>NW_006383013.1:4148661-4168557 GCF_000327345.1 Myotis davidii | reverse complement strand
TTATTGGGTTAAATATTGTATGGTATCAAAGCAGGAATAAGAATTACCACATAATATAGCCCTGGCTGTCTGTGCACCAGCTCGTTTCCCTTCATAATGCTCACCTGCGTAACTGGGCAATGCATGGAAGTGGAAAACAGTTATTATTCACTTCTGTAATTCCCATTTCTGTAAAATTCACCTATGCAATTACATAGCTTTTAATCTGCTTACTTAGCTTTCATGAATTAAAAGTTCTCTGAATGAAATAAATATATATATATATATATATTCCGAAGGAGCTTTTACCTTCCCAGCCAAGGGTGGGAAATGATCCAAGCTAGGGCAAGTAGATGCTTCCTGTCTGGAATATGAATCTAGAAAATTAAGAATGATTAATTTTTGATTGAATAGAGAAAACTATTGATATACTTAGCTTATAGCCACCCAACTTACAAAATTATCTTATCTTTTTCTGTCAGCAAGTTTTTAACTAGAGTTGCTTAAATTTCTTGATATGCAATGATGGCATCAGCAAAAAGAGATATTTTTAACTTGTTTCTGATGTTTATACAAGTTATTTTATTTTCTGGCTTTACCCTTGGAGATTCTAGGAAATCTAATGGTTATAATTGGTAACATGGACATCCCTAAATATTTTATGATTTTATTTTTTTAATATGTTTATTTCATTTTACTTTATTTTATTTTTAGAGAGGAAAGGGGAGAGAGATAAAGAGAGAGAGAGAGAGAGAGAGAGAGAGAGAGAGAGAGAGAGAGAGAGAGAGAGAGAGAGAGAGAGAAACATTGATCAGCTGCCTCCTGCACACACCCCAACTGAGGTTTGAACCCGTAACCTGGGCATGTGCCTTGACCAGGAATCTGTCTGGTGACCTCTCAGTGCATGAGATGATGCTCAGACAACTGAATCACACCAGCTAGGGCTACTTTCTGATATTAATTGAAATGATTTCCATGTTTGTCAAATCTGCTGTTGCTTTTAGTAAATAATCTTTATGTATCTAAGCAATCATCTTTTATTTCCATCTTATCTAGATTTTATTAAGAATGGCTGCTAAAATTTATCAAATGCTATTTTAGCCCTTACTAATATGATTTTTTTAAATTAGTTCATAAAAAAGATTCTGTTATAGTTTTCTTCATCCTGATCGCATATAAAATATACAAAATCAATACATTTTTCTCTACACAGTAGTCAGAAAAAATAGAAAAGAGAAAAATATTTTATTTACAATATCAATAAACCCTTTAAAATATTAATGAATAAATGTTGCTTAAAAATGCAGAGGGCAACACAAAGTAAAAAAAAAATTACTGAAAAATATAAAATATGTTTTAAATGGTAATACTTAACATGAACATGCCAACTGTCCCAAAATTACTATAGTAATTTAATGCAATTTCAATTAGAATCTGTCAGATATTTTAATTTAATAAAATAAACATAAATTCTAGATGGAAGAATGAATGCCTGAAAGTAGTCAATAAATGAATAAACAATGAAGATCAAGAAGGGAGGATTCAACTATATAGATGTCAGAATCACACAGCTACTATAATCAAATCAATACGGGATTATTACAAGAAAGACAAATAGATCAGGGAACAGAATAGAGAGTGTAAAAATAGATGTTGGTATAGATGAGCACTTAATAAATGACAAGAGACATAATGCAATTCAGTGGGAAAGGATAGATGAATAAATAGCCTTGACTCACTAGTTAGCCAAGCAAGAAGCCCATAATGAGAATATGGACCTCAGAGTCAGATTCCCTGGGTTTAAATCCCAGTGACCTTTGGACTAGTTACTCAGTTTCCCTGGGCCTCATTTTCCTCATATGGAAAATGGGTATAAGTAAGAAGATGTATGTCTTAGAGTTGTGAAGAATAGGAGTCAAATTATGTTAAGTAACTGTGCAGCACATAGTAAATTCTCACTAAGTATTAGCTATTATTATTATCATTAGGAAGAAAATTAATACACTATTAATATGAGCTACCTTCTATTGAAGTTAAGGGACAAATATAATCAAAAAGGAGTAGAGAGGGGCTCTAGTCAGTTCTCACAGTTAGCCTCTGTGAGCTCTAACTTGTCTATACAAAACAGAAATTCTACCATACACCCTACATAACCCAGAGGACTATTTGAGACTCACATAAAATAGCCCATGGAAATGTACTTTATTGATTAAAAAGTTCAATCTCCACCTTTCCTCATTCTTATGATCTATGTGTGCCAACAATGTTAAGAGGAACATGGTCTCGGGGAGGGGAGATGCTAGCATGAAGAAGGAGGGTCAGACATCTCCTGTATCCTGCCTCCTATCCTCTCTACTCACCTTTACACTCAATGACTGCTCCTGCACACAGCTGTGCTGAAATACAATGTACTGCACTTTGCCTCAGCTGCATCATATATTTCTCGTGTTGTGCTCTGGGGTTTCACCACCAGCATGTGGGGAGCCTGCAGGAACCTGCAGGGCATGTGAGCAAACCTGGATATGAAAGAGAGGGGGTGGTTGCCCATGAGGCAACCACTAAGTTCTGGGTCCCAAAGATCCAGGTTTTAGCCCACCTGGGTCCCCATGGAGCACTATCATTTCAGTTGATAGGATTAGTGCTCAAAGCATTCCTTCAGATAATCCTTAGCACTGAAACTAGACACCATGCTCGAGTGGTTTTACATATGTTGAGGACCCCTATTAAAATTCCAAAGCTCATGACTTCTCCACACCCCCCCCCAAAAAAAAAATGCACAAAAACAAGGAGTTTTATAGAAAATATCAGGAGGTTCATGACCCTGTGAGCCCATTCATGACCTTAGGTCATAACTGTGGGACCCCAGTTGACCAAACTTAGAGAGATTATAGTAAATTAGAGTTCCAGTGCATGAAATTCATGCACGGGTAGGGTCACTAGGCCTGGCCGATGATCAGGGCTGATCGAGGCCTTCCGGCTGCTGGCCAGAGCCTTCCTTCCCTGCTGCCAGCTGCCTGCTGCAGGCGGGGGCCTTCCTTCAATCCGCGCTGCTTCCTGGTGGTCAGCACACCTCATAGCAAGCAACCAAACTCCTGGTCTCCTGTTTGAACTCCCGAGGGGACAATTTGCATATAAGCCTTTTATATTCATAGATAGACATCTAGCCAGATTGTCCTCACCATTCCCAGCAGTGCAAACCAGGTCTTCAGCTAGTCACAGACATACACATCACCTGAAACCAGGGCAGCCAGTTTTAGACAACACTAATGGGAAGAACACTGCCCTATTTAGGTGCCTTCAGGTCTATAATTACCCTCAAAATCTCATATGAAGCCATACTTCTCCAGAACAACCTCAAGCCCCAAGTGTAGCCCTGGAATCAATGTGCTGATCCTCTTTCACGCACTCATAATTTTAAATTCATAATGTCTTTCTGATATAGAAGGTCAAATAACATTGTCAGCCCTAGCACATTGACAGATGTTCAGATAGGTTTCCTTTAAGAAAAGATTCAATTAGCCCCGACTAACTTTTATTCCAACCTACGCATTAATCCTCAGACCAGGTGGAACTAGCTTGGTTATAACCAGCTCTCTGGTATCAAGATCGATATGTAAAATTCTCCATAAGCATCATTGGGCTGGCTTATTGGGGTAGCTGTGTGTTTCTTCAGAAATAAACTTTGAGGACCAGGATTAAAGTGCAAGTAATCTATAATAATAAAAGCAAAATATGCTAATTAGACTGGACAGCCAGACAACCTTCCGGATGTCTTTCAGGATGACTTTTCTGGATGAAGCCAAGGCTGCAAGGGCTGAGTCCCTTGCATGAATTTCATGCATTGGGCCTCTAGTTTATTTATAAGATGATGCGGGGGGGCGGCGATGTAAGGACGAGACCACAGCCAATACAAGGTGCCTTATTAAGCCAGATATCACTAAGGGAAAATGGAATTTAAACTCACTGAGGCAAGTCTAGGATCATGTGAAAAACACCACCAGTCATTGGTTGAGGGATGCTGGGGAAGAGAGCCAACCATTCCTCTACACTTCTGGCCGACAGCACAGGACACAAAGTGGGGTCCTGTGGCAAGAACAAGCCCCAGGCAAAGAAATGCATGTGCTGATAGAAGTTGGGCTGATGTGCACCTATGTGGAAAGAAGAAGGGAGGGGCTCTGACAGCAGTTGCTGCACCATGAAATACTCTCAGGCATCAAACTCTGCTCTAAGAATTAGGAATCATGGGTCTGATGGGAACTAAAGCAGAAGAGGACATGTGGATTCATACCATTTAAAAAAAGTCATTTGGGAATAGCATAAATCATAGCTAAGCTCAATCCCACATCACTTTAGCACAGCACCATAGCTAGCTTTTAGTTAGCGCCTTCCTACAACAAAATAGGGCACTTGGCTACTAGGCATTTACACATACCTTTTCTTATTTAATCCTCAAAACTATCCTATAAATAAGCATGAATGCCCACACCCCCTTTTTTGTAGATTGAGAAACTGATAGTCCTCAATGTTCAAGTTGCCTTATCCAACGTGATACAGTGAGTAAGAAATGGATGCAGTATTCAAATGTCTTTCTACTACATCATATCACCCTTTGGACTTCTTAGTGGCTCCTTCCCCGCCCCCTTTTTCTCATGGAGAATATTTACTGCACCTGCATATGCCAGCCACTGACATAAGCAATAGCATGTCAATCTTCACAAAAACCATGTGGGGTGAGTGCTGTCGTTAAACCTTGTACCTTTAGAATAACATAATCTTCAACAACTTTAGTAACTTCCTAAAATCACAAACTTGTAAAATGGCAAAGCTGGTACCAGGAATCAGGTCTTTCTAACAACAAATCCCCAGTTTTTGGTCATTAAACTAGTTTGGTGCATAATCCTAAGAATAACCCGGTATGAATATATGGGTGTCTGCCATGGACTCTGCCAGAATCAACCTGCCATGTAATTCAGAGTAAAACTAAGCCCTCAAATCAACAGATCTTCCCCCTTCTCCCTCGTGCCCTCCCTCCAGGATCCACCCAGTAAACATTAGGGAAACAGATGTCAGGGACTTTCATATGTGGCAGCAGCGGGGCTGCTCAGCAGTGAGTCTCACTCTACTTCACAGGAAAAGGAGAAGGACTTCTTTTTTCAATTAAAAGATAAGACAAATCCAAGGAACTGGCTCTCATTTCCTTTCATTACTGCTCTAATTTGCTCATAAGATTCAATTATTAGTCGTGCTTTATTATGATTAGATGTTCTTCACTTACAACAAAAGAACAATCAGGTCTGCCCTGTTGCATTCGTATTGTACATACACATATGGGAAAGGGGAAGAAAAACTAATTTTTTAAGTGAAACTAGTGTTAATGTACAAACAACTATTATCACTAAAAACACATGTAATTGCCTACCGTGTACAGGTTGGAGAGCACCTGATTCTGGTGAATAGCAAAGAAAACAAAAGAGGAGAATCTAGGGGCCTAATGAAACACAGAAATGCTACCCTTTTTAAAGAAAAATGTAATCTCAGAAGTGCTGAATAGGAATGTGGCAAAGGGATCATCTCAGAATGCTCTACCAGAATCTGGTTTAGAATTTAATGCATTCAAGAGAAAGAGAAAGCATAAAAGGGCCCTGAAGATTGTCTTGACAATGACTCCAACAAAACAGGATCCAGAAACTAAGATAAAAGAAATGAGACTAGCTGCATGTGGCTAGCTGCTCTGCCTCTGCTTTGCTCCTCATTGCCTTATAGAGAGAGTATTGTTTATGGATTGAGCAACCACACAAATGCACATTTCACTCTCACTTTGCTTTCTGAATATGATTATGACATTCTCTAAAATCTTATTTGATAAAGTTTACATTTGTATAACATTCAGTGTGGCCTTCACAGATCCTCTGACATCTGCGATTGACATTCTCTTCCAGCTGTCAGCATTTATCTAGTCATGATTGTAGGTGAACATTTCTTCTTATTTATCCCAGTTTTGATAGAAAATAGCAACATAAGTCAAAAAGACTCCACAACAGATTCCATGTTAGTGAAAAAGAGGAGGTCAGCTTCATGTTGCCTCATTACCTCCCAGTAGTGAAACTAAGGAAAGACTGTCCAAAAGTCATTTAATTACATCAGAATTTCCATAATTGTGGAAAATAGGCTACAAAATCCTATTTTATAGGTTTTTAAAAACTTTTTAACCCCATTGCACCCCAAATCCCCCCTTACATGGAAAAAAAAGCTAGATTTTTTAAAACCTGCTCTAAATTTGACATAACTCTCTTAAACTTGCATCTATTTAGCACCTCCTATATGTCAAGAACTCTGCTCAGTGCTATACTAGTAGATGCAAATGAAGCATGGAGAAAATATGGAGACATATTGAAGAAAGCAAGTGCAGGAACAAATAATCATAATTCAATCTGATGAGTGCAACAGTAGCTATATGCACAGCACTTTATACCAACAGAAAGGAGAGTAATTAACCTGGTGTGATTGGGATGAAAAGAGTGAAAGAAACATTAGGGAGGGCTTGATGGAGAGATTATGCCTAAGCTGATTTTTAAGGGATGAGCAATGGAAAAAAAAATACTGGCCGAGAGAAAAAATCAAGCAATCCATAGATTTGAGAGATAACGTATGAAATGCCAACAGCTCGGTGTTGCTCAAGAGTAAAGAGTAAGGTACGGATTGGTGGGGACAAAAGGCTGGAAAAAATGATACTCATATTGTGAAAGGTCTTGTAAAGAAAGCTAGACATATTCTATAGGCAATAGAGAGGTAATAAGAGTTTTACATAATGAATGCAGGAGGATGTATGCTAGTGATATGTCAGGATAGATTTTAGAAGAGGACTAGAAGAAGAGATATCAGTTAGGAGGTTGATACAGTGGCATAAACTACATAGATGCAAACTACATAGATCTGAACATAGGTGGGGAGGAAAGGATACAATTGAGAGCTATTGGAGAAGAAATAGTAAGTAAAGATTGGTGAGTTATAGGAGATGGGAAAAGGGGCAGGGTGAAGTTTCTGGGTTAGCCTACTAGATGACAGTGGTGCTACATTCAGAAATGGAAAATATTAGAGGGATAACAAGTTTGGTGAGAAGATAAATCATTGGCCTAATGAAGATTCATTGGATCTGAAAAAAAGAGAGTTCAGATTTCAGTGAGTTGGGTAATGAATGGTGGTTTGACTGAAAAACAAGAAACAAGGAGAAATCAAGATGGGAGCTGAAGGGATAAGTGGTCAAGGGAGAGCTATTTGGTAGGTAGGGGCATGGGAAAGGCTACTCTAAGCTGATAGGATGGAGCCAAGCAGAGAGGAAGAGGCTGAAGATCATTGTGGTGGGAGGGGAGATAAAAGAAAATGACTTGAACCAGAGAAGGAAACTCTAAACTTGAAAGAAATGACATGAGAATGAATCAGGGGGAAAAAAAGTTTGTAGGGCAAAGAGGGCTGGAGAACTGAAGAAGATACCACAAAATAGCATCAACATTCTCCAGAATTTAGAAGTCAGGGTTTCCAATGAAACTGAGGATTCAATAAAGAAAATGGGAGAATGGTGACATTGTGGAACCATCATTGAGGGATAGGGGGTGGAGAGATCACCACAAAGTAGAAATGTTGGATGAAAATGCTGAGAGTTGTGCTGAGGTTGGAGATGACCCTTAGCATCTTGTAAGGTTATAATGAAGATCTAAAGTGACTATATGCAAGTAAAAGCCTGATTTAGTGTGTTTATTAATATAAAGTACAAAAGCATTTCCATGCTCATGAGCTCTCCCTCCTCTCATGGTATCTCTATGCCTTTTGCCTTAGCTATTCTGCCCACCTTCTGAGCCCTAGCATGACAAATATTTGCTATCATAGGTAACTAGGAGCATGGAGAAAACAAATAGTATCCTAGTATCCTAGGATGAGCTGAGGTTGATAATTTATAACAGGGTGTATTTAGGCCAGCCCCAAAGAGAAGGAAAATTCTTCATTTTAGCATCCTCAGCTAGTATGAGAGGCCATTCCCACATATATAAAACCTTCCCCAAAAAGATTCACCTTCTTGAAAAGTAGCATAAAATAGAGTCCCAAATGTCCAAGGTTTTCCTAAGGATATAAAAGCTGTAAGCATTTCAGAGAAGTCTGTAATGGAAGGATCCAAGTATCATGTCAGACTCTAAAAGGTCAACAGGAGGCACCAGCACCAGCATAAAAAGAAATGGTACTGATTCAGTTTGCACCTATGTAGATGGTAGCAGAAAGTATCCAAGCTCTATGATGAGCCCTTTCGTTAAAACAAACCAAACATATATGCCCCTAGGTAAACCCTGAATCCCCTCTCAAGCCAACATTATGAGGAAATTTGTGGTTAAGGCAAAATTTCTGCTTCTACTCTTGCATCAGGCAGTTTTAGTTTTAGTGATTCTTATTGTGGTGTGCAAACATTCAGCCTGAGATACCTCTGATTTTATGATTATAGCAATTGTAAATTGAGAAGAAAATTGACATAAAATAAGTGTAGAAAATAAATCTCACTCAGATTTTTTTTTAATCTGGGACACGTGTAGAAAAAGCCACCTGGACCTGCTCTTAGGCACAGGCCAAAGGGAAGGCCAGCTCTGACTCGGGAGAATCTCCATCATGTCCTGCCCTGAGCTTCTTCATCAAAGGAGTTCAGGACATCTATTACCATTAGAATGGGCCAGGTCAGATGTGTGTGCGTGATGGTGAGAAATGGGGTAAAAATAGACAGATTGCAAAAACTAAAGGCATTTCATGAAATGGGGGGAAGGCATTAAATTTAGAAAATAAGTTTACTCCAGATTGAGAGACATCGTCACCACCACCCTGCAAAAAATCCATTTGATTTGCCTTAATAATATAGGCACATCAATTTAATATAGCTAGTGAGAAGACAAAAGAAGTTCTTAAGAAAGGCCGGGGTGGGGAGGAAATATCACCTTGTCCCTAAAAAGTATTTAACAGGAACTGAGAGTTGTTCAATATGGCTTCTGGGTTTTACAACCCAATGCAGTAAAACTTGAAAATTTAGGAAGAATTTATCATCATGAGTGTGTATATTATATTCCACCAGTTAAATCTTGGCAGAGTTTACTAATTTTTCTAATATTTTCTCTGGCACTAGGATAACCTCAGGTCGGATGCTAAAACCAGTGCTCCAAGAACAACTGGGTCTACTTCCTACCTATAGTTGGTTACCTGGATGAGGGCCATGCTTAGCATAAGAGACACCTCAACCACCAGCCAGGGTCAACCACCGCGGGTGGTTTCCCTGGAGTGTCAAACTCAGAAGATATTAATTTCCATGGCAACCCCTTCCCATTCTTCTTCTGCTAACGGGGGCTAATTCCCACAGTGGGCCAGAGCCCTGTTCCAAACACTACTTCTTCATCCTGCTGTGCAGTGAGTTACAGATAAAAGGAAACTTGATGCTTCTATCCATGGTTCTGATAACTCCCAGGTGAGCACAGGACACACCAGCAAACACTGAACCTGAAAAAACAAACAAAGAAACAAAAAAAAAGTATCCATAGCCCTAGTGGCTAGAATACATGACTGTTTATCAGGCCACATTCAAAACATCACAGTTTTCTATTTCCTTCATCTTCCTGATTTCCAAAACTGTAGTTTTGCTATAAATGCATTGCATTTTGGCTATGCTATAAATTCCTATGTGAATTTTAGAAGATACCAGATTTGGAGTGAACTACATTGCTCTTATGTAATTATTTATTCACTCAGCAAAGATTATCAACTTATTGGCACAACAGATAACTATGCTAGATGCTGAGTATTCAGTGCAGAGCAAAGCAGAGTCCCTGCTGGTGTGATTCTCTCGCCCAGTCTAGACATATGTTGTCCTATATAAAAGTCATCCAAGAAAAGGCAATGTGGTTGCAAGGTAATATTTTGATAGGGTATAGGATGTCCCAGCATGGGAAGCTGGCAATGCCACAATGGGGACACTACACATGAAAAAGCCAATATTTTTTGGAGCAGAAGAGAGTCGACTCCAAGGGTTAGCAAATATTGTAAACCAGGACCCAGAGCTCCAGGAGCACATAACTGAGGGAAGGATAGATAACTGAATCAGCCTCTGCTGATTAGAGTTGCTGCAAAGATAAAACAAAGAAGCAGGATCAAGGGGGCTCTGTGGGGAGAGAGAAGAGGATGCTGTGAAGCTAGGGTTCAAGTTGCTTCAAGAAAATAATTTTGACCTGAAATAGAAGGAGTGTCTGAGATCCAGAAAGAAAGAAAAAAAAAAAAGACCTGGTTCTCTAATTAGCAACAAAGTTTTTAAAACTTGGTTTCTGCCCTAGCCAGTTTTGCTCAGTGGATAGAGCATCCGCCTGCAGACTGAAGGATCCCAGGTTCGATTCCAGTCAAGGGCACATGCCTGGGTTGCAGGCTCCATCCTCAATAGGGGGTATGCAGGAGGCAGCGGATCTATGATTCTCTCTCATCATTGATATTTCTCTCTCTCTCTCTCCCTCATCCTTCCTCTCTGAAATCAATATATATATATATATATTATATATTTTAAAACTTGGTTTCTACTTATATTTTCTCTCCCCAGTTTGCCACAGTCACAACTACTTACTCATACCCAACCCAAGGCACTTGAATCTGCAACTCTTATTTTATGCCATTTTCTAGAAACCAATGAAACACTGCACTCCTCACACTGTCCACTAGTTCTTCTTTCAACCTAATGTAAATTCCACCCACTGCAACTGGCAACAATTTGTCCTTGCTGGATGAGAGGAAGACGTGGTGCTAAGCAGACATATACACTCAAAGACTCTACATCGTTGGCCCTGGTACATTTGGTCAGGCTTCCTTATGAGGTCACACTCTCCTGATGCTCATCTGCCACATTGTGTTAGCTCTGCTGGCATAACAGGAAGAGCCCTGAACTGTGAGTCAAGGCCATGGGTTATTAGTACCAGTTTTACAATTTTAGGCCTCAGTGTGTTCCTTTGTAAAATGAAAGGACATGACTGTAGACTGTTCAGCATTATGCCCACTCAACAGGGTGAGGAAGTGCCTCACTTGTCTCAAATGCAAAATTGAAAGGGGCACCTAAAAATCCCAGCAGTCAAGATAAATAATATCTTAATGCAATATTTTAAAAATTAAAATAAGTGCAAAAATCCATGACAAAGAACACATTACAGTTTTTATATGATTTCTATTGATTTCAGAGGGGGAAGGAAAGAGAGATAGAAACTTCAATGATAAGAGAAAATCATTAATTGTCTATCTCCTGCATGCCCCCTACTGGAGATTGAGCCAGCAACCCGGGCATATGCCCTGACTGGGAATTGAACCAGTGACCTCTTGTTTCCTGGGTTGATGTTCAACTGCTGAGCCACACCTGGCCGGGCGAACATATTAAATTTTTAAATAAAGACAGAATTCAATTTTGTACTTGTAGGACCCTCCCTTACTCACCTCTCCCTAAAATATAGGTCATATGAGAGCGGTCTCTTTGGCCTATGGGATTCTATGACTCTCATGAATTCAGTTTAAACTAATTCCACGGTGAACTGTTTCACTACCTGTATCCTGAATCTATCAAAAGTTTAATCTAGGAAGTAAGTTCATTTCTAGCACTAGAAATTATACTTGGGGTCAAACATGCCTGGCTCTCTGACTTAATGACTCTACCCTTTATCTGTAAAATGTGGGTAATGTTCTCCTCTCCTCATGGAGCTGTGGGGAGGATCAAATGAAACAATAATCCAGACTACATCCCACATCCTGGCTAGTAGGTGATTGTGCACAAAGTGGGGAGACAGAGCAATTTCCTAGAAAAGCTACCCAAAATTTGTTATTCCTCTAAAGGAAAGTTTTTGCATAGCCTCCAACTTAGGCAAGAAAACCAAACATGTGTTTCGTTTCTGGGCCAGCAGCTAGGCAAAGCAAAACAACAGACAGAGACAAAGTGTGATAAAGGCTCTCTCCATTCACTTCAGTTTGTGTTGTCTTTCTGCCACTAACTCCCTCAAACTCACAGATGAATTTTTAAAAGATAATCTATAACTGGGAATATTTTGAAAAGCAAAGGCTATAAAAGAAGGGAAATTAAGTTTAATATTTATACAGGGCAGTTCTAATTAAATTAACACACTCCCAAATATGCTAAGCCCGAGATAGTTGTCTGCTTTTCTTCTAGTTATCCTTCCCCTACCAATTACTGCACTGAGATATTTTAATCTTTGATTCTCCTTGATATCTTTTTATTTCACAGAGAAGGAAGAAAATCAGCAAATCACTATATTTTTAAAGAAAAAAAATAAATATTGGAAACCATTTCTTCCAAAGAAGAAAGACGAAGTCCTGTTAGACAGTGACTAATAAATCAGGAATCAATGTGGTCACTATTAAGTCTGATATCAGTATTTATCCATCATCCACTGGGCCACACAGAAGAGCATTTATGCAGGACTGTGTGGATGGCTGTAGTATTTGTGCATCAAATACTGACGCCTCCTATTTTATTTAATTCTATTTACCCCCCTCCCCCCAATAGCCAAATAAAGGTATTAATCCTATCCTTCAGATCATAAAAATTGGAACTTAAAAGGTTCAATAAGGGAAGATTCTAGAAAACAACACAGAAAAGAAGGTGTAGGGAGAAATAAAAGGGCGTATTTCATGTTTTGAAATTATTCTTGGTTACTTTAAGAAGCTAGTCACTAGAACCTTCTTATGGTGAACTCTGGAATTCATGCTCTTAAGCAGTTTCTGTCCAGCCCTAGAGGGTCCCTTGGCTTTTCTGTTCTCATGACCACCTGACTATCTCCATCCACACAGTCCTGCACAAATGCTCTTCTGTGTGGTCTTCACTGAGATGAAATGGCTCCATTCAGCCAGGACTAAAAGCAAAAAGCTCCTTTGGGGTATTTCTAGGTTGAAAGCAGCAAAAGCAGGCACCCGATTTGGATATTCAGAGAAAACAGGAAGCAGGAAGCCCCTTCCTCCTACAACCTCCACTGCTGCTTTATCCCACTTCTGTAAAACAGAAACAGTCATCATTCCTACCTACTTCTTAGGATTATTGTAAGTATTCAATAAGATACTTAAAAAAGTGCTTACCCCAGTGCCTGGTGTACAGGAAGCATTCAGGAAATGTTAGTTATATTATCGGATAAGACAGAAATGTTTCATTTTTATTGCTAAGGAAACAAAGATCCACAGAAGTTAAGAACCCAAGGTCACCAACTGAATGAGATAAAGCATGTAAACGCTGAACCCAGTGCTTAGGATACAGGAAAGTTCAATGTGAATAATAATATTATGTTTTTGCCATTGTTCAGATACCATGCTGGGATTCAGTTTTCGTGACTCCAAACCCTGTCTCTGTAGAAATATTTGCATCCTGTTGACATGAGAAAGCCAGACCTGCTGGCTATCTATCGTGCTATCTGTGCAGATTTGAAGTTTGAGACCCAGGGGTCTCTTCAAAGTCAAGAGAGGGATTGCAGACACGTTCAGACAGCCACTTGATGTCATTCTGCACGGCAGATGTCCACAGCGGCCTGGCATGCTTTCTGATCGTATCAGCCCATTTTGCCGCTGTTGAGCTGTGACATGCCACGTGACACTCCTCTGCAAACTCATCTGTGGAATGCAGCTGCTTAAGGTTGCAACTAAGTGATTCTGTGGCAGTCAGGCTTCCCAGGGCTGTCACTCCCTGGCCATGCTCCCTTTTGTTTTCCCTAGACCCATGATTATGTGCTGAGTTCCAGGAACACAGTGAGGAAAGCCTGGGAGGAAGAAAGTCTCTTATCGATCCTCTTGCAGTCAGCAATGGAATCTGCCACTAAACCAGAACTAAAAGGGAAGTCTGACCCCCTATCCCCTAACCCCTGTACTTAACAAAATGAAGAAACAAGGACCTAGAGAAATTAAAGAATAAAGGCCACTCTGCTAAAGAGTAAAATCAGGAAAACTCACTATGTCAGCACTATCTTTTCAAAAAATGTTTTCATTGATTTCAGAGAGAGGAAAGGAGAGGATAGAAATATCAATGATAAGAGAAAATCATCCATCGGCTGCCTTCTTCACACCCCCTACTAGGCACTGAGCCCACAACCCTAGCATGTGCCCTAACTGGGAATAGAACAATGACCTCCCAGTTCATAGGTTGATGCTCAACCACTGAGCCACACACACCTACAGTATTTTCATTGGTTGCCAACTAATCTCTCCTCAAGTATTAATAGATAATTACAGAATAAGCTGGTAAAGGGATTAATGTTAGACCCCTCTCAGGAGTATTTTAATTTAGAGGGATTTGAATTCCCAACTGGATGAAATAATTATGGTGCAATGTCAGGCAAAGAGATGAAGTACTGGGTCATATGGCCATGCCTTTTTAGCCCTCAGATCTTTCTTTACAGAATGCAGAACACAGGGAGGGCTGGGTCTATGGTTGGAGAGTCCCTGCCTTTATCCAAGGTAAGTGAAGGGTATCCCTCATCATGCTCTATGACACACACAAAAGAAATAATCAAACTTACTGAACAATTTTAACACCAAACTGACCAATGTACTCAGCACCTAGGTACCTAGGCCCAATGCTAATTTTCATGGTTCCCTTTCTCCTACAGCCTCTGATTCAGGGCAGCAGTCCCTTGACCCTTACCAATGTACAAAATAGGATCCAGCTTGGAGATTAGAGAGAAAACTTACTTAGATCTCTCTCCTTCAAATTTTAAAAGCTGGAAACATTGCCCTCAGACTTTCACACCACTCCCAACCTGTGCAGTGGGCCCTCCCCATGTTCTAAGCATCCCAAGAACTCAAATTTGTATAAAAAGAGAGAAACAGGGTTGAATTTCCCATGTAATATCTAGAGGATCTCAAAAAAAGAAGGAAGTTAGCAAATCATAGGAAGGATTGTCAGAGAAGGTGATCAGAAAAAAATGCAGATAGAAGGCATGCAGTTAAGAGGATTATACCAAATGGATTAGCTGCCAGGAGAATGGGGGGTAGGGAAGAGAGACACTTACTAGAAACATCATTCCCTCTTTTTTATTGAATTTATTGGGGTGACATTAGTTCACAAAACCATACAGGTTTCAAGTGTCCCTCTTCAGAGAAACTCACATTTGGGCTCCCTAACTTTTACTCTGTTCCTTTGCACGATTCTCTCCCCCGCCCCCTACCCCTGACCCCTGCAAATTAATATGATCACATTTATTTTGATGTCATTGAAAACCCTTTTACCTAGGTCCAGATAAGGTTCAAGTAATGGAGCTCATTAAGAAAAAATGGAATCAGTAAAATACCCCAAGCACAAATACCTTGGAATTACAATTCAAACAAAAAAAAAAAAAACAGGACAAGGAACCAAGAAGCAGCTAAGAAAGCATATCTATGACCTAAGCTGCTCTCCATGTGGGCCTCGGCAGCAGCACAAAATAACATCAACAACAATAAGCAGGAGACAGGAAGCAAACTTATTCTGCAATGCCAGGGATTTGTGTGAGATATGAGATAGAGTGTTTTGAAAATGGAGCTTATTGAACAAAAGAATTTGTTGCTGAGAGAGGTTGCAGATATATCTTTCTAAACATCTTTGAGTATAGGTTAGATTCTTATCTGGCTCATGAGATTTCAGAGTGATGTTTTTTAACATGAAGGTAAAAGACAGGAATCCTCAAAAGCTAGTGTGTGGGCTGACATAAGAATCACCTGGGAAGGTTATGTATAAACATTCCTAAGATTTTGATTTAGTAGGTCTTGGGTGGAGCCCAGGAACCAGTTTTCAAATAAGCTCTCCAGGCATCTGTCATGCAGCTAGGTTTGAGAATCACTGGCTTAGAGAGATATCCCAAGTAGGCCCTCTGGGAGCTGGACCCTGGTTCATTGACTGTTAATAGACATACACACCCTATATAATGACTTCTTGCAAAATATGCATACAGTGCTTTTCTTCAGATCACTGTAACACAATACAGAGATTATTTTTTCCCCATTCTACAACAGAGTAACATACATGAAGATTTCTGAGAGTAGTGCAATGATAATGCTAGCCACTTCTTGCTTCAGAAAGTATATTGCTAGCATGTTATCATTATCATCACCATCATCATCATTATCATCATCATCACAATCATTTTCTAAAAGTACAAAAAGCTGTGAATTAGTTACTTTTGTTTCCCTATCCCAGTGATCAGCAAACTGCAGCCCCTTGCATGTGGCTCTTCCACAAAATACCACATGCGGGTGCCCACGTACAGTGCGATTGAAACTTTGTGGCCACACTCAAGGAGCCAAAGAGCTGCATGTGGCTTGCTAGCCGCAGTTTGCCGACCACTGCCCTATCCAATTCCCTGGATGTCGATTGGAAAGAAGCACTGAAATTGAAGGGTCATTCACTTAGTTGTAGCTTTTTCTACTGTTTCTGACCCACATTTAGACTCATGATTAAAGTCTGATCTACTGATCATCCTCTCATATTTCTTGCTAACCATTACTGGGCACTATGGTCTTAGCATGGCTAGAGTTCAGATTTGAATTTGAGGGTAGAAATAGTTTGTTTAGAGGGGTTAAGCCCTATTCTCCAACCAAATGTACTGGAAAACTGTTGGGGGTTATGAACAGTACACTTCATAGCAAAGCAGTGTATTATTTCTCATTTGGCATTTTTCCTTGAGTTTACAACAACATTCAAGACCTCCCAGGGAGGACAGAGGCCTCAATCAAGACATTTCCTCAGGCACTACACAACATGAGACACTAAAAGTATTTGTTGGCCAATAAACTAATCACTCAAAGCAGTTCAGAAATAATCTGCAAGTCTTCAAAAAAGTTTGGATCAGATTTTTGTCTGCTATTATGGGCTGTGATTAATGCTGTCACATTAACTATTCTTTTCCAGTCACTCACACAAAATTAGATGACATCGTCAGCTTTTTATGTATTTAAAAATGAATTTGGTTGCAAATAACATAAGCCAAGATAAAAAATAAAAACTATAGATTCACATTCCTTTAAATAAATAAAATTTGGGGAGTTCAGGTGTGGCTGGATCTAGGACTTTAAGAACTATCCTTAGGGCTTGACTTCCTTTTTTTTTCTCTGTATCTCAGACAGGTTCTTTTTCTCTTCAATCAATGTGAACAATTCCTACTAGTAGTGTCAGCCTTGCATCCCACATATAAGAACCCCAGTGGACATAGAGCACCTTCCCTGATGACTCTAGCTTGGGAAACATAAAGAACCAATAGCACCATGTGCCCACCACCCAAAGTCAAATCTCCTGTCACCTCATATTAGGACCCCTTCTTCCCCCACCTCCTACCCCTGGCAACCACCATGCTGATGTTTGTGTACATAAGTTTCAGTTTTATATTCCATGGTCCTATATACAGATTCTGTAAATTAGTAATCCACACATGTAACCGATATGTTCATGTAGACTGTCACCCCAATAAAATTTAAAATAATGAAAAAAGAACCAATAGCTGAAGACAGAATAGGCTACTGTGATTGATCAGGCCTATATAATGAGCCCAACCCTATAACTAGAAGTGAGTTGGGGTGGAGAGAGTTCCCACCTCCAGTAGAAAAATGTAGCTTTCAATTACTTACAGAAAACAAATTATATTGCCCAAGTGAAGGAAAAAGATGCTAGTCAAGCAACACAAAGATGTCTACTACTGTGATAATGTCAGGAAGTATTCTCATTAGAGCCAACTATTTCTGATAATAGATTCATGGAAAAGACTAAGAGAAATCAGTGGGTTCGACCTCCTACTCTGAATAAAGATGAGTTCTGTCAACAATTATTATCTGGCATCATAGTAAAATATGAAGAATAGACACACCTGGATTTAAATCCTAACTCTGACAGAACATATCTATGTAACATTGATCAAGTTAGTTAACAACTTTTATTTTCAGTTTTCTCATTTGTAAAATAAATTTAGAAAGAATCTAATTTATAGGATTGTTGGTTAAATGAGATAGTGTACACTAAAAAAGAGTACCTTGCTCATAGTAGGTGCTCAATAAATATTAATCTTCTTCCTTGAACCTACCCTCCTTCTATCATTACAGCTTTTACCTTGTGATAAGATGACACCTAAATCAAATCAGTCAGATAAGAAATATCTTACTTTGAAAAACCTATGAGACAAAATAAATAGACAATACGAATATTTTATTGAAGTTCAACTTAAATCATTTCTCTTCATCTCTTATCTATTACTTCCTGCTCATTTATCAGTGAGATTTAAAAGCAGTGGCTCACTATTCTCTATAATAAGAATTCTTCAAACAATAAAAGCGAATAATTAAGTACTTTTTTTACTCTTTCTCTCCTGTGGTTCTCAAGTTTCCTTTTGGCACGCACACACACACTCCTTTCTTTGCTTCATTAGGTTAAACAGATAAGCTCTTCTGAGAGAGCCTCTTATCCAGTTCATCACTGTAGCATTTTACAATGTGAACCACACCCTGTAATTAAAGTTTTTACAAAAAGTATATGATCCATTTCCCCCCAAAATAATCTGGGGGTGCTTTGCCCACACCCAAAATTTAGATCCATCTCCCAAAAATAATTAATACAAGAGCCTATACAATGTTGCTCATTTCCCACTCAGGGCTTCAGGTAGAGCATTTCTTCTGTGTAACATTGGTTTAGTTAGCTCTCTGTTTATTTGACTTTCAAGAAAAGACTATCTTCTTTCATTACTTTCTTCTGATGATTAATATCTAAATGCCCCATTAAGTGTGACAGAATTATTTTTTGGAAAGATGTGTCTCTGTAGTGGTGGCTCAGTGGTTGAGCATCGACCTATGAACCAGGAGGTCACAGTTCAATTCCTGGTCAGGGCATATGCCCTGGTTGCAGGCTCAATCCCTGATTGTGCAGGAGGCAGCCAATCAATGATTCTCTCTCATCATTGATGTTTCTATCTCTCTCTCCCTCTCCCTTCCTCTCTGAAATCAATAAAGCTATATATTTTTTTTAAGAAATATCTGTCTTTGTACGATCAGATGCCAAACCAACCTACACATCAAGAGAGATGGGCTGAAGAGTGAGAGCAATCATTTTCTAATTGGCCCGTGCCTTTCATGTGGACAGGACTAAATACTAGAAGGGGTAGAGAGAAATGATGATGAAAAGAATGAGGAAATGAGTGGGGAGGGGAAACGATAGAGGGTACAAGGGAGCATATGGGTCTCCCATAAATTATGCCATTTGTACATTAATTACATTGATTGATTTGCATTTGCCAGTGATAGGAAAATGAGACTCTTGTTTCTTCCAGCCTTATTTAGCCTCTAAAGGGCAAAGTAAAACAATGTCATTCAGAAGCTATAAATCTGGCTGGGGAGAGAGCCCCAATGACAGCTTCCAAGCAGAGCTATTAAAAAAGGAAAACAGATTAACTTCTCAGCACCATCACTTTAATGTCTGTGTCTCCTCTGCCCCCTGTGGTCCTTATAGCCCCTAATCTTCACCATGGTGATGGGTAGTGTACTGTCTCCTCCCCTCATGAAGGGCACCAGTTGGACAACAATCCAAATTCAGTAATCATTCCCAACCTTATCATTATCAAACAAATTTCCGAAACATGAGGATAATTAAGTCTTAACATAATTTTGTGAGTAGACAGGAAATGAGTTATCTGTATTTTATAAATAAGGATATTGAGGTTTCAAAGTAAGCTACATGAGTTAACCCAGCTTGTAAGTGATGAGGTCCAGATTTGAACTTCTGCCAGGCCATCTGTGTCTTCATGCATGCAGCTCCTGTAACCTGTGTTCCCCTTCTTCCCCTGATTCACCTAGCAAACTCCCATTTATTCTTTGAGGCCCTGAGCAAATGTCACCTTCTCTGTAAGTCTTTCTAACCAATGGAGA
>NW_006383013.1:4131419-4148493 GCF_000327345.1 Myotis davidii | reverse complement strand
ATCTAATAAAACCCTAATATGCGAATTGACGGCAAACAGCAGAAAGATCGGTCGCTGTGATGCACACTGACCACTAGGGGGCAGATGCTCAATGCAGGAGCGGCCCCCTGGTGGTCAGTGCGTTCCCACGGGGGGAGCGCTGCTCAGCCAGAAGCCGGGCTCGCAGCCGGCTAGCACAGTGGTGGTGGCAAGAACCTCTCCCACCTCCGTGGCAGCACTAAGGAGCACTGAGCCAAGCAGTAAGAAACAGTAAGCAGGCTGGCAGTAAAGAGCAAGAGGTCCTGGATTGCAAGAGGGCACAGGTGAGGCTGAGGGACCCCCATCCAGTGAACAAATTTCATGCACCGACCCTCTAGTATCCTATATAATAAAAGCCTAATATACTAAGTGTCTGGTTGGCCAATCAACCAGTCAAAGCATAATATTCTAATGATATGCTAAGGCTGCTCAACCGCTGGCTATGATGTCCACTGACCACCAGGAGGCAGACAGTCGACTGGTCGACCAGTCGCTATGATGTGCACTGACAACCAGGGGGCAGAAGCTCCAACAGTAGGTTAGCTTGCTGCTGGGTTCCGGCCAATTGGGACTGAGCAAGATGGGCCAGACACACCCTGGAGCCCTCCCGCAATCCCTCCCCAGCTAGCCAACCTCCCACATCCCTCCCTGGCCCTAATAGTGCACAGTGGGGTCCCTTGGCCTGGCCTGCACCCTCTCGCAATCCGGAACCCCTCGGGGGATGTTGCAGAACCAGTTTCAGCCCAACGGCAGAACAACAGGTCGCTATGATACACACTGACCACCAGGGGGCAGATGCTCAATGCAGGAGCTGCCCCCTGGTTGTCAGTGTGCTCCCACAGGGTTAGTGCGACTCAGTGGTGGTGGCAGGAGCCTCTCCCACCTCCATAGCAGTCAGATGTCTCCCAAGGGCTCCTGGACTGCAAGAGGTTGCAGCCCGGCTGAGGGAACACCCCCTTCCCCAGTGCACAAATTTTGTGCACCAGGCCTCTAGTATTTCATAAAAGGTTCTAAAATACCCAATCCTCCTAGAGCCTTTGCTACTATAAGTTTCAACTTCTTTGTAAAATTTTCACATACTAAAGATTTTATTCTTTGTATACTCTGATCTATAGACCTGTATTATGGTAAATTACTGAACCACTCCCTGACATATAGCAGCATCATATATTCTATAACCAATCTCTCTGTAGGCCAGAGGGAAGGTGACTATCTGATGCCTCAGAGAAGATGGACAGTTACTATATATGTTTCTTTTTCTCATGCCTCGGCTCTTGGGGGAGCAGAAGACATCACACAGTGAAAAGTCACAGTGATTAAATGGGACAACCCATCACAGGCTTGTCTTAGCTCCCATAACCTCTCCACAATGGATTGTTTTTGTTTGTTTGTTTTTTCTGGGGTATGCCTTAGTACAAGAAAGCTCAAGAAGTATCTCACCTACATAAGGATGTATCTACCATGAACCACTCAGGGCAAGAATTGTCACCTCACCACTTCCTTAGCAGAGGAAAAGACAAAGACCTAAATGCAAAAAGTGTGGCTTTGGTTGAAGTTTTGCTTCTGGTAATGATTGCTCCCATATGTAGGGAGGATAAATACCAAACAAGAGCTCTCATGCCGATCCCCAGTCACAGCCTAAATCAAACCCACTTTTCCTATTTTTACTGGACCTCCATATGTTTTTGACAGTTCACAGAGACTTTCTTGTTGGTTCTCAAGACACTTTTGCTTTGGGACCCTCACTTTTTTCTCTTTTAGGTCACACATGAGGCAAAGTCAAATTAAGCACATGCCCTAACTAACTTTTGCTTCTGGAACTCCAGATTGAGTTAGATAATCACCTGGAGAGAAATTCAAGTAACCAAGGATGTCACTGCACTTATACCAGTACAGGTGGGTGAAACCCCATGTAAACTACCATTTTCTCAGAAACTCAGTCTCTGTTCTGACCTCCCATGCCCTTCATGGTGGCCATGACATTTGAGTATTTGGTGTCCGATATTATAGGAACAATAAAACTGCCAAGAACCACTAACCATTAGGTTCTAGTTATGTAAGACTTAACTCCCCAAACAGGCTGTAACGTCTTCATGAGCAGCTACTATGTTTTAGATCTTTCTTCGTAGTCTCTAGATTAATCTTCTATATTATGTGAGTTCTAATAATAAAAAGGATTACTCTATTTGCAGCTCCAGCTTAGATTCTCATATAAGACATACATATCATCTCAAAAGATCCATTTGGCTAGTCATAAAGTTTAAGTACAGGAATCTGGGTCTCTGGTTTTTGCAATGAGAATACATGAGGAGTGACACCTTTCCAGGTTTTGGACAAGCTTTTTTGACAATCTAAACCATCAATGTCTTGTGTTTCTGTCTGATGATTTCAGAACAGAAAATGAACCTGCATTTGTAGAGGTAAAAGTTTGGTCGTTGGACAATTGCCCCAAACACTTTTCTATTGTTTATTTAAAGCTTTTTTTGGGGGGGGGAGTTGGAGGGGAGGATAATTTAATTTAAATCCAAAATGGCTACTAGGACTGTAAGCTTTGATAAATAATTACTAATGGTTTTCACCTATCTCTAAAGAGAAAGAGCAGCCTCTCTGGCAGCTGACAGTCTAGCTTCTGAATTTAACTAATGCAATGAAGAGAAAGAGGTCAACAAAGTGTGAATTGGAGATAACCTGAGGTTTTTGTTTGTTTTTTTAAATAATGAGCATAAGGAATCTGTTTCTGTGACAAACATGACTACAGGGAAAACAAGTGTGCTCAATAATCCATCTCTGCGCCTATACTCCAACAACAGTGGGGGTAGCTCATCTGACACCTCTCTCACTCAAATCCTAGTCATCCATATGCACTAGAAAAAGGCAGAGTTAGGACAGAACTTATTAATGTGATGTCTTAGTAGGAGCCTGATCACTACCACTCATAACCCAGCATTACTTCAGTCAACATTTTAAGTAATCTAATGACTCTTTCACTTCTATTCATGAAGATATTGGCTGCACACCAATCAACACACATTGACTTATACATTTCTACAATGTCTATTTTTATACGCCCCATGAGAAAGAAACCTAAATTATATTCAAAGAAAATAAAGGTAGACATGGCCTGAAAACCTAGGAAGGTAAACCATTTTCTCAATTACCACCTTAAGCATCTCTGTACTCCATAGAATAATAAATAGTATTTTCAACAAATAACAACAACAAAAAATAACTGAGGTCTACATGATTCCAATTACTTGCATGTAACACAAGTCTCCTAATTCCAAGTTCAGTATCATTATATACTAGAGGACTGGTGCATGAAATTTCTGCACTGGGAGTGGGGAGTGTCCCTCAGCCCATCCTGCATCCTCTCCAATCTGGGACCCCTCAGGGGATGTCTGACTGCTGGTTTTAGATATCCCTCTCACAATCCGGGACAGCTGGCTCCTAACCACTTGCCTGCTGATTGTTCCTAACTGCTTCTGCCTGCCAGCCTGATCGCCTCCTAACCACTCCCTGCTGGCCTGATTGACGCCTAACTGCTCCCCTGCCAGCCTGATTGCCCCCAACTGCCCTCCCCTGCTGGCCATCCTGTGACAACGTGGGGGTGGCCATCTTGTGGTGGCCATTTGTGATGACATGGGGTGGCCATCTTGTGACAGACATCTTGTGATAATGTGGGGGTGGCCATCTTGTGACAACATGGGGCGGCCATCTTGTGATGACGTGGGGTGGCCATCTTGTGATGGTGTGAGGGTGTGAGGGTCAATTTGCATATTACCTCTTTATTATATAGGATAACATGAACAAGATTTTCAGGTTCTCCTTTGCTAACTCTTCTTTTACATTTTTTATTTTATGTTGTTAATCCTTACCCAAGGATATTTCTTTTCCATTGATTCTCCCCACCCTGTGGTTTTTCACTGGGATGGGGTTGAGTCTATTAGCCCATTAGCTGTTGGTGGAGACCACCATAAAAGAGTTAACTCCAACAAAATTGATACTTAATTTTTTTTTTCACATTGGAGAGTTAAAGTTAATGCAAACTCTTTAACTCAATTGCTACTTAACTCCCTGTGTGTTTACTTTTTATCTCAAGTTGACTGCACACCCCTAGAATCTCATTGAACAGTCATACTCAATGAGATTGTCTAGATTAAACCCTTTGAAACTATAATTTGCCATGCATATATGGGATAGGATTTAAATTGTGAAAAAAATGTGATTTTTCACTACATCCTGCTCCCTCATCCACCCTTTCTTTTCTAGCCCCCCCCCCATTTGTGATTGTTTTCTTATTAGACTAGTGGGTTAGATTAAAAAAAAGAAGGAAAGGAAAATAAGATAATGTTGATGACTATAATAATAATAATAATAATAGCTAACATTTAATATTTAACTACTGTGTGTCACACTCCTTATAAATGTCATTTGGATGCTCACAATTAAGGCTTAGAGATGTTGTACAAGGTCACACAGAGATAATTAACATGGAAGAGGCAGAACTGGACCCTGGACAGTCTGACTCCTTGGCAGGATGCTTTCTGCACTGCCAAGCTGCCTTCCTCATCAGATCCATAGGCTCTGAGGCTTCTGTTCCAAGACCTAGAGATCCAAGTATGAGATAAAGATAGAAAGGAAGATGATTTTACTGACAAATGACCTGGGATAAGAAATACTAGAACAAATTTAATTGAGATAGCTTGCCCTCGCTTCATTGTGCATGGGGGCAGAACTGCTTCAGACCCTAGAGGGCAAAAAGCAAAGATGTGTCAGCAACACTCTCAAAGAGAGATACCCTGACTCCCTTCTCAGTAGGAAGAAATAAAATCCCTGATTAGCAATCACAGCTTAAGCCCTTCTTACCCTGCCATTTAGGGTACAGATTGTTTTTTTTTAATATATTTTATTGATTTCAGATAGGAAGGGAGAGAGAGAAAGAGAAAGAGGGACAGAGATAGAAACATCAATGAGAGGGGATCATTGATAAGCTGCCTCCTGCACGCCCCCTAGTGGAGTCAAGCCCACAACCCAGGCATGTGCCCTTGATCAGAATTGAACCCAGGACCCTTCAGTCCACAGGCCAATACTCTATCCACTGACCCAAACCAGCCAGGGCTGCAGGTCCCTTTTTTCTCTCTCAGGGTTTCAAGAGAACTTCCGCAGGAACTGATTTACCAGACTACCCTCCAGGGAGGCAGCACATCTGTCTGGTCTCCTTCCTCCTATCTTCCCATACCAAACAAATAAAATAAAATAAAAGTGACTACCTAGTAACCTGGCTCAAAGAATTTGCCTGGGAAGTTGTTACACTCTCATTACCACCCAATGGTTCTTTTGACCAAGTAAAGGTAAATCAGTGTGGCAGATATTGGCCAGCTGTTCCTCAAACTTTATTCCTCTTCTCTCTGGCTTCCATCCATTTTCCAATGTCTCTGGTATTTAGATGCAGCCATTTGACAGATTGAGTGAAACGGTGGGTACCAGGTCCAGCTCTGATCCACATACACCTCTCACCTGTGATCTCTTTGTATGTGTTAGCTTTTCTAGATAATGAACCACCTGCTTAAAAGAACAAACATTCATTGTTTTTACAGTTCCTTGCTTAGGCTGGGTGGTTCTGACCTGGGTTGGTTTGCCTGGGGCTAATGGTCCAGCATGACCTCCCTCACACGTCTGGGCATTGACTCAGTACCATCTGAGGTGATGGGGATGACATGGCCATGTATTGCTCATTGTCCATCAGGCTCTCCTGGGCTCATTCACATGGTAGAAGTTGCAGGGGTCCCCAAGAGAAGCAAGAAATGAAAAGCCTCCAGACATTTCTCAGGCCACCCCTTGCATCACATTTGCTATTGTCCCATTGGCCAAAGCAAGTCACTCAGCCAACCCCAGAATCAGAGTGGGAAGGGAATTACTGTGACCATTTCAAACATTTTTAGAGTATGGATAATGATAGATATTATTTATTTCATATGCACTGTGAATCAGATGTTGTACATTTAATGCAACCGCCCAATGAAGAGGTTGTTAAAATTATCCTTTTGCAGATAATATAACTTATTCAACTCCTAACTGCTATAACTAAGATTTAAACCCATCAGAGTGACTGTTCCTAGGGCTGCCCTCAGGCAATTGGGTCTCAGGAGGAAGAAGCATGTATACCTAGGAGATGGAAGCCCTGGGATCTGGAACTGGACCTCCTGGGAGCAGGAAAATAAGCATATTTATGTATAGACCCTTTCCAAGCCTAATACTCCATTATTCTAAGTAATGAAGGATAAATGGATAAAAGGAGCGCTATCAACTTCACCTGGGTAGGTCCTTTTCCACCATGGTTAACCACAATTTCATCTCAAGCTCCATCTTCCTGCTTATTGTAACATTTTTGAAGAAAATAAAATCTATCAAAATGCCTTTCTTTGTCTATTTGTGGATAGATATCTACACTGAGGGCTTCCCTGGAAGTGACTTGTTGAAGATGACAGAGCCTCTGTCTGCCTGGTTTCCCGAATGACTTTGTAGAGCAGAGCCCTATGCCCCACTAAGCCACTGAGATTTTAAGGTTCATTTGCTAATCAGCCAGCATTAATCTAGCCAATACAAGTAGATACCTGTGGTCACGTTTTTTAAAATTGATTTTAGAGACAGAAAGGAAGAGAAAAAAAAAACATTGATGTGAGAGAAAAACATCAATCAGTTGACTCCTGCATGCACCCCAACCAGGTATCGAACCCACAACCTGGGTCTATGCCTTGACTGGTAATCAAACCTGTCACGTTTTGGTGTGTAGGACAATGTTCCACCAACTGAGCCACACAGTCAGAGCATCTGTGATTCCTTTTTTACATACTTCCTAAGAGGTGACATATTAGGAAACTGATCAAGACTTGCCACTGAATCATGCCACAAAGCTCATGAGCCTGTGGCTTAAAACATGCCCAATATAACCATACACTGAATCCTGGGAAGGGAATGAGTAAGCATTGACCCTGTAGGTAGATGTTTCTCTTAGCTCTTCGGTGAACCAAGCAATAAACATCTCAGTAATAGCTGAGTAGGAGACATTGGGGCTTAGAAGACACTGAACTATGAAGGGAGTGACAAGTCAGAGACATGCTTTACTGCTCTATTCAAACCAGAAAGAAAACATTTCTATAATTTACAAAGCCCCAAGCCACATA
This sequence comes from Myotis davidii, assembly GCF_000327345.1. Taxonomy (NCBI): domain Eukaryota; kingdom Metazoa; phylum Chordata; class Mammalia; order Chiroptera; family Vespertilionidae; genus Myotis; species Myotis davidii. The sequence continues at coordinate 4,141,291 of NW_006383013.1, read as the reverse complement.
AGAAATACAATTTTCTCTAAAGCCACCCAGCACACATAGCCACAGGGAGAGGTAAAGATGCGGTGCATGTACCACATGTCAAGTCAGGCTGGAAGTTATTGTCAAGGTGAAAAACATCAGTGCCAAAAATGGGACACCAGTGCCCACAGCACTTGGTCTGCTGCAGCCTCTCTTGGCCAAGAATCTCAAGGAATTTTATCTGAAATTTAGTCAGCAACCCTGCAAAGACTCAAGATCAACACTCTCTCAAAGACCAGGATCAAACAAAAGAAAAAGGAAACTACCCCCAGCTAGTAAGGAGCAGGGCTTGGCTCAATCAAAAGTCAAGTTTGAATTTCAAAAATGGCTTGATTAATTTACACATGAGTAATTTTCTGAGATCCAGCTAGGATTCTGAAAGGAAAAGGATCAGAATTTCATAAAACGATACACTTACAGCTGTCAGATATGTGGATGTTCAGTATCCCAAGAGGGACTTCTTACAAAAGATTCTTTAGAAGCAACTCAGAACCAATACCTAATTTAGTAGAGAGGGTTTGTCTCCTTCCTGGAACTCCTTGAAGTGAGAGCAAAGCAAGAATTCCAGAGGATTAAAACTCTGAATGGCCAGTCTTAGTGATGTTAAGTAATAATTATTATTACTATAGCTTCCTTATATTAAGCACTTTCTACATGACAGGCTCACTATTTTATTTACTTTATACACATTTGTATATTTGTTTCTCACAATAAGTTAATGTTAAAATACTACTGTTATTTCTATTTTAAGATGGGGAAATTGAGACTTGGGGAACTTAATTAACTTACCCAAGGCCATGTAGCCAGTGAGTGGCAGAGCCAAGATTCAATCCCAAGCTCTCTGTTTATAAAGCCATGCTTACATCATCATGTTACTATTACTAATGCTTGAATAGCCAAAAAATTATTGGAATAATCATGTCCCATTTCTAGCTGCCTTTGACATACTATCTCCCCTTGATATACTAAAAAAGATCCTAGGATGAGGTGGGATGGGGTCTGAGTGAAGGGGAGCTATGTGGGGGGAAAATGGGGAGCATCTGTAATACTGTCAACAATCAATAAAAAAATAAAAAGACCCTCTCAGATGGATTAGAAAATTGTGGTACATCTACACAATGGAATACTATGCTGCTGTAAAAAAGAAGGAATTTTTACCATTTGCAACAGCATGGATGGAACTGGAGAGCATTATGCTAAGTGAAATAAGCCAGTCAATGCAAGAAAAATACCACATGATCTCACTCATTTATGTATAATAAAGACCATTGTAAACTGATGAATAAAAATAGATACAGAGGCAGAGCAGCATCGAACAGACTGTCAAACTACAGCAGGAAGGCTGGGGAGGTTTGGGGGGGGGGGTGGTAAGAGATCAACCAAAGGACTTATATGCATGCATATAAGCATAACCAATGGACACAAGACACTGGGGGTAGGGGAGGCCGGGGGAAGCTCAAGGGGGAAAAAAAAGGAGACATATGTACTACTCTTTGTAATATTTTAAGCAATAAAACAAAATTTAAAAAAGACTCTCTCAATAGAACTGGAAGAGAAAATGTTAATTGAATAACTAAAAAATAAAATATTAATTTTCGTTTTTAATAAATTATCTTTATTATAAAGAAAACAAATAATAATTTTTAAAAAGACCCTGCTGGTTCAGTGTGGCTCAGTGGTTGAGCATTGACCCATGAACCAAGAGGTCACTGTTCAATTCCTGGTCAGGACACATGCCCAGGTTGTGGGCTCCATCTCCAGTAGGGGGTGTGCATGAGGTAGCCAATTGATGATGTTTCTTTCTCATGGATGTTTCTATTTACCTATGCCTCTCCCGTCCTCTCTCTCTCTCAAAATAAATAAATAAATAAATAAAAACAAATTAAGCTAAAAATTTAAAAATATCCTAGGTTATATTCTGAGTCTCAGATTCTATGCTTTCAAGATCCCTAACAACTTCTGTGTCTTACGGAAGAAATGTCAAAGTTATCAGCTGCCCAGGATTCAACTTCCCTCAGATAAAAGTTTTTCTGGGAGCTGGGCTGATTGAGGGCTGGAGTTTAGGGAAGCAAAAAGCCCAACCAGAGAGGATAAGCCTTGTGGAAGTTAGAAAAGGGACTGGAAAGTCTCTGTAAATAATAAAGACCCATGTCCCCTTTGAGTAATACCCAGGATGGAATGGATTCCTGAAGGTTCCTATGGAACCCACCCTGTGGCCTGAAGAAGAACAAAAAGTGTCTCTCTGGCCAAATCTGTGGTCAGTAGAGAGGGCCATTATGAGGAGCTACTTAGGACCAACAAGCCTCTGAGCTTGGCAGTAAAGGACTGAATTGGAGAGTTGCAATATGTGGCAAAGAGAAAATTAATCACAAGGGAGCCCTGTGGGAAGGATATAACTCCCCCATCCCCCTCCTCATTTTCCTAATCTCATGAAAGTCTGCCCAAACAATATAAGAATCCTATGAAATGTGTTTTCTCAAACATAATGTGATTGATTTTCTCACACACCCTTCCAATAGATGAGAACTTGGAGCCAAATTTAATTTGCTTTAGAGAAAATAAAATGATATGCTATTTCCTGCACTTGAGTGTTATAGAGTAATATTCCCTACTCATACATTTACAGTACTGCATGCAAATATGGCCCATGCGCTATGGATCAGTCTGACAAACTCGATGGTTGATTACATGCTTGAAATATTTTTTATTGTGGTAAAATATACAAAACATAAAATTTTATGTGTGTACTTCAGTGTCATTAAGTGTATTCACATTGCGATAGAAGCGCAACATCAATTTGCTTCAAGAATTCACCTTGGTGGTGAAGAAAAACTTCCCAGGGCCTTTTGATATACTTAGGGCATCCAGCTACATTGGCCATACTTTTAACATTTTTGATAAAAAGGAAATACCATTTGGCCTTTAGGAAGCTCAACAAAACACTTAATATTTACTTTAGTATGTACGTTGGATTCTATTATGTTCTAGCATACAAAATAAGAAAAAGCAACTGTAAAACAGCCCTAAAATAAAAAAAAACACACTAAAACACTTCAGAAAGTTAGATGGGCCCTGGCCAGGTAGCACAGTTGGTTAGAGTGTCATCTGGACATGCCAAAGTTGTGGGTTTGATCCCCAGTCAGGGCACATACAAGAATCAACCAATGATTGCATAAATAAGTGGAACAACAAACCTCTCTCTCTCTCTCTCTCTCACTCTCTCTCTCTCTCTCTCTTGCTCTCTCCCTACCTTCCTCTCTCTCTCTAAAATAATCTTAAAATAAAAGCTAGATGAAGAGCTTATAAAAACCCATCTGCCCACCAAAGTCAGAGATCAAATAATCATACAAACATAAAGAAAACCATTAACCTCTGCCTTCACCTCAATGGGACACTGGTATGCCTGCCATTGCACACCCTAATGGCCGTGACTTTGAGTAAATCTTGGTGTGATTTGTCTAGCAATCTAAGGCCTAGAAGATGCATAACTGGATGCTACATTGGTGAATACTAGTGTTAGTGTCAGTCAACAGAATGTCTGTCTTAGCCACACCCTTTAAGTTTTTCTCTCCCCAAGATTTCATGCTAGGAGCAAGTGTGGTTTCCTGAATGAGATCTACATTCATATTCACCCAAGCATTCATATTCACCTCTTCTTCTTTCCTAATGAGGCAGGAAATCCAGGCAAGCTCTGGATTGCAAGAGTTTTATTTCCATACCATTATCCTCATCAAAAAGCATTTATTAAACACCCAATTATAGATAATGCTGTGAAAGCTTTCATCTCTGCAGAAAGAGAACCATACAGACACAAGCCTAATTCTCTAAGAGTTCATAACCTATTCATAAATGAGCAATGGGCACAGATTACAGCGTTGACTCCTCGCTCTGGTTGTGTCACAGAATTCCAAGTATAAAATGAATGATAATTTACCTTCATTTTAAAGACAGCTGGCATATCAGTGGATAGACTTCACCAACACTACCACCACGCGCATACCTCCAATTAGAGGCTAATAGCCACATTTTGGTTACAATTCAGGAAGCTTAATTTCACACATGAAATATCTCGATAATGTAGACTATATATACGGACTTCAAGGACATGGAAGGGTGATTTCACAAAATGGAATAAATCTAAGCTTGACAACCCCAGAAAGGTTGGTAATCAATTACTAACTTGTGGTTCATGCTAATCAAAGGAGAGCCAGCCTAGCATCTGCACCAGAGACCAGCAGGGCTAACCTCTGGAGAATAGTGGCATGGCCCTAGACACCACTAATCGTGATGCAATCAATAATCCTGAGAAGGACTCTTCCCTCCCCAGGAGAGCAGCCATGGCATCACCAAATCTGCAGCTCTTTCCAGCCAGACCAACCTGAATTCAGACCTGTATTAGCCTCTTGTGAGCTGTGTGACCTTGGCAAAGTCATTTTACTTCTCTGACCCTCACTTCCATCTGCAAGACGGTCATGATAATTTCTAAACATGGGGCTGTTTGGAGAGCTTTATGAGGTGGCTTATACAATGCCTACAACACTGTAGACATACAATAAATCATGTTCCCTTCTTTGAATAACATAAAACAGAGATCACTCACTAGAAGTCTCTATATTTCAGTTGGACAATAGAATGTGTGAAATAGTTCAATTAAATGCAATATACCAAAATCAAAAAAATAAAAATATGGGTTTTCAACTTTTCTTTAAAAATGGAAATTTCTGGCAAAATGATGGCCATATTACTCCTAGGCAGTTTACTCACTGATTCCAAAAAGGCAGTCCCCTTCAGAAGGGGTGTGCTCTCCTCACATCACCCTAGACCCCACCCAGCAGGCAGTCTTCATTCTCCACATGTTTCAAGCTTCCATAGGCACTTGAGTTTGAAGTCCTTGCCATCATCACAAGGAGCCTGGGTCCTTCAACAACATTAACAGGAAAGAGCATTCTTTGGCCCTGCTATGAACAAGACGCTGCTCATACTCCTTGTCTGAATTTGTAATTCCAAGACAAAAGCAAAGCCGATCTTTCTCTCCTTTTCCTGCTCCATTCTCCCCTCCACCTCATTTTAAGAAAACTTTTCTGTGTGGGTGGACTTCAGTCTGCACACTTGATAAGGCTTACAGATCAATGCTTCATCATTCTCCTTGGGTTAGTTTGTTGGATATTGACCCATTCTCCAGAAATTCTGTTTCTTTGTTACTAATGTTGTGGCCCCACCCCATAACAAAGAAACAGAATTTCCAGAGGATGAGGCCCAGAAATCAGGAGGCCGAGGTGATTCTAATGTGCAGCCAAGGTTGAGAACCACTGCACTAGAGTTTCCCAAAGTGTGTTTCACAGAACAGTAGTCCCAGAGATACCAAAGTGCACTAATAGATCAATTTAGGATGAGAAACTAAGAACCTTATCCCTTCTTGAAGATTCATATACACATGAGCATATTAAAGGCAGCGGGAAGTCCTGCAGTAAAGAATCCCATTTAATTCCAGTTAATTCTGGGGTGTCCTTACTTCTGGGACCAAAGCACACCTGCTTTGTGGCTTCTGGGTAGCATTCTGCAAGACAGATTTTCTATGCAACACATTTTTAGAAATTATTAGGTTAACTGGGTAATTTATCATTCAAACCAGTCACTTTTAAGTGATAAGAAAGCATTGCTAATTATTATGCTGGAACAATAGGTATGTGTCCTAGAGAAATCAGGCCATGAATGATGTTCCTTCTTGTGTTTGGTGCCACATAAAGCCCACCTTTGGGTTAGGCTCTGTTCCAGAGACCAGTCTTGCATCTGGTCAGGGAGAATAAAAGAAGTATAAGACCTTGGAGCCTGGATCTTGACCCTGCTCAAATTGTGGTCCTGACCTGACCAAGTGCTTGTACCTCAAATCTTCTCATGCTTCTCTGCCTTGCCCTAATCCCACATTGTTGCTATAGGCCTGCTCTGCATTGAACCTCTCCAAAGATTGAAATCCCAGCCCACACACATCCTAGATCCCTGCCAGACATCCCCGGTGCCAATCATCTGTTTTCTCCTGGGCCCCTGCCAATTGCCTGTGAGGATCTGTGGCTTCTTGGATACACAGAGCTGCTAGTTGTCCACTGCTTTGCTTTCTTGGCCTTTCTTCCTAGCCTCTTTTATTTGCATCTGGCCACAAATCCCACCATCTTGGTATCACCCAAGCTTGGTTTTAGTTTCTCATTTCTAAGAATGGCTTTAAAAATAACCTAAGGGTAATAAACAATTTAATATTTCACCTACCTACAGGTGCTATTTTAATAGGTTGAGTTGCATTAACTAAATAAACAGATTGCAAAAAAAATGTCATTAAAGACAGGTAAGAGCTTATAAGTTACATTTCCTCAGCCTCACACTTCTGCCAGTGGCATTAAATAGAAAAAGAGAAGGCACCGTTCCTTCCAAGTAACTATAGCTCCTTTAGTATAGTGAGACTTAGACATTGTCTGATGCAAAAACAGAGCTGCCTCACAAACACATCAAGACTTTATAAAAACAATAATGATATTTTAAACATAGAAAAAATAGTTTATAAATTACCCAAATTCACACTGGACAGGGACTCATGGCATCAATCCATGGAAGACTCCTTGGAAGCAGCCACCACTGCTTCCCCTTCCCCACCACCCTACAGCCCTTAACCCTCTGCCTCATCTTCTCTGTGGGAGTAGTTCAAGGTTTCCCACAGGAGTGTAAAACAAATGAAAAAGCAAGGGAGTTTAGTGCTTAGCACCATTTCTTGCAACGGCCCTAAATGCTTAATATCATATCAGAGTTGCTGAGACACAATCGGATCTATTTAGATTACAAACAGAAAGTAAAAGTTGATACGTTTTACAGCAGGCTACTGCTCAGAAAAAAAAAAAAGTGAAAAATAACAAATGGAAAATTCTTTGATCAAGCTCTTATGCATTTTTCAACTGTTGCTATTCAAATACAGAAGAGAATATTCATTGACTATTGGTTTGTGCTCAGGAGGCAGACCTGCAGCCATATTACCCAGCATTCTCTGCCTACGGCCCCAGATCCAGTGATTCCCAGAAGGCAGTCAGCCCTGCAGATAAGAGATGAAATTTATTGACTCAAGTGTGGCAGACATGTTAATTAAAAAACTAATATTTATCCTAAACATGATTTCCTTCCTGGGCATAAAGCAGAATCAACCTGTGTGACAAAGGTTGGCTAGACAGGCAGCAGGCAGGTGACAAGGCTTCTGGGTGACACTTGAGATGGTTGGGGAAGTATATGGGAAATGCTGGTCACATGATCTCCCAGGAGGTTCTGGTAGAAACTAGAAAAAGGAGGCTGCCTTTGGGAAAATGTCTCTGAACCTTTGTGGATTTTCTAGGAGGTCCAGTGTGCAGTCTTGGATTGACAGGTATGATGGATCCCAGGGGGCCATAGAAAAGATCTCTAGGCTACAGTTGCTTAATTTCCATAAGGGCTTCTAATGCCCTGTCCAGATTTAATATTTGATAATTCTTTGTGAAAAATAATATCTTACTTTTGGCATCTCACCCCCCAAACCGCCCCCCCCACTATGTTCTGAGACCACAGAAAATATGAAAAAGGCTGACAACTGAATGGGTAAGAGATAGCTCCTGGGTAATTCATTAGGTCTTGAGCTTTTTCATATCAACTACTTTCTAGAATTAAAATATGACCCTGCCTATGGTAGACAACTTCTAAAATTGCTCCCAATGACCTTTGCCTCTTATATTCATGGCCAAAGGTAATCCTCTCCAACTTTTGAGATCTAGTGATTTGCTGCTAAGTGATATAATACAAGAAAAGTCATGGGATATGTCTTCCAAGTTTAGGTGCAAAAGACTGTAGCTTTGGTCTTGTTTATACTCTCTGGCTCTTCTCAATTGCTGTCACATAGAGCAAGCTGTCAGATCATGAGCTGCCCTGTAGAGAGATCTGTGGCAATGAGGAAAGCCTCTGGCCAACAGCCAATGAGGGAATGAGGCCCTCAGTCCAACAACCTGCAAGGACCTGAATCCTGCCAACAACCAAATGAGGAGTTTAGAAGCAGATCTTTCCCTTGACCAATCCCTAAAATGACAGCAGCCCAGTCAATATCTTGATTACAGTCCTGTGAAACACACTGAGCCAGAAGACCCAGGTAAGGCATGTCTGGGTTCCTAACCCATAGAAACTATGGAGTAATAAATGTTGATGTTGTCAGCTGCTAAGTTCTAGGTTCATTTGTTATGCAGCCATAGGTAACTAATGTATACTGTCTCTGAAACAGCATGGTAAGTAAAGGAGAGATAATGAAATCAGAGTGGGGCAATAAAAAAGGCTTGATCACCTGTGGTTGCCTACATTCTATAACCTCCAAGGAGGAGAAAAATAGAGCTGCCTACTCCCACAAGTGGTAGTTAGGAAACAGAATAAAGATTTGGAGGATAATGCTTGAACCAAAAAATTAGCCTTTGAGGTCTGGGGATGCATCTTATTGTAACCCCATCACCTAGCACAGTACCTGGTCATAAAAAATGCTAAAAAAATTTTTTGCATAATAAATAAAAGGAGTGGATGACTCTGTTTCCATCTAAATAGCACTAAATAGAACCACATGAATGGAAACAATTACAAGGAAGCTCTTCCTGGCACCTCTATCAACTTGTAACCATGTTTCCATATAGCTTGTCTTCCCTTTGAGCCCCAAGGGAAGTAGAGAAAGCCTTTCCTATACTTTCCTTGTAGCTCCTACAGTTCTATCCTATACTTTATCCTCTTAGCACATTCATTTGTGGGACAAACAAACAAACAAACTGGAGGTACACATATCCAACTTTACTAAACAGATAAATTAGGGGCTAACCATCCTCACTTTATCACCACAGAAGGCAGCTTTTCTCTACAAAGTGTGCCTTTGAATAGGAGCTCCCATAGCACCTCCAAGTACTTGCTTCCAGATCATTAACCACTTAATGGAGAGGCTGAGAAGGAAAAGAACCTTAAAACTGTTCTCTTTGTTAGGAGCTACTGCCCACTGACAATCCATCAGAAGGAAGACAAAGCATGCATGAAATTGAAATGTTCATTAATGGAAGGATAGGTTTCTATTTACAGGGGAATAAAAAAGGAAAACAAAACCAGAAGTTTCTGTAAAGCTCACTTTCCAGAATTCTACTGGAAAATTAGGGGGTATAAGAGACTGAAATGGCCCCCAATGGTCCCCACCTCCTAGTATTTATACTCTTGTATAATCCCCTCCTTGTGTGTGGGTGAAACTGGTGTCTTACTTCTAATAGAATATGGCAAAGAGGATGGGATGTTACTTCTGAGCCTATCCTATCTAATAATAGAGAAACATGGTAATTAACTGTAACTTCGCTACCTTTCCCATTGGCTAATCAGGGCGATATGCAAATTAACTGCCAGCCAAGATGGCGGCCGGCAGCCAGGCAGCTGAAGCGAACAGGAGGCTTGCTTGCTCCAGTGAAGGAGGAAGCCAAGGTTCCCCGCCTGCCACTGCTGGGATCTGAGCTTGCACTCTAAGCAACTATGTTGCAATTATAGAAGCTAAACAAACCCCATGCTTTCAGCCAGCCAGCCGAGCTGGAGTTGCAATAGTGTTCCAATTATAGAACCTAAACAAACCCAGATACCAGCTTTCAGAAGCTAAGATCTCAGAGCTGGAGCCAAGCCTCAGAGCTAAATCTGGCTCTCAGCTCCAGTGACAGCCATAGAAGGTAAATAAATCCCAGAATAAAAAGAAAAAAGAAAAAAAGGAGAGGTTCGGAGCTTCAGTCACCTGCCAGCCTAAAAACGACCCTCAGCCCCTCACCCAGACTGGCCAGGCACCCCAGTGGGGACCCCCA
>NW_006383013.1:4130347-4131341 GCF_000327345.1 Myotis davidii | reverse complement strand
CGGGGATCAGGGGAGCCGTGAGGCCTCCTGGCACTGGGATCAGTGGAGCCGCAAGGCCTCCCAGCACCAGGATCAGTGGAGCAGAGAGGCCTCACTGCCCCGGTGTCAAGCGGAGCCATTAGGCCTCCCAGGACTGGGATCAGCGGACCCGCAAGGCCTCCTAACCCCTGGAGCAGCGTGACAGGGAGCAGTGCCCAAACCCCCTGATCGCCCTGTGGCTCTGTGTGTGACAAGGGTGTGCGCCACAACCTCCCTATCTGCCCTGCTCTGTTCATGACAGGGGAAGGTGCCCCAACCCCCGATCGTCCCTGCTCTGTGCCTGATGGGGGGGGCTCCCCAACCCCCCGCTAGGCCCTGCTCTGTGTGTGACGGGGTAGAGCCGCAACCGCCCCATTGGCCCTGCCCTGAGCGTGACAGGGGGAGGACCCCAACCCCCTGATAGGCCCTGCTCTGTGTGTGACAGGGGGCAGTGCCCCAACTCCCCAATCAGTCCTACCCTGAGCATGACTGGGATGGCATTGCAACCTCCTGATCTGCCCTGCTCTCTGTATGACAGGGGGCAACACCCCAACTCCCCAATCGGCCCTGCTCTGAGCCCGACCAGGGGCTGCGGGGCAGGCACCTAAGGATTGGGCCTGCCCTCTGCCACCAGGAGTGGGCCTAAGCCAGCAGGTCGTTATCTCCCAAGGGGTCCCAGACTGTGAGAGGGCACAAGTGGGGCTGAGGGGCACCCCCGCCCCTGCCAGTGCACAAGTTTTTGTGCACCGGGCCTCTAGTCCTATATAACCTACACTAATAAAAGAGAAACATGGTAATTAGTGTCACTCCGCTACCCTTCCCATTGGCTAATCCCCCTCACTCACAGAGTAGGTCCAAAATATGCAAATTAAATGGCAGCCAAGATGGCGGCCGGCAGCCAGGCAGCTGATGCGAACAGAGAGGCTTGCTTGCTTCAGTGACTGAGAACTCCAACGTTCCCCACCTGACTTGCCAA
>NW_006383013.1:4127899-4129064 GCF_000327345.1 Myotis davidii | reverse complement strand
GCCTGACCAGGGGCTGCACCTAGGGATTGGGCCTGCCCTCTGCCACCCGGGAGCAAGCCTAAGCCAGCAGTCGTTATCTCCCAAGGGGTCCCAGACTGCAAGAGGGCATAGGCCGGTCTGAGGGACCCCCTTTCCCCCGAGTGCACAAATTTTTGTGCACCGGGCCTCTAGTAAAAGGATAATATGCAAATAGACCAAACTGTGGAACAACCTAACAACTGAACAACAGATTGCTATGATGTGCGCCGACCACCAGGGGGTGCACGTGAAACTTGGTGGGCATCAACAGCAGGCAGCAGAGCGCAGAACATGGCGGACGTCAGCTGCAGTAGGATGGTGGAACAGGTGAGTAGGAGCACCAGACCAAGGCGGGACACTGGTCACTCTCATCGGGGTGAGCCTCTGGTGGTTACTGAAAATTCTTTGCTCCCGCAGTCACACCCGATGCTCACACCTGCTGTCAATGCCGGCCCTGTTCACACCTGTTTGCCCCTGATCGCCCCCTCAGAGCTTCTCCACCTCCCTCTGCTCCTGAGGGGAGATTGGAGCTGGCAGTTGCCTCTCACACCAACTACTGGTGCCACAGCCACCGTTCGCACCCACTGCCAGCACCGGTCCTGATCACTCAGCGCCATTAGTGGGTGCAAGAAGCGGCTGCTGGCTTTGATCACTCCTGAGGGCTTCTTCATCCCCAGCTTATCCTGAGGGGTGATTGGGGCAGCAGCTGCTGCTCACACCCTCTGACAGTGCCAGCCCCAATCACTCAGTGCTGTCAGCAGGGCCGGCACCATCAGCACATGGGAGTGGTGGCAGTGGGAGTGGCGGCAGTGTGAGAGAGGCTGATGGCAGACAGGGGGCCAGAGGCTGTGGCAGGAGGGGCCAGGCAGGGGTGCGGAGGATGAGTCAAAACACAGCCTTGTGTCCCATAGTTCCTTTCAAGGTGCACGAATTTGTGCACTGGGGCCCTAGTATTATATAACATTCCAACTGCCATCTTGTTAAAAAGTCTTTCTCTCGCCGAGGCCGGTTTGGCTCAGTGGATAGAGCGTCGGCTTGCGGACTGAAGGGTCCCAGGTTCGATTCCGGTCAAGGGCATGTGGGGTTGCGGGCACATCCCCGGTGGGGGGTGTGCAGGAGGCAGCTGATGGATGTTTCTCTCTCATCG
>NW_006383013.1:4122686-4127827 GCF_000327345.1 Myotis davidii | reverse complement strand
GTCTTTCTCTCACTCTCTCTCTCTCTCTCTCTCTCTCTCTCTCTCTCTCTCTTTCTCCCTTGATGAAGCAAGCTACCATAGTGTGAAGCCCACATATCACAAGGAACTGAGGACAACCCCCATCTGACAGTCAGCTGGGAACTGAGACCTTCAACCAAAGGAGACTTCACAGTAGAATTATGCCAACTGCCTTGTGAGCTTGGAAGTAGATTCTTCTCCAGCCAAGCCCTAGCTGAGACCTGGACTACGGCCTGTGAGAGACCCTAGGCTGAAGACCCAGTGAAGCTGTTCCCAGATTCCCAACTCTCAGAAACTGGGAGGTAATAACTGTGGGGTGTCTTAAGCTGCAAGTTTGTGGATAACAAGATATACGCAATTACAGTCCTCATTCAACACAAAGCCACATAGAGTTATGCACCACAAGTGTCTGTTCTGGGTCTACCACAGTGGGCAGTGGGAAGACAAGACAGGCCTAGTCTATCAGTTGAACCGAAATTCTTCTTTTCACCAGAAATGTGAATATATTGCATTAGGTTTGGGGAAAATGATAAGGAAGTCCCTGAGACTTTAGGGATGGACTGTAATGGTTGATATGAAAGAACAGAAACATTTGTTGAGAGCTTATCTGTGACAGGCACTGTGACTGACAATTACCTACCTTCACAAACATTATCAAATTGAATTGTCATAATAACATTACTCTAAAAAGTAATGGTGGTAGTATTAAGAGGAGAAAAAAGAGGTGATGGAAGAGATGAAGGAAGAGAAATGGCAGCTAACATTTATTGAATGCTTATGAGCCTGGAATGTAAGTACTTTAAAAATATTATCTCAGCCCTGGATAATGTAGCTCAGTGGGTCGAGCATTGTTCCCATGCACCAAAAGGTCGCTGGTTCTGTTCACAGTCTAGGTCATAGAAAATGCTATAGTGGCAGGAGGCAGTTGATTGATGTTTCTCTCTCACATTGATGTTTCTCTCTCTTTCTTTCTAAAAAAATCAATGAAAATATATTTTAAAAATATTGTCTCACTTAATCCTTTCAACTATCCAATGAGATAGCTTTAATTATTATAATCATATTACAACAATAAAACTAAGGCACAGGCAAGATCAGGCACATGTAGGGTGGTAAGGCATAGAAATATAAATAACATTGCTCAAGATTATATGGCCAATGAAAAAAAGAGCCATTATTTGAACCCAGACAGTCTGACTCCAGAGTGCCCCATATTTAATCCTTCATGTTTTCAAAATGTACTTCAGTCACCACTGTGATTATCCCCTTAAATGTGACCTCTTTTTCTAGAGGCTTCCCCATCCTTTTGCACTAAAATGGGTCACAGCAAGTTTAAGTGTAAATACCACCAGTGTATCTCTCAAAGGTAAGCCAAATTTAATACCCTTACCCCAAACCGGTGTGAGATGATATAGGAACGTGCCATAAAGTCAAAACACTGGCCCAAGGTTAAACTCTTTCAGGAATATACACAGAGACATACATAGTTTCCTACTGGGATCCCACCTGCCTGAACTGTGTATCAAGACAGAGTCCCAGAAATGTCAGACAAGTCATTGACACAAAGACAGATTCCAAGCCCAGAACAAAAGAGCCAGTCCCGGAAAGAAACCGCATTACATTTTTAGGCCACAGAAGCAGCTGGAGGATTCATCTCCCTCTGCCTGTGCTCAATTGTGCCTGCTCTGCTCTCTGTCCCTGGCTGGCTGCCCGAGTGACACTCCCATCTGGCATGGCCTTCTGTGGACACAGGGAACACTCACTCCTCAAGAGCAGGAACTTGCATTCATTTCCTAAAATGTATACTGGCTACTGTGCATGTGCCAAGCACTGTGATAGGGACTAGGGACTAAGGATGCATCTACAGCTCCCATTTCTCACAAAAACCCAAATTCTCTAACACCTGCTGGGTCCTTGATAGACTTCTGGATAAATTGGGAAGGGCATGAACTGATGATAAAAGGAACGGAGAGATGATTGCATGCAAACTCAAACTACTAAAGCTATTCCCCTAGGACAGAAGGAAAGGGTCTTGGATCAATTCACTTTGTGATCTTCATGACAGCTCTCTGATATATGTTTGATTATTGTTCTCAACCCATAGGTGAGGAAACTGAGGCTCAATAACTACAGCACCTATGGTCCTATAGCTTAAGTAATGGGCAGGATTCAATTCCAGGCAGTTTGAGGCTATACTCTATGATTTTAACCATGAAATATATTGCCTCCCAAAATATATATGGTCCCCACACAAAATAGTCACTCAGTAAATAGAACTTGGACAGATGGGTAGATAGATGGACAGGTATACAAACAGATAGACTGGATGGATGGGCAGGCACATAGATGAATGGGCAGATGGGTAAATGCATGAGTGGATGAAAGGATGAATGAACAGTTAGATTAATGGATTTATTATGTAGATCTACAACAGGAAACAGAGTGGCAGATAAAACGCTGTGTCTATTTCCAGGTTAGTGAGAACAGCATGAGATAGCTTCTCTCTTCTTACAAATCAATACAATTCCTTTAATGCCAGGGCTTGTGGCTTCTTTCATTATGTAGGTGGTGGGTAGGTGTATTCTTTAAGAGGTTCATGAAAAGAAGACAAAAAAGGTTTATGTGTTAAGGGGCAATGAGGCCTCAGACAATGTGATTGTATAATTGCATAACCACTAATTATGTCTGTGGCTGTATTGGCTGGAAATAATGACAAAGGTAATCAAACCTCATGCTCCAGGGAGTAATGTATTATTGTTTTTACTGTCCTTTTCCTAGGCACCATACACTCTTGCATTACCATATTAAAGCTTGGCATAAAGAACTTCAGAGTAAACTGTAGGTAAATCTAGATGCTACAACAACTCATCAGGAGTGAATACTCACTCACTTAGTGCCACAGTGGGCAATACCTGTTTTATAGTAAATAATGACAACCACACATAAACAAACAGGAATCATGGGGCAAGAAAATTGTTTTTGAAACATTAAGAATATAGGAGCCAAAGCAAGCATCTTAAAACCCAAGTCAACTCATGTTAGTCATCTGCTCAAGACCGCAGAGGCTCCCCATATCAACTCATAGTAGAAGCTCGAGTCCCTTCAATAGCTAACAAGGCCAGATATGCTCTGGCTCCCAGTAGCTAACCCTCCTCCTTTTCCACTCCACTCCAGATGTACTGGCCTTATCTCCCTAAATATCTACCTGGCTAACTCCTTCATCTCCTCTTCCCCAGCAGTCCTATCCACTTATCCTAGTGTGCTTTTTCTTTATTTATAATTCTTTAATATTTTTTATTAATTTCAGAGAGGAAGGGAGAGGGAGAGAGAGAGAAACATCAGTGATGAAATGGGATCATTGATCTCCTGCCTCTTACATTACCCCTATTGGATAATTAGCCTGAAACCAGGGCATGTGCCCTGAGCGGGAATCACACTATGACCTCCTGATTCCTAGGTCAATGCTCAACCACTAAGCAACACTAGCCAGGTTCTTTTGTTAATAATTGTCATCATCATACTATATAGCATAAAAGTAAATGACTTATAATAGTTATCTTTATTGCCTATCTCCCCCTACCAGAATGTGAGTTCTACAAAAGGAAGGATAGTTTTTCTCTTTGTGATCACTGATGTATTCTAGGCCTCTGAAACAGTGTCTGGCACATAGCACACTCAATAAATATTTATTGAATAAATGAATGCAGTTATATTTTCAATGGAAAAGAAAAGGAAATCACTTCTCCATTCTTAGAGAAGTGGTCCCCCAGATTGAAACGAAAAATATTTCACACAAAAACTACAAAACAAAGGGAAAACTCCCCAGTTGAAACAACTATATTAAAAATCTAAAACTATATTCATCAGAACCTGGGGATATTTTGGAGGCTGACATTTTTCCCTCCAATTTCAACTAAGGAAGTAAGCTTCCCTCTGGCTAATAATGTATCATGTAGAAAACACCATGATAGTTGGTGTGTTTCCAACTATCTTCCCCCCGCAACATTTTTAAAAATCAGAATTAAATTACATATCTAAGCAATGCCTGAAGATTCAATCTAGGTCATTAATGGAAATTGTATTCATTTCCTGTCCCTTCATTTGCTTTGATGAGGCTCAAGCCCTCACATGACTGTAATCAATGTGCTACTTTGTTAAGACTGTAGTATCAATAAATGGGAGCAAAACACAGTGCTGAGGAAAGTATTAGGATGGGTGGAGGCAGTGGATGATCAATTACCAATGATGGCTTCCTTCTAATCATATAGGGCTCTTTGGGAGAAGAATCTGCCCAGGCTGGTGGAGTAGGGAATAAGAGGCCAACAGCAATAGTACCAATAAGGGATCCAGACTATTATCCCCCTCAAGAAGGGATGGGGGGTGGGCTGTGGGAACCTCAAAAGTGCCCGCCTTTTTCTCTAGACCATCAAAATGACTCCCAAACAGCAGATTTACTATCAAGGGATTGTTCCTGGTCTCTGATGTAATGAATCAAGAGCTCTTTCAAATATTCACTGAGAAGACTCATCGGTGTCACTAACCAAATTCTAAGATTTGTCATTTTTATTGCTGTTTGGTGGAAACACCATTTTCTTGTTCACTGAAATTAACCAAGATGATGGGTAAAGACACACAGTAGGTGCTCAATCAGTGCTACCTCTCTTCTCCTTGTCCACTGGGACACACATGGCAGAAACAACTCATTTATGCTGTTGAGATCTCTGCACCTTGCTTTGGAGAGCAAGAGATCATCTTTTACTTCAGCATTTAAGAAATCTCTTTGCTATCTTTTTTATAAGTAAAATTAGCCACCATTCTGCTCTTCACTCTCTGGAATCTAAAGGCTCCTTCTGGGTGTCTAGTAATTGTCAGATTTGCTCATTCCAGTCGAGTTGGAATGAAATCGACAGAAGAAACTGTAGTGACATCTCAAGTGTGTACAAACATGCAACTTCCCTCCAACAACACATGCCCACAAACCATGTTTGACAAAATAAAAAAAGAGGAAGCTACCAGAAAAAAGGGAAGATTGTTTTGTGGGGTTTTTGTTTTATTTTCTTTTTTTTTAAGAAAATGCCAGGCTCCTTAGAACAGGTGTCTGGGCTGAAAAGCAGCCTGCGACA
>NW_006383013.1:4087844-4122632 GCF_000327345.1 Myotis davidii | reverse complement strand
CTGCTTTCACTTCAAGGTGAGTTACTTGGAAAAGGGAGGCCCCTAAAACCAGGCCAGTCTGATTAAGTGAAAGCATTGGTAAAATACGCTTCACTCTCAGAGGCACCTCAGGCTATTAGGTGGTATTCCAGATAGTTATTTCATTAAAGGGAAAGTGATGGGGACAACAGACAACAGAAAGCCTCTGTTAATTTTTAATAGCAATGCATTTGCTCTATTTGAGTGGTGATTTATTCATGTACTTCATAATAAATACATATGGTAGCCCTAAGACATTTCTGTCTGCATCGCAGAACGGGAACCATATATTGTATCGGGTTGGCTCTAGACAGAGAAGTATACCTAAAAAGTCAAGGAGTTCACTTGTAGGGCTCAAATAATTCTTTTTTTAAAATACTTACCTGAGGATATGTTTTTATTGATTATAGAGAGAGAGAAGAAGGGAGAGGTAAAGAGAGAGAGAGAAAGAAATATTGATCAGTTGCCTCTCATAAGCTCCCCAACCTAGCACTTAATCTGCAACCCGTGTATGTGCACTGATGGGGAATTGAACCCACAACCTTTTGGTATATGGGACAATGCTCCAACTACTTGACTTCTGGCCAGGACTGCAAATAATCTTTCCATGACTACAGCTACATAATCTGTTGCCTTCTTCCCCCACTCCAATCCTTACTTAATGTTACAGCTAAACCATCTATCTGAAATCCCAATGCTAATAACCTGGACATTTATTATTAAGTTTAAAGAAGGGAAGTAAGAAGGCTTCTTCCAATTCAGTGTGGTCTCACACCTCTTTGACCAAGTAGCCAAATAGGTTGGATATTAGTTCTAAGTGATTAGGAGTTAAGCATTTCTTTGGAACCTGCTTCTAACTGAATTAAAGAGAATGGTGGAAAACAACTTCCAGAAAACCTATGTTGGGCTACTGCTTGGCAACCTAAGCACAATATCTTTCATGTAGCAGCAGCAACATGAAGGTTGATCTTGACCACTGATGTCAATGATACCTCAAAAAAGTATAGATTAGTGGACAGCACCTCTGTCTTTGACAGAAACTAGGTCTCTGCATTTTTACTATGTGACTCTCCTGGCAGCAGTCTCTAAAAAATAGCCAGGAGTAAGGGTCAGAAACACTGAGATCCACCTCCTAGGAGAAAAAGCAAGAGGAGAAAAATCATCATCTTTCTACTTCTTTTGTGAACATCTTACATTTACAAAAGGATAGTTCCACAAAATTCTTAAATTCTGGGATAACAAATCTAGATTTTAAGTGGGTTTTGTTTTTAGTTTGATTTTGGTTTTTACTTTTTTTAAATATATTTTATTGATTTTTCACAGAGAGGAAGGGAGAGAGATAGAAAGTTAGAAACATCGATGAGAGAGAAACATTGATCAGCTGCCTCCTGCACATCTCCTACTGGGGATGTGCCCGCAACCCAGGTACATGCCCTCGACCAGAATCGAACCTGGAACCTTTCAATCCGCAGGCTGACGTTCTATCCACTGAGCCAAACCGGTTTCGGCAGTTTTTACTTTTTTGTTTATATTTATTTCATCACAATTTGGAATGTACTGAGGGAGGAAGGGGGTTGAAATTATTTTTTAACCCATTTTACTACCACACTGAAAGTCATTTCACCTCTGTCAAATGACTCCCCTTCCAACATGTTATCCCCACTTAAGGCTAACTCCCCTCTGATCAGCAGGAGGAAGACCCTACACACAAACATATTCTTGGATATATAACAAGATGATATTCTTTACATTATGAATGCCAGCTCTTATTCTTATAGAGAACTTGAATCTGTGTCTACCAGCAAATCAACAATGGAGGGCAAACGGTAGACTGGCACCATGCCAGAGTTTTCTTTCCCACCATCAATGCTAGTCAATGACAATAACCACCAGCCCCTGTGGGCATTTATGTGGGACCTCCTGGCTGGAGTTGGGTATATCTGTAAGTAGCTGCATATTGGGGGTAGTGCCAGAAATGATATATCTGCATAAAATCATTTATATGTCATGTTAGAGAATTTGGGCTTTATTTTCAATATTTATATTATACCAATACTAAAATTAATAACCCAAACAGAATACCTAGGACTTTTTAAGTACTTATGAAATGGTAAGAACTGTATTACATAGTTAAATGCCTCGGTATTAATTTTCACACCTCCCTTTGAGGTAAGCTGAGTTTTTTAGTAATGTTTCCATGTTTATAAAGTGATGTTAATACATTACAGTTATTTTTTAATTATTTAACAAAAATCTTAGCAGTCCTAAATTTGTTCCCAGTATTAAAAATCCAAAAGTCTGGAATCACTGCACTAAGAGATCCTACCATCGCACAGGGAAGATCATCCCTGTTTCACACCCTTCACCTTGGATAAATGGAAGATGGGGGGAATTTCTCTTCTCTTGAGCTTTTATTGCATGATAGTCCTTCTACAATGCATGTCATATATACAATTGCATTCCATCCTAATAATAAAACAACTTTGAAGGGTTATTATTATTATTTATTCCCAATTTTGACTGATGAAGAAACTGAGTCTTAGAGAAATAAGTAACTTGCTCAAGGTCAACACTACCCAAGTAGTAAGTGGCAGAAGCAAGATTTGAATGTAGCATCTGTGCAGTCCCAAATGCAAATTCTTTTTTAAAAAAATATATTTTATTGATTTTTTACAGAGAGGAAAGGAGAGGGATAGAGAGCTAGAAACATCCATGAGAGAGAAACATCGATCAGCTGCCTCTTGCATACTCCCATACTGGGGATGTGCCCACAACCAAGGTACATGCCCTTGGCAGGAATCGAACCCGAGACCCTTCAGTCCTCAGGCCGACACTCTATCCACTGAGCCAAACCGGTTAGGGCCCAAATCCATATTCTTTCTGGAGCATCCTACTAGTGCTAGGGCTCCCACAGCAAGATTTGAAAGAGAAATTATTCTTGTTGTTTTTTTTAAGTGAGGAAGGAGAATAGTTTTTCAGACATTTCCAACTGAGAGTTCCATAGATTTTACTTAGTGACTCATGGATGCTATCTTTCAACAAGAGAAATTTTGAATAGTACACATCTATATAATATAGAGATTATGTGTTTGATTTGGGATAAGAAGTTGGGGCTCTCTGGTAGTAAAAAATAAAAACACAAAACTGAATTCTTAGCACAACTTCAACTCAGTCTTTGTTCCCAAGAAAATCATAAAATACATGTTATCTACCAGATATATGATAGCTTCATGTATGTATATTTACATATATGTAGTTGTATGAACATGGGCTGTATTAACTTGCTGTCTTGACTATCACAGAGTGCCAAATCATGAATTCCTAGCTCTACAATGGACATGAGAAGACATTCCTATCAAGGAGTCTTTGTGAGGTTAGAATGTCTGCTAATCTACCTTTTCTTCTGCCTCATTCCCTGCCAGATCCATTCAGAGAGGATAACAAAGAGCCCACCCCCTTAACTCCCTCTGGACATCACTGGCCTGTGACCTCGGCCACATGGTAGTGGCAAGAATGATTTGGCCAGAAACTCATTCATTTTCCCTCCCCCTCTGGGTGGTCAATGAGCTAGAAAATGAAGGACACAATACAGGTTTACGAAACTCATAATTAGGTCACAGCTGATCCCAATCCCCATTATCTGACATCTGGGGCCGGTGGACCAGCACAGGCCATCCGATCACTTTCCAGTGATACCCAGCTTGAAAACATCCTTTCTTCTTTTTAATACCTCCTCCCCAAAGCTCCTGGCAGACTGGCAGTAGGCACAAGAAGAACCAACAATACAATTCTCCTCTGTATAGGTCAAAACACTCCTAGAAAATAGGGCCTTCTTTGGAACAAATACTCTAAAGAGGATGCTCATGTAGAATTGAACAAGGGTGAGTGAAGGGTAGTCTGGCAATAGGAAGACTCAGAGAAGGCCAAAGGGTGGTCTTCCAATACTATGGGTTGGCCATGGACAGAGAAGCAAGAACCAGTGGGTAAAGATTACAGCCACGTGTCCTAGAAAAGTCACCTCTCTTCTCTGTGCCTCAGTTTTCTTATGTGTAAAGTTGGAATAATACCCATACTCACTTCACAGGGTTGCTAAGAGGAATGGTGCAGGGTAAGCACTACATGAGTATTAGCTTCTTCTTGTTGTTACTAGAGGCCCAATGCCCAAAATTCATGCACGGGGGCTGGGGGGTCCACTCAGCCCAACCTGCACCCTCCCCTCTTTAATCTGGGATTCCTCTCACAATCCAGGACTACTGGCTCCTAACTGCTCACCTACCTGCCAGCCTGGTCACCCCTTACTGCACCCCCTGCCGGCCTCGTCACCCCTCATTGGCCCCCTCTGCCAGCCTGGTCTCCCCAAGCAGCCTGCTGCTCAGTCATTTGGTCGTCCCTCACTAACCCCCCTGCCAGCCTGGTCGCCCCACTTAGCCCGTTCAGTCATCCATTCAGTTGTTTCAGCCCCTGGCTCTTTATATATATCTAGATAGATAGATAGATAGATAGATAGATAGATAGATAGATAGATATAGATATAGATATAATAATTATTATTATTGTTGTTATTGTTATTGTTATTAGCCAGATTTAGGCTCAACACAAATATTTTTTCTAAAAATTATAAGTAAATGTTTTGTTTTGTTTTGTTTTTTAAAAAGGACCTGTTTTCAAGGCAGTGGTGAGCTGGTAAACTCCCTGCCACTAGAGATACTCAATTGGTCATGGGAATAAGTACACAGCAGAGATGCTGTTGGAAAGATTCACATATCAATAGAGTAACAGGAGAGTAATTGTAATATTTTTTATGGCTTTTTAGTGCTTTCAGAGTATTTTTCCTACCTGACTTTGTTTTCAAAACCACCCTGTGAAGTTAGGTTAGTAGTATGCCCACTCCACAGATGGTGAAATTGAGACTCTATTAAGCCAGTTGTGAGGCATCTTATAAATGTGTCTCCCTCCCTTTCATCTCCTGCCCCCTCTCAGACATGGCCTTCCTCCTTTCTTCAGTGAAGTTACCCCTGTAGCCTCCCAGTCCACCTGAATCCTTCCCTCTCAGCCTAATCCTGAGGTCTGCTTGCTTGAGCTTCCTAAATCCAGTTGTCTCACAAATCTCCTCACCTAATCCTGCATTTGTCTGTCAACACAATTTGTTTACCATTGGAAGGAAAAAGAAATTTCTTTCCAAGAGGAGATGAAGCCTCTGCTGCACGTAGCTTGAGGCTGACTCAAAGGATCCAAGAGGCTTGGGAACCATAAAAGCAAAAGGCAAAGGTCTTTAAGAACATGGTTATGCCCCCTGCCTGGCATGGCTCAGTGGTTGAGTGTCAACCCAGCAGGAACCAACAGATCACCAGTTTGATTTCCCATCAAGACACATGCCTGGGTTGTGGGCTCGATCCCCATTGTGGGGTGTGCGTGAGGCAGCTGACCCATGATATTCCTGTCTCATCAATGTTTCTATCTCTCTATCCCTCCTCTTCCTCTCTCTCTGAAAATCAAGCTAAAAAATCAAAAGAGAAAATGATTATGCTTACAGGAAGAGATGCGTGAAAATATTCCCGTGTGTGTGTGTGTGTGTGTGTGTGTGTGTGTGTGTGTCTAGCTTTGAATGATACTTTTTTAAGTTTCATTTCATTGTTTAAATTATTACATATGTCTCCTTTTTCCCCCACTGACCTCCCCCCAGCTAACCCTACCCAGCACATGCCCTCAACTGCCTAGTTTCTGTGTCCATTAGTTATGCTTATATATGTATGCATACAAGTCCCTTGTTTGATCTCTTACCACTATCCCCCACCTCTCCCTTGCCTTCCCATTTTTCCATCATTCTTCCTAAGTTGCACATCCACAGAGCATACTCCATTAACTATTCAGTCGCTATCTCAGAATTTGAGGGAAAAGTGAAAGACAATGCCAAGCACTTTGGCAAGGAGGACAGTACTAGGTTCAGCTTCAAGAATATCTCACAGGAGCACAGGGGAGATGGACAGCCTGGGAGTAACTAAGAGCTTCAGGTCCATACACCAAACTGCCTGAGAGAGTGAGTCAGTTAGTTTCTCATTCATGGTTTCAAATAGCACCAACAAAGCTTGAGTTATCAGGGTCCCTGGAGAGACATTTTCATCCTTTGCACACATTTGTTCTCATTAATGTTGGATGGTCCTCAGCCATCCATACCAAATCTCAACACCTAAGCCTTCTCTCTCTAGGGACATCATTTTCTGTCTGCTCTTATTTGCATATATCTGATCTACTCTCTTCACCTCTTGAGAGAACTGGGTCTCCTAAGAGAAGGAAACACATGAACTCAATTTCAACCCACTGAAAACTGCTGCCTATGTGAATTTCTCTCTGTTCTCTGTCTCTCTCTGGATCACTCTCCCCTCTCTTCCTTCCTTAGCCCATCCCCCCTCCTTGTCCTACCCTTTTTCCTTCTTCTCCTCCTCCTTCTCTTCCTTCTATCTCTCTATCTCACGCTGTCTTGCTCTCTAATTTTTTTTCTTCTGTTGTCATTTTTCTCTTTCTCCCTCCAAAAGTTTTCCCTCAACTTTTGAGTCTCTCATCCTATGTCCAACTCCCCTTCTCCCTCTACAATTTGTTGATAATGCTAATGTTGCCCTCCTCCTCAACACCAACACACAGTGAAAGTTTACAGTCATGATTCTTTTTGCTCACCTTTTTTATTGTTACTATAAAAGTAGTTCCCTAAATTAACTTCCTATAAATAAGGTATTATAAGTTCATCCCAAGTCAAGCTTCTGAAAGAGTCCCTAGACTGCTGAGCAGAGGGGATCAATTGTTCTTTTCTCTTTAATTATATGTCTCACCTTGTATCACCCTGTGAATTGTGTCCCTCCAGAATCCATATGTTGAAACCCTAGTCCCCTCACTGCCTCAGAATGTGGCTGTATTTGGAGAAAGGCCCTTTAATGAGGTGATTAAGTTAAAACAAGGCCATTAGTGTTGGCTCGAATTCAATACAAGAAGAGGAAAACTGGACACAGAAAGAGACAATAGGGATGAGCACAAAGGAAAGGCCATGTGAGGGCACAGTGAAAAGGAGGCCATCTGCAAGCCAAGAATGAAGGGTTCCAAAGAAACCAAATCTGCTGAGCTCTTGATCTTGGACTTCTAGCCTCCAGAACTGTGAGAAAATGAATTTCTGTTGTTTAAGCCACCCAGTAGTGGTGTTCTGTTACTGCAACCCAAGCAAATGAATGCACCCCTACTAACTAATACCCTAATACAAACTGTTCAGGCCACACGTTGGCCTCTTAAGAAGCAGCCCACAGGCCTCTTGAGGGAACAGGAGACATCTCATCTATATGTATAAAAGCCTAATATGCAAAGTGTCCCCTCAGGAGTTCTACTGACCAGGAGTTCGATCACTCACTATGAAATGCACTGGCTACCAGGGTGCAGTGTGGAACGAAGGAGGGCCCCGGCTGGCAGCTGGCAGCTGCTAGCTGCTAGCCACTAGGGACCCTACCCATACACGAATTTCATGCACTGGGCCTCTAGTGTTAATATAATGCCCTTGATAAGTTATTTTGAGTCTTCCAGGAATGCACAGCATTCACTATCGACTTTCTAGCTTGAACTTGAAGGAACAGGGACAAGGGGGATCCGGAGAGGACATCTACCCAGGTTTGCATTCATAAAAGGTCCCTCAATCAACATTTTAGCCTAAAAATGTATATTATTATAGCCATACTCAAACATTTACAAAAGTAGTAAGAATCACCACAAGCCTATTGCCCAGCTTCAACAATTATTCTCAATGTGGTTTCATCTAGCTCTCTATGTTTGTTGTTTTGATATATATTTAAGAAAATATTAAACATGATAAAATTCAGCCCTATAGTATTTCTTCTAAATGATTCTACACATAGAGCCACCATCAATGAGGATACAAAAATATGTAAGATCTGAAAAAAACAATTTTAAACCAGAATTTCATTACTGGGTCACCTGCCTATAGTGTAACATGAATTAATATCCTCTCTATATTCAGTGACTCATATTTCTGTGACTATACAGCATTGGATTTTTTGTGCTAACAACAAATAATTTCTTAGATGTTAAAATTTAAAGATTATTATAACTATGTTTTTGTATTTCTTCATTTCATCAATGTGCCAAGAACTCTAAAGCAAAGAAGAGAAAGAAGAAAAGAAAGGAGAAAATAAACAAAAAGTAAAGAATGTAGTCAAGGGCTCTCTGAACCTCTCAAACTTCCTGTCCCCAAAGAAAAATTCAATATTAATTAAATTCAGTAAAATTATACTGATAATAGCAACAATATTTCGAGTGCTTACTATGTGCCAGGCCCATCAGAAGACAACTCCTTGAATATGGAGGATACCTTATTTATCTATGTTCACACCCGAAGCCTTGCACACAGGAAGTGCCTAGTTAATGTGTGTTTGTTGGACTTATCCAAATACTTTTCAAAAGACATATAGCCTGAGGTGTATATGGAAAAGCAATGAGGGGTTGCGATTAGTTATTAACAGTCCAAAGGTAAACCTTGTCTTTGAGGGAGAGGAAACAACTTATTTTTAGGAACTATTCCCCTTTCCCCCTCCCCCTCAGCTGGCTCACTGCCCCCTTGAATTATTTTGCAGTTCCCATAATCAGGAACACACAGAGACTTCTTATTTTTGGTGTGGTTTCAGTAATCTAAAAAGTAGGCATAGAGTTCTTTTATTTACAGTCTAAAAGAATGCCATCATCAGCTGGCCCTGTCTCTCCTGAAGTCAGACCTCCATTTGGGTATCTCAGGCTATAATACTGTAGCCCTGAGACTTTGCAGTGTGAGGGTTGGCCCAGAGTAACAGAGAGGAAGGACAAAGTATGAGGCAAGGGAAGAGTTAATGAGTTACAAGGGTGGCTGAGTCCATCCCAAAGCTGTGTGCTGGTGCAGTTCATTTTCTACACCAATCCATTTCTTCTGCCCTAATACATAGTCATTATCATATCCAGACAAGCAACTCATGCTTCATTTACTGACATTAATTAATTCCCTACCCCCTGCTTTTTATCTTTATTTTAAAAGAGTGAAGGGGGAAATATCCCATTCTTCTAAGGAAAAAAAATACAGGTTTAATAGGATCGGCAGTTGGTTTTCTCTAGTACAGATGAGCAAAGAGAAGCACATGCCAGCTCATTGGAGAGATCGCTGGACCATAACTGTGGCTACAACTTTCACCTCCTGTCACCACGTCAACCCACACCCCCACTCCCAGCCTTTTCCCATTTTCAAATTCAGTATATTGATATCATGCTTTTACATGCAGTGAATTACAAAGAGTTGTAATGGGAGAGAAGGACCAACCTTGGACACATAGCCCCTCGCTAAAGGAAGATATCCAGTCCTGACACGGAGGAAAGTAATAAATGCATTAAGAGGATTAACTGATAACTGTCCAAGGAGCACAACTTGTACTTTCTGGCTTTGCTTCTAATACCTGCAACTTTATTGCATAAAATAAAAGTCCCAACAGGGCACATCTCAATGTCCTGCCTACCTCTCAAATGGGGAGAGCTAAAGAGGCAAGTAAAACTGAATCACCTAAGTATTCCCATCAGAAACACTCTTCTGTGAATATATGTGTTCTTCCCCTGTCATTTACTTTGTAACTGAGTTACATAATTCCCCACTGTATTATTTATTATTATCTATTATGAAACTCTGTGGCAGTGGTGTATTATTCAGCAGCTATATTAACTCCCTGCATTCCTGGCATTCTACCTGTATGAATAATTCTGCCTAGTGAATCAAGACCAAAATGTATCTTCATGATGGCTTTTTGGGTGGGAGGCAGGATGGGAATCATAGGTTCATATTAAAGAATGCCTTGGGCTTCCTGCAAAAGGAGGCTCACTCTGGAAAATTCACTTGGCACCCTAGCCAACGCAAGTCATGGGCTAAAACCACCATCATTTAGTTCATATTCTTGACAAAGCATACTTCACTGGGCCTTGGTTTCCCCGTTTACAAAACGAAATTGTTGGTTGATATGAACTCCAGGATCCCTTTTAACTCCCTCTAGAGTTCTGTCTACCTAGAGTTTAGCCAGTGAGTTCCACATCCTCCTCTCTCAACAGGAATATCTTAAGGCCAGAGAACATGGAACATTCTGAGTTCGAATTCTACCTGAATTTTAGTACTTTCTTCATGCCATTGGAGAAAGTGGGGCAAAACATTTCATCTGCATACCTTGGGTCAGAAATCCCCTTTGTGTGAATTAAATATCTTG
Source organism: Myotis davidii (assembly GCF_000327345.1). Taxonomy (NCBI): domain Eukaryota; kingdom Metazoa; phylum Chordata; class Mammalia; order Chiroptera; family Vespertilionidae; genus Myotis; species Myotis davidii. Next base: position 4,112,355 of record NW_006383013.1, on the reverse strand, counting down.
GTAGAAAAATTTTAAAGCTATAACCAAGAACCAGGTTCTTTGAAAAACAGAGAATATAGTTTAAGTAGCACAGATTATTATTAGCTGATTGGCTGAATTCTCTCTTGGACTCACCAATGACTTGCAGCAAGTAGAAATTTCCAGCTCATCCTTTCCATAGCTGCTACATCTCCATGATGAAGGCAGTAAGAAAACCTCAGCTCTGGCATGGAACTAACTATGAGAACTGGAAAGGAATTTAAGAGAGTCCCTAATTCATTCCCAACAAGTTAAGCAGCAGGTTAACTGTAAAGGTACTTTCCTGTTAGAGTCACATAGAAAGTACATTCAGGTAGTTCTGCTTAAGCCATAGTCTGAACATGCTCATGTGTATGTTTACTCGGTCGCTGTCCTTTGTGAGCTAACTCATCCTAGGATCACTGGAAATGTGAAATGTTCTTTGGAACAGGAATTGGAAAATAACACTTAGCCCATTAAGAACTTAAACATATACCACTTAGGGGAAATGAGAAGGGGTCGAAGAGGCAGGAGGTGGAGACAGAGAGATGAAAAATAGAACACAATGAAGAGGGACAAAGACCTAAAATGACCTATAAAAAGAAGAGTAAAATAACACTTAAATCAGAATAACAGTCTAGATTGATTAGTAACCAATGCAAAAACATGGGAAATGACATTAAAAGGAGTGAGGAGGCAATGCTGACTAATTATGAAGCCTGTGACTCTAACACTTGTCTCTTTAAAGAGTTAAGCTTTATTCACATTACCTCAAGGCTATCCCAGGAACAAATCCAGATGGTCACTATGTTTGTAGTCATATTATCTCTTTTTTTTTTTGGTCAAAATAGAAAGAACAAATCTAAAAGTATGACCAATCAAATAAGCAAGTCCCTGTTAAATCTTATGGGACAAGCACCAAAAAATATAATAGTCTTGAATCAGTTCATCAGTCAATCCATTGACAGGTGCCCAACACTGCCAGGTCCTGATTGCAATTCAAGGAGCTTGGTAGAGAGGGGAAAGTCTAGCCCCTGCTATTTCATTGTCTCTTGTTGTTAACTCAAACAAACATATAATTTAGTTGAACAATATTTATCAAGCCTCTGTTATGAGCTAGGTATAGCTCTAGGTATACAGGAGAACCAAGAATTAGCAAGGTTCACTCTCTGCCTCCTTCAGACAGATCAGGAAAGTAATAAGCAAGTACTAGTATAAAAACAACCCTTATACACAGCATATACAAAAACTAATAGCTTGGATCCCTGATCTATAAAATGGGCATTATACCAATTAACAAGAATATATCAGTTATTTAAACTTTGGAGTCTGGGAAAAGAAATAATAGTCCACTGACATACACACATCTAAAATTTTGCATTTGTGGGAGATGGAATGAGCTCTTTGGTCAAAACTCAAACTTTTTTTTTAATCTTCACCTGAGGATATTTTTCCATTGATTTTTAGAGAGAGTAAAAGAGAGAGGGAAAGACAGAGAGAAATATCTATGTGAGAGAAACACATCAATTGGTTGCCACCTGCAGGTGCCCCAACCAGGGCCTGGGCTGGAGAGGAACCTGCAACCCAGTTACGTGCCCTTGACCAGAATCAAACCTGGGACCCCTTGGTTCAGTGGATAGAGCCAGTTAGGGCAAAAACTCAAACTTTTTATTGGTATTTTACAATATGTGGAGTTTGTCTCATGGGGCTTGACCTTTGGTTAGATCACTGATAGAAGGAATAACTTCATCATCTGGTTTACATAGACAGTATATGTTATTCAAGTGTTTTTCTGGAGAAAAAAAAAGGGTAGGGCTGTACCTTAAAAAGTAAAGTGAAGCTCAAGAAATGAATATTTCCTAAAAGAATGCTATAATATAAAAGTCTTGAGTCTAGGAGCAAGATGAGAAAAGTGTCAAATTTCTCTGAAAGCCCTAAAAAGGCATTCCTACAATTTTTCTCCATAGAAAAGTCTCCATAATCCTTATATGAAGACAGAACACCTTGAAGGTAACATTCTCTGTGTGACTTTCTCTGTGTGACTTTCCATTTTCTCTCCCGTGAATTGTTCCCCCTTTAGCTATTTCCCCCACTTGTATCTACCTTAAAACTGATCAGTCCAGTTCATTCTCTATATATCTTGGTGTTCTCTCTCCTTTGTGAAGGGGCATGTGGGAGGAAAGGGGATTGCACATGTGTGCACACATGTGTGCACATTTTAACAAAATAGCTATCTTAATCGTTGGAATACCTCTTCCCCAATAGGGACTTATATGGAACCTATTTGTGTACACCCTCTGCTTTTCATCCTAGTTCAAATTTGGCAATTCCATTTCAGCACTTCCCTCAAGAATGAAGGCAAATCAAATAATATGAAAATAGAAAGAACAGCTTTAAGCTCTAAACTTCTTATTAAATGTTACAGGCAACCCAGAGTGGAAGAGGAAAAGTGTAAAGAATACATATCATTTATCTTATCTGTGTAATTCAAAACACATTGTGTCATCCATTTTGGTGATTGAAACCCTCAGACTTTGCCTGGGCTCTACCACTGCACTGGGTTTCCATGACAACAGATGAGCCAACCACAAAAGACCTTGCTGCCATACCTCCATCATCCCCAGAATCAACCAAAGTTCCTTCTCTACCAGGTCTTTCCTTTCTTCTGACTGAGAAATGATTCCTCAGTGAAAACTAACATCTTAGTAGGTGGGCATGAAGGAAGTCTGAAATATGAAAAGAAAATAAATAATTTTATCATATCCACTATGACCTAACACAGTTGGAAGTTAACTTGATAAGACTGGCCATCCATATTGTAAATCAGTTAAGATTCATCTTTTACAGGTCCCCCCTTGCCCACAGAGATTATTACTCACTAACAAAATGTAAATTGTTGTATAAGTTTTTCCTCAGGCCGGTCTGTCTCACCTATTAACCTTGAGTTTTGGTAATAACAATAATAATAATTTTGTTTGGTTCTATTAATCACACACTCACAAACCAGAATGCAGTGGAAGACTTGTATAGGTTTTCTTCTTCTAGCTTGCTAACCTTTTGCCATTACCACTCACTGCTGGGGAGAGAGCCACACACTGACAATATTGCCAATGACCTTTAGTCCCTTCCTGTCCACTGAAATGACCACAAAGGGAGGACACACAGGAAAAACAGCCCAGAGTGAAGATGGAACACAGATTGGCAGGGGGTTCTGAGGAGGGCAAGAGTAGAGAGATCAATAAGAAAAAATATCAAAAAATAAGCTAGTCAAGACAGGAAGATAAAGGGGAAGAAAATCCAGCTAAATGCAAATTTGCCCTGGTCCTTATTTGAACCATATGTCTCCTCTATTTCCTCTAAAAAAGAAGGAATAGTCTAGGAAAGAGGTAAAAAAAAATCAAAGTTATACAATATCTAAATGAGACAGGTGTGGGGAATAATATTACAAACCTAAAAGAATAGATCCTGAACTGCCACTTATATTGAGCTCATAGGACACTAACTTACATAAAAAAATTTTTTAAAAAGTTAATAAATAGAAAATTCCTCTTTTATATTTTAAATGCCATATCATTTATTTTTTTCAATTCTTTATTGTTGAAAGTTTATATATATCCTCCCATTTCTCCCATTGATCTCTTCTAGCCCACCACAACTTCCAGCCCAGGCCTTCACCACTCTATTATCTGTGTCCATGGGTTATGCATATATGCATACCAGTTCATGGGTTGATTCTTTACTAGCAATTCAGGTCAACTATGAAAATAACTTTTCTCCTTCACAGTCCCTAATCTACTATTTTTAAAGACGAGTTTTGTACACCCATTGCATCAGAATAATCTATTTTTGTTAGATATTCCTAGATGCCACCCAAGATTAAGACTCTCTGGAGCTGCAACTTGGGAACTGAACTTTTAACAAGTACCCCTTGTCATTGCTAATGCCCTCTAAAATTTGAAATATGATCCTCAAATCTTTACACTGCCTATATTGAATGCAATTACTTAATTATGTTGAGTTTGCAAAGCACGCTTTTGAAAGTTACCTCCAAAACACCCTACATACAACTAGCATTGCTGCCACTGCATGGACAGATGGTTCTGTTGCTACACCTGAAGCCCCATAATAAAGCCTTTCCCCCAGATTTGATCTTTTAATACCTTAGAGTATCTAATACAATCTAAACTCTTTTAAAAAAAATAGTTTCTTCCAATAAAAATAGCATAAGATAATTACAAAATCCTTCATATGGTCACACATTCAATTTATGCAAAAAATAATATTAGGAGCAAGGCACAACAGAAGTAAACTATTAACGTGCACAGTAGTTCACAAGTGATAGCATCCTAAATAAAAACCTGGAGCTCTCTTTTAAAATCACTGATTCTCAGGCATTCTAATTCAGTGGGTCAAGGGAGGTACTCAGAATATGCATTGTAACAATTATGCTCAAGGGCCAAACTTTAGGACATGCTTAGTATAACATGGACCACTTTGTCTTCAATGATCTAAATCAGTGTTCTTCAAAGCACAGTCCCTAGAGCAGCAGCAGCAGCATCACCTGAGGACATGTTACACATACACATTATTGGGCCCCATACCAGATGTGATGAATCAGGAGCTCTGGTGGTCAGATCCAGCAATCTGTGACTGAACCAGCTTCCTGGGTACCATTCATTCACATCACCACTTATAGTAGTGGTTCTCAACTGTAGAATGACCTGGAGCTTTAGAAAATCCAGTGCCAGACCACTTTTCAGACTATCTATATCCCTAGAATGGAGGGAAAGGTTGGGCATCAGTAATGTTCAAAGCTCCCCAGCGGATCCTAATGCATAGCCAAGACTGAAAAACCACTGACTTTGAGCAATACTGCTATCCTCACTCATGAGCACAGGGCTAGTCACACCCCTACTCATACATGATAACACTGCTTTGCTATCCAACGATTACGTACAATTATCTTGGCTTTTATATCCTGTTTTGTTAACTTCCACCTCTTGCACTTCTGTGGTCACATCTCTGCATAGAGCTGGAGAGAGGAGGGGAAAAGAAAGGCACATCTAATTTGTTGTTAGATCAAGTTACTTACCTAAAATTGTTTGAAAGTGAAAAAGTGCAGAGTTTCTAAAACGTTCTTTCAGCCATGAGCTCCCTACCTCTAGATGAGCAATGCATAATAGAGGGGGAAAAGCTACCCTGGTTCTTCTTTTTCTAATCTGTCATCAACCCCATGATTATTTCCTCCATCAAACTGGGTGAGTGGGCTGGGAGTCACTTACCCTCCCTTAAATTGCCCCATTTGTGTCAAGGTTACTTTGTACAAAGTGATGTGCGTTACCCATTAATTCTCTTCTGCACCTCCTACATTTTTCCTCAGTCTAGGCTCTTAGAAAGGCTTTCTCTCTTTTTCTTCTAACTCCTTTAAAAGGGACTTTTAAAATGAAGTTACCCTATGGGTTTGTCATGCTTTTCCATCCTCTAAACTCTGAGCCAACAGACAGCTAGTCATTATTATAATAAAAATGTGTTATCATCATCACACTAAAAAAAAAAAATGACAGCCAATCCTGTCTTTCTTTCAAGGCCCAGGTCAATGCCTCCTCCATGAAGCACTCCATGTAGGTCCTTCACAATATTAATAACTTTCCTATACTGACATGTACTGTTTTTGACTATATGTAATATAGTCTTTCTCTTTTTTTCTTTCCAACTCACTGGTAAACTTCCCAAGGGCAAACACCTACCTTTGAGCTCTTTCAAATCCACAGAGCCATTATGGGCAAAAAGCACACAGCAGAAATACAATAAACACTTGACTATCCTTATACTTATTTTCTAAAACATCAAAAAACATTAAACCACTATTCTGGCTTCTCAGATACAATCTCCAAGTTGGTAAGCAAAACTAAGATCAGCATTCCATCACTAACATCAGTAACTAGGTTGAGCCTAATTCTCACAGTTCAGAAAGCACAGTGAGTCGGGTGTGTGTATGTGTGTGTGAGTGAAGAGAGAGAGAGAGAGAGAGAGAGAGAGAGAGAGAGAGAGAGAGAGAGAGAGATAAAGAAAGAAAGAAAGTCTGTCTCCCTACCCTAATGCTTCCAATGCAATGCCTTTAAACTTCTATGAAAAATTAAATACGTTTTAGTTTTTATAACTCAATCTTTGCTCTTGCCATTTGCCTTCAAGTCTCTGCTTTTGTCCTTTTTAATTATTTTTAGAATTTAAGAACTATTTCTCAGATATATTTAAACATTTTTATTATAGAAACCATTACCAACCTTGAAATTCAATTTTAATAATTGAAAAGACATTGTTCTTATGGGTAGCCTTTGCATTTTAAAGCTCATTGAGGCTGAGGTAGTGTAGAATTTCAAAGCTGATTTGAATTGGTCATGAAACATTGAATTTTCATTCTAAAAACAATACTGTATTTTGAAAAATTGTGCTCCCTTTCTTGGAGAAGCATAAGGCTTAGTGATTCATAATGTGAAAGTTACTAAGTGTATTTTGGGTGAATATACATTACACGAAAATATACAGGAAATATAGAGATTTCCATTGCCTTTTTAGCATATCAGTAAGTGTATTTCTATGCAACACAACCCCTCCACCTGATCTTTACTTCTTCCGTGAACAGTATAAACAGAAAGAGGCTTCAGAGATGTGTGTGATGGAGAGGCTGAGCAAGCACAATAGCTTATATGATTAGCTGAGGAAAGAAGGACGCCGTAGTACGGGACTGGCTCTCTAGACAGCATAGGAAAAGCAGTAGAGAAAAGGAAACGATGGTGAACACCTGTAAAAAAGGATTGTTACCCCCTCCCCATAGGCACAAAAGAGGATGTGGATGATGCACGTACCCTAGATGGAGAGTACACAGGGTACACAAACCTACCCTTTGGACAAGTGCTAAAGAGACGGCAGCACCCAGGAAGCCATAGTGGAGGCAACTAAAGGCTGAGGTCACAACCTTGGCTTCTCTGAACTTCAGGCAGCTAGGACACTCTCCAAAGAAAAGGTATAACCCAAGATCTTAAACACCACTGCAGAGAAGAAACTGCATCTCAGGTGGTGTGGAAGATAAATGGTTCTGCAGAACCAAGAATTCCCAGTTACTACCTGAGTCAACACGCAATAACTGGCATATTGCTATACAGTATTTTTGTTAATTATACTATTTAATAAAATTTTATTAGAACAATGCTTGCCCTGCATTTGGGATTTTCTCAGGGGTGCAGGGGAAAAGAGAACTAATTACAGGAAGAAATTCATATTATAAATAGATCAACTTAAATGTTATAGCTGTCTCTGATGGAAGAACTAGGCAATATTGAAATGAGAGAAAATTTGATTCTAGGAGTTGTATTGGTTCTCAAAGTCGTATCTATGAGAGAAGGTTATTTTTCTCCTTCATTACTCTAATCCGACCCCCCCGCCCCAGGTTTATAAAGCTACATGAGCCTTCTTTCTACCCCTGGATCTGTAGAGCTCAGGGCCTTTGCCCTGATGCCTCTTCACTTGAGCTGGAATGTTTTCTGCATAGCTGACTTCTCTTTGCTATTCAGATTTTAGTCTAAATAACATCACCTCAGAGAGAAATTCCCTCAAACTCAAGTCACTTTCCCAGTCACTTTGTCAGTTCCCCTTATCTTAATTCTCTAGGTATCACTATCTTTTATGTTTCTTATGTATCTTTGCTTGTTTGTTCATAGCCTTTTACCTGCTTTAGAAAAATAAACCATGAAATCAGGAAATTTGTCTTTTCTTATCACTGTATCTCCATTTCCCAGCACTGTGTGTGGCACACAATAGGTACTCATTAAATATTAGTTGAATGATTTTGTTATCATTATTATACCAAAGCAGTCCACTTTGGAGTGATATTTACTCTAATTTAGTATCTGTTTTCTTGCTTTACTTTATTTTTCTTACTGGCACTAATCCCTATATGGCACCATATTATGTATTTACTTATTTATTTATTCATTATCTATCTCTTTAGCTAAATAAAATATAAGCTTTGTCTCTTTAGTTTACCTTAATATCCCAAGAACCTGGAACAAGTCCTAGCACATAGTAGCAACTCAGTAAATTCTTGTTAAATAAATCCAATAGTCATATCATGCTTCTTCCCCTCCTTTGTCTTCTTTAAGCAATGCACAGGCAGCTTACTGCTTTGCAGTTTGCCATTGAGTGTCTTCTTGGTCATTGTTGGCTCTGTTTATGCCATCCTGACTTGCCCAGGTGTTTTTGGGTGATTAGAGTCAAGGTATTCAATCTGGTTGAAATATTCTCTGCCTGCCTTGGCCTTCATAGTGGTGAGTTGTGCTCAAATTAACTATTCAGTTCTTATTCCAATTTCATCCTCCAAAGTCACAAACCTGGAGACAGTTGTTGATGCTATGACTGTTTCACTATCACTACCCACTTGGAGACACTTAAAGAAAGAAGAAGGAAGTGAGGGGGGAGAGTTTGGCAATCCCTCAGTCACTCGACTTTAGGAGTCACAAAGCAGTCTTTGTAACATGCAAGATACTCTGAGTGCAGTGAATAATTTCCAGACAGAATTCCTGGGCACCCCAAATGAACTTGCTCCTATCACACGTATCACAGGCCTGCTACAAGTAGAGAACTGTGCTAGCCTCTATGGGAACTGCAAAATTAAATAGGAGAGAGTCTCCCTCTAACAGTGTATCATCCTGATATATTTACAAAAATAATGCTAATTAAATGCCCACCACACCTGATCTCACTGTACCCCTCATGCACATCAGCAGTTTGCCTTGTGTCATCCATGCTAACTTTATAAAGCAGTCCCTTGTCACTCTACAGATTGTCAACCACTCTATAGACTGAACTCTTACTGCTGGGGATTACAGAGGTATGAAGTCAATATATTGCTGTTAAGTTAGGCAGTGCCTAGGACAGTGCATCTCAAAGTGTGGTCACTGGACCATTTATGCTATATTTACTGAATCAGAATCCCATGGGCAGGCATGAAGATATGCATTTTTAACACTCTCCACACGATTCTTCTGGATACTAATATTTGAGAACCATTGGGTTAACTTATGGAGGATGTAACAGTATTTCTGTACCCTATATAATAAAGAGGTAATATGAAAATTAACCCTCACACCCTCACAAGATGGCTGCCTTTGACTGGACCAGCAGGGTAGTTAGTGAGGGACAACCAAATGGCGCAGGCTGCATGGGGCAACCAGGCTGGCAAGGTTAGTGAGGGACGACCAAACAACTGAACAGCAGGTGTGTGGGGCGATCAGGCTGGTGGGGGGCTGTGAGGGGCGACCAGGCCAGCGGGGGGTGGGGACAGTTAGGAGCAATCAAGCTGGCATTCAGAGGTAGTGAGGGGTGATCAGGCTGGCAGGGGGTGGGCAATTAGGGGTGCCAGGCAGGCAAGCAGATGAGTGATTAGGAGCCAGAGGTCCAGGATTGTGAGAGGGATGTCTGACTGCCAGTTTAGGCCCTATCCCTAGGACATCCCCCGAGAGGTCCCAGATTGGAGAGGGTGCAGGCTGGGCTGAGGGGACCCCCCACCCCCGTGCATGAATTTCATGCACTGGGCCTTTACTATGGTAATAAGACCAATCTTTACCTATGCTGATGTAGTATTATAATGATGGCTTTTCAAACTATTGTTATCAGTCAACAACCCCACCCTCTGCTTTCCAGTAGCCCCATGATATAGGAGCTTTATACTTTCTATGCCCCTTCACAAGTGGTATGGAAACAACACTAGCAACCATTGATTCTGGCTCTTAGCAACTGAGTGCTCAATTTTGAATTGGTTTTCTGAGGCCAAGTTAAAGAACATGGATTGATATTAAGCAAACAAATATGATTATCATTAATCATCATTCTTACTCATCAGGAGGGTACAATTTTCTGATAAGGCGGCCACTACAGTGGGTCCCATATGTACTAACTTAAAATCCCTAGGAATAGAAACCTGGGATCTATATTTTTAAGAAACACTCCAGTTGCTTCTTAGCAACACAACATGGTCCATAGACCAACAGTGATCCAGTATAAGGTCTGGGATAAATATCTGTCTCCTAAAGATAAAAGCATCACGATAGTCATGTACATACACTTGAATATAGGCATAATCACTCACCCATGGATATGAATAATAGTAGTGATTTATTCTAAATCTACAAATAACTAAAAAATTAACTGCACTATCCCTTATCTCTTACCCTCTTTCTATCAGATGCATAATGTTTAGGTCCTCTAAGCTGGACTTTCAAAGATTACTCTAGTACTCTAGTAAGATCATGGATAAATATACTTGATGTATCTTAATATTATCCAGATTCCAAGCAGGCCCCCAATGATTCTTGCTTTCTGGTATCCATGCCCTGGTGTAACCCCACCCCCACCCCCACAACAAAGGGGGCTGAACTGTGTAGTCAATAGGGCATTAAGGAAATGACAGAGAATGACATCCAAGACTAGCCACCAAAAGTCTGCCATGTCTACCTTTGCTCCCTTGGCTTACTGCGATGGGGAGGTAGCTGCCATGTCATTGGAGCACTCAAGCAGACCTCTGGACAAGTGCACATGGTAAGAAACTGAGGTCTGATATCAAGAGCCAGCACCAACTCACAATCCATCTAAGTGGATCCTCCAGCCCCAGTCAAGCCTTCAGATGACTGCAGCTCTGGTGATACCTAACTGCTACTTTATGAAACCCTGAGCCCAAACCACCCAGCTCATCCACTCCCAAATCCGTGATCCACAGAAGCTGTATGAGATAATGAATATTTATTGTTGTCATTTTGTGGTAATTTGCTATGCAGCAATAGCTTATACACCTAGTTTAACCCAAGATGGCATCAGAGCTCCAAACTAAGGGCTCTCTTTGCGGCTGTTACCGAGCAAGCAAATTACTTTCTCCCTTAATTTACTCTACTAAAAGGAATTTTCACAATAGAAAGGTTTTCCTTTTAACGAGCCTTAGTAACAGCCCTACTGTATCAAACAGGATTGGTTTTAAATGAACATCCTTGTACTTCTCTACCTGCCAGGGGAGTTGTGAGGCTTAATTAATTACAGATCTTTGGATGAAAGGAGCCTGAGCACTGAGAATTATCATCAAACAGGACTAGAAAAAAATGGGGGAAAAAGATATTTTCTCTATTTGCTAGCTAAATCCATTTCACCTAAGATTTAGTGAAGGCTGAGTCACCTATTGTTTAGAGAATATTTAATTTTTGCTGAGTGCAGGGAGGAAACAAGCCAGTACAGCAGCAGGTCAGGGAGCCCCTGTCCTTTAGCTTAAAATAGGCTCCTTTCCCAAAATAGGCCCCTGGCCCTATTTTAGGGAATAGCATCGACATTTGGATCATCTGAGTTTTCAAGGAGGAAACATGAGATGAAATATACATGTGACCTAAGTCCCACCTATAAGAATTACCTCCTAAACCAAGAGCCAGACAACCCCATGGACATTTACCTGTTCCTTGAGCCAATATTAAGTGGAGGAAATATATTTTGAGCTTTTTTATGTCCTAATGATAATGCTCCTGCCAGAGGAAGCCCAAGAGATCAGAACTGATTCTCCACATCAGAATGAGATGGTAGTTGGTAGAGACCAGATAGTACAGTGGAAAAAATAACTAGGACTTATAGCAAAAATTCAAGTTCCAATCCCAGCTCTCCATTCACTCAACAAATGACCTTGATTGAATAAGTGACTTAAATGACCTCATGGCAAACACACAGCTGCCAATACAACTGCTAGTAATATTGATTGGGTTCTAGATCCCAAAGCTATCATGCCCTCTCCTCCAGGCCACACAGACATCCAAATACCAAAGGCAGTACCCAAGGAGAAGAAAAAACTAGTTTGCTGGCCATTAATGCTGGTGGTTTCTATCACTGAGGGGGGTCTTGTCCATCCTCCCAGGCCCTGAGAAGCAAGGAAAGGCCTGGAACCTCTACCTCACTCTCCATAGCTTTTTAGGGCTTTCTCTTCTGATGTGTATTCTTCAACAAAGCTATAGAATTTCAGCTTAGAAAGGCTTAGGCCCTGTCTCTCTCTTTTTTAAAAATATATTTTTATTGATTTTAAGGAGAGGAAGGGAGAGATAAAAACATCAATGATGAGAGAGAATCATTGATTGGCTGCCTCCTACATGCCTCCTACTACGGATGGAAACCACAACCTGGGCATGTGCCCTGATTGCGAATGGAACCATGATTTCATGGTTCATAGGTCGATGATCAACCAACCACTGAGCCACCCAGTCTGTTATATACATTCCCGTTTCTCTGGGGTTTCTCAGAAGGCATGCAGGGATTGAGTTTTACCCTCACCAAAGTAGCAAAATCAGAAAGGTAGGTTTGGCTTTTCAGGTTGCTCAGATGTTCCTAGGTTCTCTGTGTAATGCAGCCTTAATTCACCAGAATCCTGCTCTATTTAGGGGACCTAAGTGTCTCCTAGCAACACGTGGTTCCTCTGTACTGTTTCATCCCTCTCTGCATATATTTACCTTAGTACTTCATGGCTTGGTAAGGAATTATACAGATGTTCCTGAACCAATGCTATTATAATCATGCCTAGATAGTACAATTATCTACATTACCTGAATGCTATAAGGATCAAGAGAAATAATGAGGACAAAAAGGCTTGTAAACATTAAAGCATGGTACACAGGTCAGTTATTATTACAATCTCAGGAGTATCAATACCAACTCTGACCTAAAGCAAATGGGCCTGCTCCATAAGAAAGGAAAAAAGGAGGAAGTGAAAACAAGCTCTGAACAGGACTTACATGTCTTCGGCCATAATAGGTTAAAACAAGAAAAGATCTATTGAGCTAGAGGAGGGACAGTGAGCCCGGGACCTTAATTTATCTTGTTGACTCCATTCCACACTAACAGTCATGGCAACATGACTTGGAGCTTCCTCAGATCCAAGAGCCATAATGGCATTTCTTGGTGTGTGTGTTGAACAAAAGGAGGAGGAAAGAAAGTGAAGAGAAGAACGAACACACGCAGGTTTGGTTTTTTTTATAACGTATAACATGTAACATGAGCTCTTTCAACCAAATTATTGACCTTTATTATTTTATTTTCAAAGGATATCAAGGACCCCATTCCACTCTGCCTCCTACACCAATGCCATGCACCTCCTGAAAGAGCCCCTCTATATCATATCACAAAAAGACACTCACCAATTGAAGGCCTCATCATAATAGAAGAGCAAGTCTAGGTCATATAGACCTAGTATAGATTAGGATTGACAGATCCCTGCTCTAGGACTAATTCCTGAGTCCTAGTACTGGTCTTGTTTCTGACATTAACTAGCTATCTGACCTTGAGCAAATTGTTTCTAAGACTCTCCGTTTTCCACCTGAGAAGTGGGGATATTAATATCTGTCACCTAGTCCCCTTAGGACAGTTGTGAGGATTCCATATAGAAGGATTTTGTATACTGTGAAGTGCTTCAAGATGTAAAACATTATACTGGACATTGCCATAGATGACACTAGACCAGTGGTTCTCAACCTTCCTAATGCGGTGACCCTTTAATACAGTTCCTCATATTGTGGTCACCCCCAATTTCATTGTTACAAATTGAACATAATTAAAGCATAGTGATTAATCACAAAAACAATATGTAATTATATATGTGTTTTCTGATGGTCTTAGGCGACCCCTGTGAAAGGGTCGTTTGACCCCCAAAGGGGTTGCAACCCACAGGTTGAGAACTGCTGCACTAGACCATTTTAAAAACATATGTCTCTTCTTAATTTCCTTTCCCTCTTCCCCTTTCCATTTATTTCTTCTTGTCTGCCCCACTATTTATCTCCTATATTCACTTTTTCCTCTGCTTACACCTTAGATGTGTCAGTTGTACACAATACAACCCATATGTGTTGACCAACCCCATTGACAGTGAAGACTTAAATGGTTATTCCTAATGTAGAACATTTTTGGAAACCCTTTAAGGATGGGTCTATGTCTTCATTTTAATGAGGTTTGTGAAGCAAAGCCAAAACAAACACATTAACAGGCTTGTTTGACATCTGCTCTAAGCAGAATATTGTGATAATAACTATGGTAATAACAACTGCATATATGAGAATCCCTCCCCCCCCCACCCCCCCCGCAAATGGGTGAGTGGTGCAGATGCCTGAGCCTCATCCTCAGAGACCTGGGGAAGTACTCAAAAATGGGCTTTTTTCACAAGCTTTCCTCATCCCCAAGATGATTCCAATATCCACTTTGAGAAACCCCAAACCTGGGGACATAGTCAGTGGCAATACCTAACAGGAGTCAATTCATATTGTACAATTAAATATTTCCCCAAAATAGATGAGGCTTGTGGAGGCCAAAAATAACCTGGAGGAAAGTCACAGAGGCAGCCAAGAATCCAAATGATTAAAGCTCTGCCAAGAAAAATTTATGAACACAGAAGAAAACTCTAAAATATCTGTTGTTGACTCTGTGACTGCCTATAGACAGATAGTTGGTCACAAATATTTACAAGACATTAAAAATAAGAAGGTCAAGGAATTATCTAAAATACAGCAAGCATCCTGGCCTGTGTGGCTCCATGGTTGAGCATTGACCTATGAGCCAGGAGGTCACAGTTCAATTCCTAGTTAGGGCACATGCCCAGGTTGCAGGCTCGATCCCCAGTGGTAGGCATGCAGGAGGCAGCCAATCAATGATTCTCTCATCATTGATGTTTCAATCCCTCCCTCCCTCTCCCTTCCACTCTGAAATCAATAAAAATATATTTTAAAATCCTATCTAATAAAGAGGGGATATGCTAATTGACCCTCACACCGTCACAAAGATGGCAGCAACCACAGCCAATAAGGAGGGGATATGCTATTTGCCCACACTCAAAGATGATGGTGCTCACAGCCACAAGATGGCCAGCAAGGGAGGGTAGTTGGGGACGACAAGGCCAGCAGGGGAGGCATTTGGGGGTGATCTCCAGCAGGGGAGCAATTAGACGTCAATCGGACTGGCAGGGGAGGGGTTAGGAGGTGATCAGGCTGGCAGGCAGGCAAGCAGTTGGGAGCCAGCAGTCCCGGATTGTGAGAGGGATATTCGACTGCCAGTTTAGGCCACAGGGATCAGGCCTAAACTGGCAGTAGGACATCCCCCAAGGGGTCCCAGATTGGAAAGGGTGCAGGCTGTGCTGAAGGACAGCCCCCCCTGCACAAATTTTGTGCACCGGACCTCTTGTAAATAAATAAAATAAAATGTGGGAAGCACAGAGCTCACATTAATGGGATGAACTCAAGGAAGGGTGATTTTAGATGTGCAATCAAGAAAACACACACTGAGATCTAAGACATTGTGAATTCACCTCCCCAAAATGATGTAAGTTGCACTGTGTGGGTGCTACAAGAGGGAAAACTAAATTTGAATTGGAGGACAGGGGAGTCAACTTCATGATGTTTTATATTTGGTACCTTTTCTGGGAGGTTTCCTCACATGTCTCCTTAAAACAGGATTAACCCTGATATGTCCTTGTGTTCCAAGCACCAGGTGTTGATTCATGTTGGGTTCTCAAAGTTTCTAGCCTCATCCTATGGCTGCTCCTGTCCCCGTGACCTGGTTGGAACCCAGCAATTTCATGCTAATCTTGAGCCCACACGGAGTTTAAGGAGCTGCTGTCACAGTGCCCCTTTGTCATGGCTTGCAACCTGAAAACAATTGATTATTCATAGTGGAAATTAACTCTCGAGGTCAGTGGTTCTCAACTCTAGAAGTACATTAAATTTATCCAGAAAGATTTTTCCTTTCCAAATAATACAGTTGCCTAGTCCATATCCCAAACCAATTCAATGGACTCTTTGATAGTGGGACCAGGTATCAATGTTTTTATTGATTTTTTTGAGAGAAAAGAAGGAAGAGCAATATCTAGAGAGAAACATCAATGTGAAAGAGAAACATCAATCAGTTGCCTCCAGACCAAACCTGCAACTTGGACATGTGCCCTTGACCAGGAATTGAAGCAGCGACCTTTAGGTACATGGAATGTCATTCAACCAACTGAGCCACACCAGCCAGGGCCAGGCATCAGTACTTGTTCCAAGGTCTCCAGGTGATTATAAGGTATGAGCAGGAAGAACACTGGTCTAGATCATGATTCCTATTTTGTCTCTACATTAAAAATTCCTGGGAATATTTTTTTTAAATAATACCAGGCCCTGTTCCATGTCTGGAAACTCTGTATCAGTTTATTTAATCCTCATGTCCACACTATAAAGTTGATGTATTTCCCCAAAGTAAAGGGTGAGGAAATGGATGATGGGAAAGGTTAAGTGGCTTTTCCAAGCCTGGAAACAGGCAGAGCTGGGATTCTGAGTCCTGGCCTGTCTGATTCCAAAAATCGCATTTTGTTATGGGTCAAGTTCGCCTCTCTCTATATAACCTTCTCCAGAGCTCCCTTTAGCCTTTAGATTATACTCTAATTCCTCAGCAAAGCATCTGAGATTCTCTAAAAGCTGTCAAACCATTTTGTCAGCCTGGTTCTTTTCTGCATCTCTCAGTCCACTCTCTGTTTCACCATTCCCTTCCACTGCTCTCCTCTGCCCACAGAAATGCTACTGAGGCCCAGACCCCTTCAAAACCATACAAACTCTGGGGGCCTGACTTTCCTGTATCTGACAGACATGATAATGACTCGTTTAACTGTGTCTCCGCCCACCACCAGACTGAGAATCTGCCCCTTAAGGGCAGTGACTATGGTTACTATTTATTTCTGTGGATATAATAGGGTGGGTTTTGCAGTATAAAGACAACAGTTGTTCACTGTAGAAAACAGACAATACCAGAAAATGGGTATTAAAAAAAGAGGCTTTAACACACTGTCACTTGGTGATATTTCCTTCCCATATCATCTTTTTAAAATTTTCCAACACTGAGAGAATGCTATAGAGCCCGTTTTATGTCCTGTTTCCTTTTTCCATTAAAATATTAAAGCATGAACATTTTTGTTATATTGTTTCATATTTATTAAAAATTTAATTTTTAATGGTTGTGACTCCATCATATGTGGGTTTCATCATTTATTTAATGTTGCCAATCTTTGGGCATCTAAACAATTTTCACAGTACTCTTTTCCCCTAAGTAATACCATGGTCATATCCTTGTATGTAAATCTTTATATAGAAAATTCTTAGATTCAGAATTGAAGTATTTTGTGTCTCTTCCTGCCCAAAATATATTCAGTTGTTTTGCACACAATCCTGTGAGCACTTGCACTTATGCCCATGCCTGGCACAAAATAAGTGCTCAGTGAATAATTGCTAAGTGAATTAACAAATACATGAATGAAAAAGATGAATAGTAGGCATTCAATCCAAACAAACATTTTAGAATCAACTACAAGACATAGAAAACTAATTATATTTAGAGAATAAATATAAATGTTACTATACCTAAGAATGGATAAGTAAGAGTATAACTGATAGAATTCTGGAAAGGAGTGATGAATGGGAGGCAGTATGAAGGCACGTGACTCTAAATTCCTCCCAGCAAGGAGCCAAAAGCTGCTGTCACAAATCAATAAGTATACTGACATCCTGGTGGTAGAACAGAAGTAGGACCAGAAAAATTTTAAAGTTTTAGCCCCAGAGAAGGAGCCGTGGGGGAGATTATTTTACTTTTGTGTTTCTTCCGTAAACATTTTAATATTTTTGCAATGTATACCAATTGCTTTTATAGATTTTGCTTTCCTTTTTTAATTATTGCTTATGTCATTTTAATTTTTTTAGGCATAATGCCGGCCTTTATACACTCACAGTTTTTTGGTCTTGTTTTTTAGATATTGTTATTGATTTTAGAGAGGAAGGGAGAGGGAGATAGATAGAAACATCAATGATGAAAGAAAATCATTGATCTGCATACCCCCCCATGGGGGACCAAGCCAGCAACCTGCGCATTTGCCCTTGACTGGAATATAACTCAGGACCCTTCAGTCCACAGGCGGACACTCTATCCACTGAGCCATACCAGCTAGGGCTGTCATTTTAATTTGAAAAGTACAAGATCATAATTAACCTTTTGCCACTGAGAGAGAGAGAGGGATTAAGTCAGGCTGTCTAGTCTAAGTCTTCAAAGAGTACCTTCCATGGGTATAGATCAATTGGGCTCTAAATTCTCTTTCCTACATAAGTCCCAATTACAAGACACCTCTTAACATCTTCCCTTCCCATCATCCCATCGTCTCCCCCAACTCCCAAGTGTATTTCATCAAAAAGTCCTCTTTTCAAATAAAATAATACTAGATTAAAATTAAAATGTATGAATAAATAAGCATTATAAAAAGAACAGGAAATAACAACTGACACTCATCTCTATAAATAAAGGTCAATGAATATTTTGTAAAGGGGCAATACTGAACATCTCTGCTTTGCATAATGATCTATGCTAAAATAATGTGCAAAGGCTGGCTGGAGGAGGCAAATGCCCCTTGGTTCTAAGCAAATGTATTCAGAACAAATTTACTGATACCTGCTGCATCTAGAACCCTGGCAGTGGCCACAATGATTTTCAGGAAGGAGAATCCTGTGGTTTCCGTTGGTCTATCTCCCATACTCATGAGACAGAAATGAGGTACCATTTTTCTGTGTTGCACCTGGTGTGCATCTATGCCCTTAATATAATTAATATGTAAGAGTATGTTGAGTACCTACTATGTGTCCATAATCATGGAAGAAAGCAAGGAGAGAAAAAATTAATTTAGTGAGCACCTACTGTGTGACAGAATAAGTGAGAATAATCATTATACGTGTGTGAATACAGAAAAGAGCAGGACAGAGAATTCCAGCAGAAGTCTCTAATTGTTCCATTTTTAGACCATCATTCATACAAGTAGACCTAGGAAAATGGCTTTTATGTCTGAAGCACCAGACCAACTCCATTTCAGTCACTGAGGTGGAGAACATCATTTTGTTTTTCTTAAATTACTACAAAACTATATCCACAGACTTACACCAAGGATGGTAAAGGGTCCCTGGGACATGGTTTGGAAGTGGTGTAGATTTACCCTTCAGTGGGACAGGCTAAGAAAGTAAGGTTTTTAAAACTAGGTTCTAAACCAACTGTCAGAAGTGGGCAGAGTAGGTAAACAGGGTGAACAGAACAAATCCAGCTTAGAGAGAGTTGTAGGGATAAGTAGGTGTCATTCAAAGGATAGAAGAAAAGTAAGATATTTGGTTCCTAGTCAAATGGGGCACTGAGGTCAAATGTAATCAAAGCCAAAGCCTTTTTACTCTCCAACGCTTTATTCAGTAAGATGGCCTTGTCCCAAGAGTGGAATAAAAGTCAGCCTTTGATTACTCTGAAACAGAAAAAAGGGAAGGAATGATAGATGATTGATAGATAGATAGACGTAAATGCATACATGCATGCATACATACATACATGATAGATGGATAGAAATATAGATGGTAATCTATGTCTGTAGGCCTGCAGTTTGGGGAATTTACCAATCCCCTTTCTAATTCATTGTTGAATCTCTCAGAGCCTTCATTCATTCATCCTACTCATTTGTTGGATGAGTTAATAAGTGAATAACTGTCACCAAGTTGAACACATAAGAATTCAAATTAGTGCCCAATTCTAGATGAATACGGCTGGGACTCCCAATGCCATTTGGAGTAGAAGCAATGTGTTGACTCCAAATTATTACTGAAAGGGGAGGTTCATGATTAATGACACATTCTGAGGCCCTGAGGCCTTACCCTGGGAAAAGCATCTTGCTCTTCAACCTGTGGGAAAAGCCTGGATCAGCTGCCACGAAATCTCACCTTCATTACTGCCATTGCTCAACCAGTGTGTGTTCGAAGCCATTCAATATGAAGAGCAGACATCCCTAGGATATGTTTTAAATTACAAGGTCACTCTCATTAGAAGAACTGACAATAGTAGGGGAGGAAAGGACTATACTAAATAAGAACTACAATTAATTTTAGTCATTTTATTTATTCATTTTGCCAAGACCACTTACTGTGTAATGATGAAAGAAAATAAAGGAGGAGGGACAACAAAACACAAATTCTCCTCTTATTTTTAATAAGTAAATACATGAAGACATCTGATCATGGGAGCTGGAGAGACAGCTGCTTTAATTAGCACATCCTGAGGTGCACGCTGAGGCAGGGGAGGTCTTTTCTCATTGCAATTGGTGTCTATTTAGAATACAATTACTACTGTTGTCTCATATGTTAAATTCTAACTTTCCAAATTGTACAAAGTGGACAAACCCCCATCTACCTTTCAGAGAAAACCCATAAACACATCTAGTGACAGTCTTCCCCAAAGACCTGTGCTTCTGCCTCCTGTAGTTTACCTGCTCCCTGCAAGAGAAAGAAGGGGAAGTGGCTACTGTGGAGACAGATAGCATCATACCCATCCTGGAGGATATC
The DNA here is from genome assembly GCF_000327345.1 of Myotis davidii. Classification (NCBI taxonomy): domain Eukaryota; kingdom Metazoa; phylum Chordata; class Mammalia; order Chiroptera; family Vespertilionidae; genus Myotis; species Myotis davidii. The sequence goes on along the minus strand of NW_006383013.1, from coordinate 4,091,926 downwards.
CATGGATCACCTGTGCATCCAAAGGGACCAGTGAAAATTCAGGGGAGCCTTAAGAGGACCAGGATGCTAAGCCTCCTTCCTAGAAAGAGGAAGTGCCCATATGCTGAGGGCCATGCAACAGGAGTTGTGCTTATGGCCTTATCTGGTTTATCTCTCATGCAAGCCCATGAGGAAAGGATCACTTTCCCCATTTTATTAGAAGGAAATTTAAAGATCACACAACTGTTAAATGCAAAGCTGGAACCCGGAACCAGTTCTCTCCAGCCCACAGCACTGCATGCTCAATGGAAGAAAACTGATCTCCAACTTCAGACTCGGACATATTTTATTTGGGAAGTGGTCTGGAAATACACACTTGAGTGATTCTGATTTGCTAATTGAATTTTCTGAGGTGAGAAAAAAATCTTAAGATTTTGGCCTCAGCAGTTCTCACAGCTCACAGTTTTCCCTGACAGCTGGGGAAACAAATTCAAAAGCCTGGAAGCTACCCTGCATGCCCAAAACAGGTCAATCTGTCATATCCATAGTTCTCTTTCCCCAACAGTTCTACAAATGCCTCTGTCCCTCTTTAAATCAGGGCTCAGTTCTCCGACTAAATAGTTGGATTGCTAGGTGCTAGAAATGGTCCCCTGGGGAAGAGACAATGTCCCATTACCAGAATTACTTGAATGCAAACTAGGCTGGAGTGGTGATAGGACACCATGCAAAAGGAGTTGCATATTGGCCACGACAGCAGGACTATCCATCCCAAGCATCTCTGCAAGGACATTTCCATGCACAAAGAAGGGAATAAAGGAACATCCAAGTGGCCACCGGGCACGCAGAGCAAAACCCCTATGTCTAGAGTGGACTGAGGTTGGCAATATGGCTCTAGAAAACAGGTCTACCTCTCTCAATACAGGTTGGACATGACTGTGTTTCTAAACAATTTTGTAATGAATGATACATGATTCCCCAGCGTATCTTTTCACTGAGCAGTTAGCTTTGCAGTGTTAATTAACAGAGCATCTCACACAGCTCAACACATACGCACACATGTGAGATTCATGAGGGCTGTCCTTGGAAAATGCTCATTGACATTAGAACATTCTAACACATTAGTATCAGAATCCCTTGTGATTAGATTTGAACCTTGTGATTAGAATTTGATAATCCATGTGTTAGTGTCTGGACATTTAAAATCATTTCTGTGGCTATCTGTCTCTCAGTTAAAGAGTATAGATATGTGCCTACTGGCCTGCATTCAGACATGCTTATCTTCAGTTACACATGGAGTATAAATAAATATTTGTGGAGGGAGATAGGGAGAAAATGCACAGGTACACTGGTTTATTAGTCCATGGGAAAACTTCTGAATTTTCTTCAGATGTCCATAGGAAGCAAAAAGAAAAGAAAAACACCAGTATCACAGATCACGAGGCATCTTTCCAATACATTAACCACATACTAACTAATTAGTGACCTAGGAGGGACAGAATCTCAGAGGCAGCCCATCATGCTTTCATTACACTCATTTGTGTGCATAGCAGCCCTATTTTGACCCTTTTTGTACCCGTCAGTGCCACCTGCTCCTGCCCAGAAAGTAGTTCCCTGAGTAAAAGAATCCACAATCCCCTTTTGTTATCCACAACCTCACTGTGCATCCACACACTCTATCACTTAATAACAATGTGAGGGAACTTTGGGTCTTTTCACCATCACCTCATTCTCTACATGCCCCGCTGGCACCACAACTCCTCCATCAGGCACTTCCAGGAAGTAATCTTGCAGGGCCAGGCAGGAAAGGCAGATTCCTGGGATCACCTGTCAGGGACAACAGAAATCCTTCCATGGGCTGCGATGAGGTGCAGAACAAGAGGGTGATGATATTTAGTGCAGCAAAAGCAAACTTCACATTCAACCAGCATCTTTCCCTTGAGTACCTCATACACTAAACATGAACTCATTTGCACTGCCAATATCCCCATGAGATAGACAGACAAGCAGACATCATCTTTTTCATTTTCAAGAAAGGATACCAAGGCACATGGAGGTGAGATAATGTGTCCAAGGTCACATAGCTAATCAACATTTGCTATCTTTTGATGACCTGATCAAAGTTCATACACTTTTTTCCATTATTCTCTTGATTCCTTTCATTTCAGCAACAATAATATGTAACCAAGTGTCCAGCAGAAACTCCAGTACATTAACCACATGCCTCTACATCTACCCCCTGAGTAAATGGAGAAGTTGAAGCATGGGATATGGAGGGAGGAGGCTGCCTGTGTTAGGAGTAGAGTCCAAATTGACTCAAAGGGAAATGGGGCATCTTCCAAATGCTCAGAGAGCACCAGTGGCCCATTTTCAGAGCTGAAAGTCATCTCTGACTCTATCTATCCTGAGGCAGGATTCCCTTCTCTAATCACGCATTGCCCTGTGCCATACATATTTCTGTGAGACTCTTCTGATTAGTCAGAGTGTTCCAAGAAAACACTCCAGTGGAATTTGGGACACTCCTTTATAGCCAATGGTGAGAAGATGTTACAGTGGATATTCTTCTCAAAATCCCTGTTTGGAAGAGAAGCAACTCTAGATTAATAGCTAAGTTCTGGCCTTCTTCCTCTCTCCATTGAGACTGGCTTCCATTCCAGAGTAAAGAGAAGGTTCTCACTCTCTTTACAAGGAGGAGGAGGAGCAGGTCCCCAGCAGCCCTGAAATCAGAGTTTTCTAACCTGAGGGTCCTCTCCTTGATACACCCCACTGCATGTGCAGGTGCCATCTGTCCCTTACCACCACCTGTGGGAACAGGGGCTCAGAGCACTCATGTAAGAGTTTGCTCTGGTGACTGCTTTTTCCATAAGTAATTAATGTGTTTTTATCTTCCGATTCAGATCAGTATATATACTAACAGTAGTGTGTGTGTATATATACTATATCCATATGTGTTTGGGTATACATATGGATATATACACATGTATATACCTAATATATGTGGCTATGTACACATACATATATTTATCACATGTGTATATGTACACCATACCTATGGATAGATAGACACACATACATTAGCCTCACATGTGTATAATCACACACACATATGTATATAGTATATAACTCTGTCAGACTAACTTGTTAGCTTGCAAGTAGGCTACAGCCCCATCCATCACAGTTTATGACTTGACAATCCTAAATCTCAGATCAGTGTTATTTTCACTCACTGAAATGTGTTATCAAATCCTTTTTCAACCCTCTCTGTACCCTAAAGTTCCACCTGCTCCTGCCCAGAAACTAGATCCATAAGTTAAAGGATCCACAATCTCCTCCTTTGTTTTTCATAACTTCATCACACCCTGAACCGGTACCCCCTATTACCCAACTACAGTGTGAGGGGCCTTTGGGTCTTTTCACCATCACCCCACTCTCTATATATCCCACAGTGCATCACAAATCCTCCATCAGGCACTTTCAGTAAGTAATCTGCAGGGTCAGGGAGGAGAGGCAGAATTCTGGGGTGACCCAACTCTTCCATGGACTGAGATGAGGAGAACAAGAAGATGATGACATTTAGTGCAACAGAGAAGGAAAAAAAATTAATATAAATGAGAGATTGTAAGAAAGGAAGAGAAAGTCAGTTTGAGAAAGCATGAGAAATGGCATATGCACAGAGAAGCTATGAAGATAGAATAGTGTGGTAGAGATAGAAAATTAGTAAGATAGATTTTTAAAGTGTGAAGTCAAATACAGTGTTATAAAAAAAAATCCCTCCCCAAATACTTGAGCCAGTAAATCAGAAAAGCCCTCACACACTCACATTTTCCTTAGGGTCCCCACTGAACCCTTGAGAAAATCAAGGCATAGAGAGCTAAGCAGGCCTATCAGTCTGCCTTAGTCAATTGCTCAGACAAACCTTGGGGAATTTATTTCCTCCCCCAGTTCTTTCAGAGATGCTGTCACTGGGACCCTCTGATTTGAGGTCTCCTACAGTAAGAGGGGGAGGTTGTCACATGCAGAAAAACAACAGTGCCATTTGCCCTGAGATGTTTACAAAGGACAGACCATGCCAGATACACCCGATGCCACTGACAGGCTAGAAGAGG
>NW_006383013.1:4071998-4087827 GCF_000327345.1 Myotis davidii | reverse complement strand
CTGAACACTGTGTGTTTAGATGGTCAGCAAGACAGTTGATGCGCATCAGGGAATTATACTTGCAAATTCATTCAAATTGACTAAGAGAAGACCACAGCTTTCCTTAGCTAAAACCACAAAACTGTAAAACAGGAGAAGCAGAAGAATATTCAGAAAGCAAAGCCTAGAACTTGGAGGAGGTTCAGAGGGTCAGCCAGGCCCCTGAGGAGCCAGTGCAGCTTCATGAGTTGGGTTTCAGGCCAAAGGAGGGAGAATAACTGCCCCCTCCGGACAGGGGGTGGCTAGCTGCAGAGCTCTCCACAAATCAATCAACTCCCAAGGGCCTTCTCTATGGAATGGGGACAGTGGTACTAATGGACCTCGTGGAGCTATTGCTTGGAAAAGAATAAAAATGTTCTGAAGGTACTTGGTAAATACAAAGTGCTGTACAAGTGGCAATAATAACGTCAAATTTTATTTAACATCTTCATTAAGTACTCAGAGTAGAGCAGGCAGGCTGTTAATGAAATCTGCAGAGAGTACTAAATTGGGCACTGCTGGCAACAGTGTGGTTGGACAGGCAAACACCCAAGGGATACCACGCACTGTCAACAAACCTCCAGGATGGCAGCTCTGGTCCCTCCCTCAGCTATCAACCACTTTGCTGCAGGGACCTCAGGTGGGGGTAGCCTGGGAAAAACACACTGAGCCTTCTCCTCACCACCCTGTGCTTACCCAGGTGAAATGGGATTAAAATGAACATTGGAGAGGATGTGAAAAGAGGGACATGAGACCTGTCCTAGTTTCCACCCAAGAAGTGCCAGTGTAGCGTGTTGGGCCTGTCTCATTCTTAAGTCGTGGTGATGGCTGCTCACAGGTAGGCCATATGATGATGCAGTTACATCACTTGGTGGCCTCTCTGGGAAGCTGATGCTGCTCCCCTCACGAGTTGGGGCTACAGGCTTGGGTTCTAACACATCACACCCTCTCTGGGTTTCTGTCTTTAAAAAAAAGAAAAGGGCAGAATTTGAAGCCCATACCTGGCACCATGTGAGCAGGAAGGCCAAGATGGTAAAAATAAGTTTTGCAGGCCCATGGCTATGCCACAAGGGCAACCCAAATAAGCTTTGTGGCAGGACTCAAACTCCTTACCATGTCTTACACGGCTCTTCATGACCCGATCCTTGCTTACCTTTCTAGCCTTCCCTCTCACCACCCACAAATAACACACCAGTCATGCTAAGCCATGTCTAGCTCCTTAATGATATGTACACACTGTTCCCTCGGCTTATTTTGCTTTTCCCTCCTTGGTGACTAGATCAGCTCTCAGCTCTCCCACAACTGCACCGAGTACTCAACTTCTATGCACACATGACACCTTACACTTTTCTCATCATAAATCCTGACTCAACAATTATTTATTGATTAGCTTCTCCAAGTGAGGCACTGTGGAAAGAATATGGCATTAAACAAGACACACAATTCCTATCTCACAAGAGAGAGTGGATCTCAAACCTGGCTATACGTTAGAGTCACCCAGAAAGCATTTTAACAATATCAATGCCATTTCAATTTAATTGGTCTGGAGTGGGGGCCCTGATAATGCTCAGCAATGGCAGTGTTTGAAAGATGTATGAAATACTGATGCCTCACCCTGACTGGCTTGGCTCAGTGGATAGAGCATCGGCCTGCGGACTGAAGGGTCCCAGTTTCGATTCCAGTCAAGGGCATGTACCTTGGTTGCAAGCACATCCCCAGAAGGGGGTTGTGCAGGAGGCAGCTGATAGATGTTTCTCTCTTATCGATGTTTCTAACTCTCATCTCCCTTCTTCTCTTTAAAAAAATCAATAAAATATATTAAATAAATAAATAAAAAATAAAATAAAATACTGATGCCTTGTGTTCCTACCCCAGGCCTATTAGATCAAAATGTCTTGGAGTGGGGCCTGGACATAGATATATAGGCATTTTTTTAAGTCTCCAAGAGATTCTAGTCTATGGCCATGGTTGAGTCATGGAAGAATACTTATCCTATTGCTAAGAATGGCCTGTTTACTTACCCACATCCATGCTTATCTATGAATTTCTTGAAAGCTAAGATCTTATCTAAGATATTGTTTTCAGTACTTGACATTGTACCTGGCACACAGTAGATAGTCACTAAATATTTACTGAAAAAAGAAAGGGCAAACCCAATGTTCTTGGTTGAGCAGTGTGTTAGTTAGTATTCTAAGGCTGTCATATCAAAGTACCACAAACTGGGTGGCTTCAAAACCAGAAATTTGTTATCATGATTCTGGAAGCTAGAAGTCCAAGATCAAGGTGTTCCAGGGTTGCTGTTTTCTGAGGGTTATGAGGGAGAGTCTGTTCTATGTCCCTCTTCTAATGTCTGGTAGTTGCTGGCAATTATTGGTACCGCTTGGCTTGTAGATGCATGACCGCAATTTCTGGCTTCATGCTCAGCTGGCATTCTCCTTGTGTGCATGTCTGGCCCTGTTTCCAAATATCCCCTTTCATAAGGAAACCAGACATATCAGATTAGGACCCACCCTTCTGACCTCATCTTATCTCGATCATCTGTAAAGACTATTTCCAAACGAGGTCACATTCACATATATTTTGGGTTAGCACTTCAACATCTTTCAGGAGGTCACAATTCAATCCATAACAAGTGGGAATGCTTTCTTGTGCTGGAAGAAGGAGGGAAAGGTGGACAAACTCAGTTATCTTGGTTGAGTGAGATGCTTCCTTATGCTGAATCACAGCTCCCTGTTCTAACTTGACTTCAACGGGAACTTCCAGCAACTCTTTGCTAAGCAAAAAGGCAAAAAGTAGGGTGACCATTGGAAAAATGGTGAACTAGCAAACATTGTCTGCCCTCTCTCCTCCCAAGGCACCTTGCCTACATTCCATTTCTGGATTGGTTTAAGGTATGGAGCTATCTGCTGCATCCAAACAAGGAGGCACACACTTCCGTGTAAGATAGCATGTGATTTAGTGTAATACATTGCCCTCCTGGGAATATTGGGAATTTAATTAAATACTCATGGGTAAAAAAAACACTAGCAGCACTAAAATATGAATAAATCCCCAAGAGTAGAAATGAAGGCTTTTCATCAGGAGAGGTCGAGAGAAATTGGGAAGGGCAAAAGAGAATTTCTTGGTGACACTCTCCACATCTGACTCACATTCTTCATCTGAAACACACAGGACTCATTGGACTGGCCTCCTGTAAGTTGTTCTAGGTCACCCAAAGAAAGAGAAAGCTCTAGAAAATATAACTTCTATTCCACATTGTATCCAGACACCATCAATGCTTAGTGACCATATTCTATGAAAGAACCTTTATTTTTTCCCCTAATTGGAACTCAGAACTTGACTACACTCAACCGCACAAGTTGACTCTTTTCTAGGGGTGCTCCTAACAGCCAGAACTCTCTCAACCTGGCCCAGTGGCAGCCAGTGCTGGCTGTGGCTCTGCCCTGGGCACTGCCCCAGTGCCATTCTTTAGTAAATTCACTACCAGTTGCTTAAGCCACAGCTTCCAAGCTGGGGTGGGCATATTAATGGACCCCAATTTGTGAGGAAACTTTTTTCCAATACGTTTCTGGGGATTTGAGTTTCATTAAGCCAGCTCTCAACTCTTCAGTTATTTTCACCAAAGTTTTCAGGCATTCTGAAACACTGTGACTTACGACTGACAGTTGTCATGGGAGATGATAATGCGGGGGATCTAAAGGTTCTGCACATTTCCCTCGTAGCAAGGAAAAAGTACTAGACCAGGAGCCATAAGGCATGGATTCTCAGCATGGATTGGTCACCAGCTGGGTGTCATCGGGAAAATCACTTCCCTCTTCTCATCCTCAGTGTTATCAGATGTTAAATGGGGATATTAATAGCCAGGCACTCTTCTAAGTATTTCACATGCATTAAACTGCTTAATGCTCCAGAGGGCCCTATGAAGTAATACTATTATATTCTAGTTTAAATAAGGCAGAAAACGTGATTAAATTCCTTGGGAATGCTTTATCAAGAATATTATTTTTCTAATGTAACAATTCCCCATCATAAATTATTTTAACATGGAATGCATAACATGTTAATAAATGTAAATAAAGGAAAAACTAATGCTACTCTCTTGTATTGGTATGTAATACTCGGGTTTACACATCAAAATAAACATCCATTAAATATTCCTGTTTTTAAAAAAAAAAAAAAGATTGATGCACAGAGCATTAGTTTGCCTGAGTTCACACCACTAGTGACAAGTGAGCTGAAATTTGAACCAGGTAATCTGGCTCCACCTTCTTTTCTCTTGAACACTATGCTATAATAATGGCATCATAATAACAGTACCACATCACCAGTAGTAAAGATTAAATGAGATAATGTTCCTGTGAACTTGGCAAAGTATTAAATAAACGTTGATTTTTAAAATTATATCACGGAGTAGGATTGCAATCATTGTTGGACAGGTGGGTGGCTGGAGCTGTCTGGAAATCTCTTCCTAAGGATGCGGCCCACGGTTTACTAGATGCCACTGTTACCCCAACTTGACAGAGAAATGTGAAAAGAACAATACCGCCTGAGTTTAGAGAAAAATGTCCAGTTGAGCTAATGCACAACCCCATTCTGATGCCTGCAAGATAAAGGTGGTCTTAAGAACAGCTGGAGAGAGTGGTAAGACTTTCTAATTGAAAAACAGCTCCCCTATCTAGGCGCGACCCTGCATAACATACTGCCATCTTGGTTTAAAGATTGCCCTCTACTTGCCTAGGTGGGATTCTTAAAATGCAAATGCCCACCAGGAGAAGATGTGCATTGAATCCCATCTGCTGAGTGTAAGTTCATTCATCCTGATCTTTTGTGGGATAATTATGTATGTGAGCTGTGGATATCTACATGGGGAGAGAATACAGAAAGAAGGGGCAAATGATCCTAAATGTTGTATGTGTCACAACTTGGCTATGGGCCATTTTGGGTTTGAAGGGCATTGATTTTGTTTCTTATTTCAATCTGTGCTGGAAGACAGCATGGGACACAGACGGAAGAACACAGACCAAACATCAGGTGGGTGAAGTGTGACTTCTCCAGTATTGCTCCCTTTTATTCTCACAATAATACTAAAATGTAGATACTCTCAACTCCCACACTCACTGCCAGTTTTTCTTTTCTTTTCCTTTTTTTAATGGATAAAAGGTCAGAGATATCAGTAATTTGCTAGGGTCCCATAAGCTATAATCAATACACCTGGGACTAGAGCTCAGGCATGACCAATTCTAAAGCATGTTCTTTGTGCCACCCACACTGCATGCACAAGCCACTTGACCTCACACGGCCTCAGGTCCCCTTGGTGGCCAGGTGGGAGACATAACCAGAGAGAGGTCATACAGAGCAGCTGATGAAAGAGTCCACAAGCCCAGCCCCATCCTTCCCCTCTGCCCTCACTGCTCATTGAGATGCAAAGCTCCAGACTTGAAAGAAGCAGCAGTAGGTGAGCAAAGGCCTGGAAAAGATGCACACCTGCATACACACACACACACACACACACACACACACACACACACACACCTTATACACACTCCACATTAAATACCATCATTGGAAGCATGATTCTGCTGCCAGCCTGGCTCCTGTGCGGCTGAGAGGAAAATTATTTACAGCAAGGTCTGGCCTCTTGCGCCACTGTGTAATTCAAGGCAATTGCACTTCCAAATAGATCTTTTTGGAGAAAATCAACAGTGGCTTTGCTTTCAATCTACTGGAAAATGAAGTCTTGTGAATGTATTACATAAGTCCACAGCAGGTGGAGTGAGGAGTGCAGGAGCCCACAGCTTTGCCAAGAGGGTGAGGCCCTGGTCCTCCAAACCTCCAGGGGCCACTGCCCACCTGCCCCAGCTTACTCTGCCCTAAGCTCTTGCTTTGTGAATTCAACCAGGGCTCCAGGGAGAGAGCAAGGTGGGAGTAAAGCTCGCCAAAACCATCAGCTGAGGTTTCAGCGGAGAAATAGAACCAGAGAGGCGAGGATCAGAGAATAGCCCCTGCCCTACCCAACCTCAGTCTAATCTAATATAATATGGCACTAGCCACCACACACACACAACCACAAAAACACACACAATACCTATGCCAAAATCCTTTCCTTTTTTTCTACTCTTTAATGTTTATTTTTCATTATAAAGTAAAAAAATTGCATAAAGAAAATGTTGAAAGTATAGAAACATAGGAAGATGAAAATAGATGGCCCACAACTCCATCACCCAAACACAATCATTGTTAACATTTTGATGGGTGTCCTTTTAGCCTTTGTTTTTATCCATTTTGAGCTTTAACAAATGATTCCTGATGGGCCCCTCAGAATGCCTCAGGCATTGGGGCCTCCTGTCAGGATGTTGACTGGTGCACACTCAAGAGTTTTAAGAGACTAGATGGAAAACTGATGGGCTAGATAGATAACCAATGGTTTGTTAGATTATGGAGAGGACACTTCAGCGGAATAAAAAAGAGCGCTAATTTGAGAATCAGGAGATGTTCATTTCAGCCCCATTTCTAAGATTATTGACTATAGGACCTTGGATACATCATATACTCTTCCATTTGGGGGTCTTACTTGCATCATCTGTAGTTAAAAACAAAATGGTAGAATGCATTAGAAGCCTGATGAATGAGTTCTTGTATTTCTTACATTTCCTGAGAAAATCCTTTACCCTCCCTGTATAAGTGTATTTTCATCTGTACAATGGGGATATTAATACCTGTGCTCCAACATGTCTCATAGCTGTTGGGAGGGTCAAGTTATATGGGGCTTGCAAAATGGCTCATAACTCTAAAGATTTTTACAAATGAAAGCTATCATTATGATATTTAAAAATAGAGAAAAATACCAGTGCCACATATATTGTGAAGATACAGGGAGATGATAAATGTGATAGTACTATTAAAAAATAAAACACCATATAAGAGTGAGATGAGGTGATCCAGGAAAGAAAAAGAAAAAGGAGCGCTATTCCTGAAATTATGACAAGAAATCTGGGATAATGGAGGGAGTGCTGAAGGAGCAGGGAATAAAAAGAAAGTTATTTTTTCTCTCTTCATCCCCTTTGTCCAAAAAAGCACTGACTGATCACCCTCTAAAACTTCAGATGGGAGACCCAAATGCTTGTACCTTAGCGGGAGTTGAGAAGAAGCTCAGGCACCTGTATCCCAGCTCAGTTGGAACCTTTCCAAAGTTGAAGTCCAATGGGAAGTACTCACGACCCTACAGACTGGGGTCAGTTTCATCCTTTTACATGGTGAAGCAGCAGAGTGGATAGAGATAGAGGAGCGGGTAATGGGGAGGCATTGTACCACATTACATGCAGAGGAGAGCTACCCATCAGAAATGTGGGGGATCCCCCAGAGCAAAGCTGCTAGAGCGTGGAATTAGTCACAGCCCGCCACCTTCTGGTGGACCTATGTATTGCACAATTTCCTGTGTCCATGAATTCTAACACTTGTCCCTGTTTAGAGTTTATAAGGTATCTTTTTCCAAGTTAATATTCTGGTTCCATAGCATTTCCAAGAATAATATCAGGCCAGGAAAAACTATTATAATTATGAAATTTATCTTTATCAGCTCTCACTTTCTTCTTCAAGTTGTTCTCTCCAGCTTTTCCCTCCCACCCCCATTTAGCCACCCAAACCCAATGCCCTTAATTCATATACTGGTATATGTACTCATAACCTATGGTATCACCTTCCCCAACAATATTTTTTCTTAAAAATTCCTAATGAAATGGGAATTGATAACATCCATCGTACACATTCAAATGGGTATTAGACATCTACTATGTACAAGATATAATCCCATTGTCTAGGATCTCATATCTTTTGAGGAAAGTAAAAGTGTACCAAAATAACTACACAGTGCAAGGAAATAATCAGGTGAATATTAATGATAATAGTTTCTCTAAGAACTCTGGAAATGAAAAAAATCACTTGTGGCTGGGGTGATAAAGGAAGGTGGTTTTTACCTTACATTCGAAGATTTTAACAGGAGGAGGTGGAGGGGGATATGTATCTGTGAAAGCCATAGAACAGAATAAAAACACAGGTAAAAGCAAGACATTTTTTATTCCTGCTCATGAAATATTTTGACCAGAGCATGTCAGAGAATAATGGCCACTAATATTTATGTGATTTTATAAAGCCTCTTTTACTATTTATCCCATTTTACAGGTGAAGAAATCAAGTCTAAAAGAGGTTAAATTACTTGCTTTATGAAGATTCTGTACTAGAGAAAGAACTTAGACCCAAGGATTCTATCTCCAAATCCCAGGCCATAGCAAATCTGATTAACTAAAAAAGGGAGTTTGCAACCATTCTGTAAAGGATATGGAATAATGGGCTAAAATATCAGAGTAATGGTGAGATTTCAGACCCCATGACAGTAAAATGGAGCTCCCCTTTAGGTCCTGTGGAGGTGGGCAGATGTTATCTTTTTTGTCTTTTCTCCTTCTACACAGGTACTGACTCTTCCCTGGTCATTCATTATCTTTATTCTTAAAGACACACCCTGAGCTCTACAACCATACAGGAGCTTACAAGTAACATAGAAGAGTTATCCCCTCCCAACTCCCCCCACCACGCCACCACCACCACCAATTTGTTTTATTTTTGTCAGTTTGTTTGATTTTCTGTTCATTGCATTATATGTTATTAAGCCTTAGGGTGCCTCAGTGAATTAAAACAATACAGTCAAAATGTATGATTAAAAGACTGAGCAGCAATAATAACGGTATGATCATATCGTGCATTCATATCCCACTTTAGCATCTGTCATCTCATTTACTCACACAAAATCAGCAGCAGCCTGAAACAGGAATGACAGAATGTTGCAATCCAATTTTACTGATGGGAACATTGAAACAGAGAGGTTCGGCAATTTGCCTGGAGCCACACAGAAAGTTATTGCAACTTTAACCAGGTCTCAACTCCCAAGCCAGCCTTCTTTTCACAGTAGTCCAGTCTCTCAGCTCAGGCAGGCTGTGGAGATGAGAGGGATACCATGTTGTACCATCTGCTTCCACCTCCCAGGAGCTCTCAGTTCAGCACCATGGACAGAGATATCCAGGCCCAAGGCCACTCTATAATGGCATGCGATTAGTTTCCAAAGTCAAGCTCACAAACTGGATTCTGGAATATTGAACTACATCATGCACCACAGAAAGGCTGCACGGGTGTCTAGAGTTGATGTCAATAATAATCCCTGAGAAACAAGTCAGAGACTGGGACAGGCATGTTCACTGGCCTGATCTGGGCTGAGGTAAATGCAACCTTTAGGCAGAACATCTATTCATTCTTCACCAGGTAAAGCCTGGAATTAATTAATGATAAGTAATACTTATCCTGGCATCCAAGTGCTGAACTTTCTCCAATTAACCAACTTTGTTTCCTCCTTTTGTGTCCCAAAATATTGTAAAAGAAAACAACAACAACAAAACAAAACAAAACACCAAGCTATCAATTGTGAAAATAGCAGCAACATCAACTAATGTCTATTGCATTTATCCTTTCTCTCGTGGCTTGGGCTAGGCACCTAAATGCTCAGTCATCATTTTACCATTTTAGTGGCAAGTATGTAATACTAGAGGCCTGTTGCACGAAGAGATTCGTGCAATAGGCCTTCCCTTCCCTTGGCTGCTGGCACCATTTTTCCTCTGGCACCCGGGACCTAGGCCTTCGCTCTGGCTGGGCTCTGGCCAGAACACCCCCCCCCCCCCGCCAGCCATCAGGCCTCACGGCTCCTCTGATCCTGGGGCCGGGAGGCCTCTCTGCTCCACTGATCCTGGGGCGGTGAGGCCTCCTGGCTCTACTGATCCCGGGGGTGTGAGGCCTCCCAGCTCCGCTGATCCCAGGGCGTGAGGCCAGTGGCTCCACTTGGTGCCAGGGCCATGAGGCCTCATGGCTCCGCTGATCCCAGGGCCATGAGGCCTCTTGGCTCTGCTGATCTGGGGGCCATGAGGCCTCGCTACTCGCCAGGCTTTGGGTATGTTTGGCTTCACTCCACCGCTTGGAGCCTAGTATGCAAATTAACCGCCATCTTTGTTGGCAGTTAATTTGCATATTGCCTTGATTAGCCTATGGGAAGCATAGCAAACGTATGGTCAATTACCCTTTTTGTCTTTTATTAGATAGGCTATCTAAGATAGGGATACTGTAAGGAAAATATTTGGGGAAATGATGATACTATGTTGAAAAGAACACTGAATCTGTAGTTACACATCCTTCTTTAAGCCCTAAATCTGCCTCTCACCAACTACAGTGGGGTCTTGACTTACGAGTTTAATTCGTTTCATGACGGAGCTTGTAACTCAAATTACTCGTATGTCAAATCTTAAAGTGAACGAGTGAGACACATGATGCTGGGCTGATGTTGTGGTGTTCACTGTGACGTTTGCTGCACCAACTAGCGGTGGGGTATCTGAAGCTGCCTTGTAACCTGAATTTTAGCTCGCAACTCAAAGCAAAAAATTGGCCGAGATATGGCTCGTATCTCAAAAAACTCGTTAGTCGGGACACTCGTAAGTCAAGGCCCCACTGTATGTGATCTTGGACATTTATTGAACATCCCTGAGCCTCAATCCATATATAAAATTAGAGAATAACACTTTATTCCTAGGGCTGTTGAGGAGACTAGACCATGGATTCTTTGTAATGTAACCTACAGCAAGTAAAATTCTCTAACTCCACACTTCCTTCTCTGTAAAATGGGGATACTGTCATTACCAACCTCATCAAGCTATTGTGGGATTAAATAAAATATGTGCATATAGGCCAGAACCGGTTTGGCTCAGTGGATAGAGCGTCGGCCAGTGGACTGAAGGGTCCCAGGTTCGATTCCGGTCAAGGGCATGTACCTGGGTTGCGGGCACATCCCCAGGGGGTGTGCAGGAGGCAGCTGATCGATGTTTCTCTCTCATCGATGTTTCTGACTCTCTATCTCTCTCCCTTCCTCTCTGTAAGAAATCAATAAAATATATTTAAAAAAAAATATGTGCATATAGAACCTGGTGTATATTAGGGGTCCAATAAATATTAGTTTACTTCCTCTTCCATTAAAGTGGGGGGAGAGGGAATGAGCATACCTTTTTCTATGTAAGCTCTATCTCTGATTTGGTTGGAATCTGAATATTTTCTTTTCTCTCTTCAAGTACTTAGCTTCTCCTTTGCAAAAAGGACATCTTATTTTCTAGAGCATAATATGACAGAATTACTCATTATTCCTGAATAAAAGTATGGTTTACAATGGAATTCTAACAGTAGAATTAATTATGCATGGGTAAGAGGGAGACAATAAATGATGGACTAAGTACCTACTATGTACCAGGAAATTTAAGCAAATTATTTCACATGAGCCTTATAACACCTCTGGAGGGAGGGCATTTGTTACTATGCCATTTTACAGATGTGGAATGCAAGGTTAAATAACTCAAACCAAGGTCAATATTAAGTAGCAGAGCTGAGATGTGAACCTATGTCTGACAGATTCCAAGCCCACTTTTTTTTCCATTTATGCCCTGTTTAAGGAGAAAAACCATCCACTGAAACTCTTAAGAAGAGTGTGTGTAAACATAAACCATGCTGTAATGTGGAACTTCCCTGGGCCTCCTGGCCCAGAGATTGATCTTTCTTTCCTTCAATGGGATTTTTAGATGATCAGGTGATGGATTTATGCCAGTAACCACCAGAGGGGGATAACAGCTGGCAGCGTACAGAATGTGTGTGCTAGCATGCATACACACACACACACACACACACACACACACACACACACACTTTCCCCAGCAGCCTACCCACACAATAACAGAGGATTAACACGCACACAGAGATCTCTTTGTAAACAAAGACCCTTGAAGTCACAGGGCTTCCTCCCAGCCTCTTCACCACTACCAGAGCCTCTGAGTCTGAGCACACCTGAAGGGAAAAGGGAAAGCAGACCTCCCTACATCAGACAAAGGATACCCCTGCCTTGGAAAGAATAAAAAGCAGATTGGATCCTCTGGTCTTATATTAAAAAAAAAAACACAAAACATGGTATGGACCATTTAAAAAACAGATTTGGAACCAGGTGACAGGCTCTTTGAAGTCTTAGCTCCACCCCACCAGGTACACAGTATGCCCAAGTCCTTTTTATACACCTCTAACATCCATTTCCTCACAAGTAAAGGGGATCCCAACCCCCACCGGGCAGGTGAAGACAGAATGAAAGGAGGTGAAGCAAAGCCCTCTGCAAACTGGAGAGCTTATACAAATGCCAGCTGCCTTTAGTGGTATGGTAATTGTGATTATTTACTCAGCATGGAGGCTCCATCTATGGTAAGGCCCTGTTCCGAATCACACAAGACCCAGTGCGGGAGGAGCAGGGCTCGGAGTGTGTGCAAAGGAAGCAGAAGGATCCAGGGTGGCAATAAACAACCGTCTGGAGGGGAAGGTCCAGATCCCCCAATGGATGTTTTTGTGTTCTTTCTGCTTCTTCCCATCTTAGAAGAGGCCCACCAGCCTATGAATTCCCTAGGGTTGCTGTGACAAGGAGGCTTGAACTAGGAGGCTTGAAACAACCAAAGTGTATTTCCTCACAGTTCCAGAGCCAGAAGTCCGAAAACACAATGCTGGCAGGGCCGCCCCCTTTGGACACTCTCAGGGAGAATCCTTCCCTGCCTCTGGAGTCTCCCTGTGACTGTCGGACTCTGATTCCTTGGCCTGTGATCACATCACTGTGATCTCTGCCTTTATCTACATATCACCTTCTTCTCTTCTGCCTGCCAAATCTCCCCTGGGCGTTTCTATAAGGACCCTTGTCACTGGATGTAGAATCCACCTAAAGAGTCCAAGATGACCTCTTCATCTCTAGATCATTAACTTAATTACATCTGCAATGACCTTGTTCCCCAATAAGACAACATTCATAGGTTTGAGCAATTAGAATATGCCATATTCTTTATTGGGAGGGGGTGGGACACCATTCAACTCACTAGAAAGCAAAGGCAGAATAAACTTAAAAGGCACACCATGTGTGCTGTGCGATGCTGTGTTGTGAGACACCCAGAATGAGATGCTAGCTAGCCCTGACCCAAAGAGGGAAAAGCATGAGATCTGAATAATATGAAGATCAGGAAGTGAGGTTAATTCTGCATGGGGAGGACAATGGGAAGGCTCCCCAGAAGGGGTGACATTTGAACTGAGCATTGAAGGATGGGTTTTAATAAGAAAAGAAAAGGAAGGGGAGGAATTCTGGTGGAGGAAACAGCAAGAACAAAGCTACAGAGGTTGAAAAGGGGTGATTGGAGCAAAAAAAACAGGAAGGAGAAAGAAGGATGAGATGAAGGAAGAGGGAGGCTGAAGATAGGGGCAATCTCACCTAGGGTCCCAGTTGAAGCAGAGAGAAAGCTAGAAATCGACTGTGGTAAAGGGCTGATTCCACTCCACTGCCCCCTCTGAAGTGCTCTGCTGTTTCCATGTAGGGCCCGCACACCCCTGCTCCCCGCTCCAGTGGTCTGAAAGAATAACTATGCCTGTCCAAACTACTCCTAAAACAGAAACCCTGCCCTGGCAATTCTGCTCCTGACTTGGATTTAAACAGTTCCTTAAGGAAGCACAACCTCCAGAATGGGAGCTGGCTGACTGAGGACAGACAGACAGTCAAGGATGCAATGCCACAGCAGCAAATGCAGCAACCCCAGCCTGTTCCCTGTGCCTCGGGACACAGACAGTTGGATCCAGTTAATTGAAACAGAAGCTTTAGGCAAAAGGATTTATCCAAACACCAAGAAAATAGCCAGAGGATGTTAACAGCATGCAAATAGAGGAGATGAGAGCTCTCAAAGACAATCACTCAAATTGGGCAGCCCAGGTGCAGACAGCACTCACCCTAGCGCACCCCCTACACTACCCCTTCCTCACCTCCTCCTGCCTCTCTCCTCCTTCCCAAGGCACCAGGACAGTCCTGATTTGCTCTAACAAAAGCAGCCGCAGCCCCAGGGAGCCTTTGGGAGGAACACAGATGATTTCACCTCTTTACCCTAGAATGAGGAAAGCAGACTTCAGCCTTCCCCAGAGAGGATCCCGGAGCTTTATCTTGAGTTGCACGACCTCTAGGAACCTCTGCACCAGTGAGATAAAACCTTATGCCCAAGGGGAAACCTACTTATCTCCCAACAAAGCATCTCTGCAAATTACTTTTTTTTTAATGCTTCTCAGGGAAGGGTGTACACTCTTTTAAAAAACTAATAGCTGCAATAACAGGAATAATAATTCTCAAAAGCAGCCTGACCAGGGCCTTGGGGAAGGAGGCCTGGGGGCTGCCGGGTGGGGTTGTGCTGGGACTGTGGGTGACTCATGAGCCTGGCAGGCAGGCGGGTCCCCAGAAACCCTGTCTGGTTGGGGAGATACAGCCACCACCTCTCTTCATCCAGAATAAACAAATGATTAACTGTCTCATTAGCAACTGTGCGGGAAGACACACAACTCACGTCCCGGCAGGTGGTGCAGCCAAGAGATTTATATTATTTAACAATAAAAGAAAAACAAATGTGGCCTTCCATCCACTGCCTGTGTGCATGGGCCCTCCTGCTTGAGCAGGGCGGTGGTAGCCGGCCAGGACAGGAGGGAGCTGAAAGGAGGGAGCAGGTGCTGGCATTTCAAGATTGGGGTTAGGGTGGGAGTAGGGGTATTGGGGGTTGGAATGGAAGCAGGGAGAGAGGGAATGAGATGGCTCAGAAATGCAATACAATTTACTCCACAACCCAACTGTGTAGGAGCATTGACTTCCTGAGAAAGAGAACAGAACTTGAAATCAAGAGATTCCCATTCTAGCTCTGATCCTATCCTGGTATGTGACAAATTGGGCAAATTCTGCCTTGCTTTTCCCACCTGTAACATGGGAAGAAGGTGTCTTTTTTAAAATTCTCACTTTAGTATGTGTTTTTATAGGTTTTAGAGAGAAAGGGAGGGAGAGGGAGAGAGATAAAAACATTGATATGAGAGTGAAACATTGATTGGTTTCCTCCTGTATGCACCCCAATAAGGGATCAAACCCACAACCTTTTGATGTACGGGATGCGGGTCCAATCACCTGAGCCACACCAGTCAAGGTAAGAAGGTGCTTTTTAAAATTACTATGTGAATGCAGGTCATCATTATCACTGCCTTTTTATCACAGTGTTGCTGTTAAGGGATCACACTGAACTCAGACTTCCTAGGGTCAAATCCCAGTTCCACTACTTACTAGCTATATGACCACAGTCAATTAACTTCTCTCTGCGGGCCAATTGCATTTGCTTCTTAGATTCAGAAAGTGAATTCCTGAAGAACACTAGACAATGCCCAGCTCAGAGGAGGAGGCATTCAAAGTGCTGAAGACATTACCATGTTTATCCTTTTTCCTTACCAATGCCCACATTTTTAACTAACTAGGTTACACTTCCAAGAATTCCAGTTATGAATTCTTGCTCCCACCTCTAAGCACTTCTCTACTTTTCCTCCTATCCCCCCAAAATAAGTACCCCAATGTTTTCTAAGATACAATCTCCCCTTCTCTCCTCTGATGTTTTGATATAAAAAATCTCTTCTTTTTGCCACCTTCAGATTCTTCTCCAGGTCCCCTCTTCCTACAAATGTGATCAAGCCTTACTCATCCTACAAACAACCCTCTGACAACCATGTCTCACCCCCAAGCCAGCAGCCTCTCTCCCCTTTCCCTCTGAAGAAGAGTAACTGATCTTCCTTAATTTCATTCACACACACACACACACACACACACACACACACACACACACACACATACACACCTGGCTCTCATTCCCCATCACTC
>NW_006383013.1:4068355-4071917 GCF_000327345.1 Myotis davidii | reverse complement strand
TAACTTCTCTTCCTCAATTTCACTCACACACACACACACACACACACACACACACACACACACACACACATACACACCTGGCTCTCATTCCCCATCACTCTTCTGGTGGCAAAAGGCACCAAACAGATCTAGTTTGTCAGGTCTGTCCCCGGTCCTCTCTCCAGGCTTCAGCTTGAGCTTGTGATGGCATGTGGCATTGCTGACAACCCCCTGACTAAACCCCTGCCTTCTCTTGCCCTCCTGAATGCTGCTCTACCCTTGTTCCCTCCCTTTTTACAATGTTCCCTCTGCCTCTTTCACTAGTTCCTCATCCTGGCCCTTAAACCTTGTCCTCCAGGGGGTGGGCCTTGGTGCCCTTATCTTTTAGCATATGCTACATGCTCCAAGGGCCTCAGGATGCTCACACCTGAAGACAAGCTAAGGCTAAGGGCATGGGGCAGTACTGTTTGGCTGACAAAGTATTTTCAAAGGCCATGGATTGGGCAGGTAGTAGACTGGCTGTAATAAATGAGGCTTAACTCCTGTTGTCTTACACCAGGCCACTTCAGACATTATGTCATCACCCACCTTGGTAGATATTTGAGCGGGTGACCAGGTTTCTGTGGGACAGTCTCACCAGCCACATATCAGTGACTACTGGACCGGAAGCCCAGATTTAGAACATTTCCACCATTATATAAAGTCCCAGTGGATAGCCCTGCTCCAGAGGCAGATTGCTGGAATACAATCATGGCTCTGCCAGTTCTTTGGAATGATGACTTGCCTCCCTATGCCTCAGTCACCTCATCTGTAAGGCAAGCCTAAGAATAACACCCACCTCATATGGCTGCTTTGAGGAAAATGAGTTAATATAACTAATGTACTTAGAAAATAACTAATGCACCCTGGTCTACAGTTGGTAATATATAAGTGCGTGTATTTACTATGATGGGGTCATTAGTATCATTATTAATAGGATCATTTATACTTGGGCCACATGGCACAAAAAGCATTAACATTTAGACCTTTTTATCTTGCCCATACCCAAGATGCCCATCTCTTCTCCCTTTTACTAGTACTTCCCACTCACCTGATAAACTCCTACACTTCCCCCAGAGTCCAGTCAGCCCATGACTTTCTCTCCATAGCTTTCCCCAAAGGAAGCTCACCGTTGGCACAATCCATTGCTTCTCAACCTGCAAAGGTGGTGGCCATGCCTGCTGTTTCTCCACTCCATGAGCCTGAATTCCAACTTCTCCAGGTTCTTCCTCCTGTCGTGCTCCTTTAAAATTCCTTCTAACATCCACTTTCTCCTTGGAAATGAGGACAGACCCCCATTAGGGAGATGGACTGTAGTATGTCAGCAGATGGAGCCTTGCAAACCCTTTCATGATGGAATATATCCAGAAAGAGAAGCAATTGGGAAGTTGTGCCTCAGGCACCATGTCCATCACAGACCCCTAAGCAGTGGCATTTGTGACCGTCGTTTGTGACATGTCACACTGGCTGAAATGTCACTATGTTGTTCATTGCTCAGCAATGAATTATTTCAGGTGAAGATGAAAATTTGTCCTTGAGTAATTTCTCAAATAGCTGAGCTGAAAGCCCAGGAGTTTGGGACCAGGGGGAGAATAGAAGGTGAGCAGGGTTTTGTTTTCACAGAACATTTGCTGCTGTCAGTGCATCCTGGAGAAACAGTGGATTTTTTCAAAAAGAGAAACTTGCAGAACTTTGGAAAAGAGGGTTTTGTGTGATCGAAGTGACTCAGCCAGAGGAATGTGAGCATCACTACTTACTAGATCTGTAACTTTGGCCACAGCCCTAAAGCCCTCCTGAGACTCAGTTTCCCCACATGTGAAATAGAAGGGGGATGAGAAATAACATGCAACACTTCTCAACCAATAGCAGCTAGGACTACTGCTAAGTTCTATCAACACTTTTCTTCCAAGAGAATCATATAAAATGTGAAAAGAATCAGAAAAGTGGAGACCAAATAGAAATGCATTCCTGTGATATTAAGACTGAGATTTACCAGACCACAAGTAAGCAAACATGGGTCTCCGAAGTAACTATAACTCAGCGAGATTTCACACATATCTATTTGCAAAGGCCATTTAATAACCTGTAGAGTTCTACAAAATCCCCTAAAGAGTATTAAGTCAACTTTCCATAGAAGGGGGTTGTGGAGAGCCAGGAATTGTGGCAGGCTTTAGCCAGACACAAGTCCCTCTCTATTTCTAGACAACAAACAAACAGGCCCAGGGCACTTACATTTGAGTGAAACTGTTAATCAAGCCTGTTTTCCTCTCCTCTTACCATTTGTCTTCTTCTTGGTCACAGCAGCTTTCAGAGGGTGGTGGTCTCTGCCTTTTCTTCACTTACGTTCATTCACAGCCCATTAGCTAACGTCTTCACTCTCTCCACTCTAAGGAAGCTAACTCTCACCAAGGCCTCCAGTGGCTATCCTCCACCTCCACCACCAACTGGCTCCCTGGTTCAGGGCCTCAGTGACAAGCCAATTTCTAGGTATGACCTTTGCCCTTATCTAATCCCCATTCCCTGTGAGGGTAGGAAGGATCTGTGGACAAGATACCACAGCCATGATTATGGCACGTTAGATGGTGTTATGGCTTGAATTGAGTCCCCCTAATTCATATGTGGCAGTCTTAACCCCCAATATCCCAGAGTGTGATTTTATTTGGAAAAAGATTGTTGCAGATGTAATTGGTTATGAAAGGTCTTTAGGGTGGGCCCAAATCCAAGAGATTGGTGTCCTTATGAAGAGGGGGGATTTGTACACAAGCATGTGTACAGAGACAATGCCATGTGAGCATGAAGATGGCATCTACAAGCTCCCTGCTTCCCTCTGGTCTTTTTACCCGTCAGAAAGAATAATGTCCTCCCCCATGCACATGTTCACAATTTCCAGGTCTCTCCACAACTGAGATTTTTCCTCTATTGGGGTCATAGCATCAGGAATGCTTATTCTACCCAATGCCAAAAAACTTGATAACTCTCAGAGGCACATCTTGGCAGCCAGCAATGGGACAGCCAGTGGCAAAGTCCCCTCAGAAATATAGAGATAGTGCTATAGGCACACATGGAGGAGTGAGGAGCCAAGACATGTCAACAAAAGAAAACCCTAGGAGCAGCTTAGGAAAATGGGTCTGGCAAATTGTATATATACCAGGAACAACCTGTGGATGAGCTGCTACAATTCCCATATGGAAATTCCACAGGACAAATCAACCTGATTGGTGTTCTGCATGTGCTAACCTTAGGATGTAACTCCCAGAAATAAACTCCTTTTCTTTCATATTACTCCTTCCCCAAGCTCCAAACTCACCTCACTTAGAGTTCTCATGAGCACCTCAAACTAAACACATCCAGGATGAATGCATCATCTCTTCCCTCCCCAAAATGATACAATCACTCTCTCTGAACACCCAAGGTAGAATCCTGGCAGTGGAAAGGTTATAGCCTTGGGTTCAAATCCCAGCTCTGCCCCTTACTAGCTTATACTGACTGCTGAGCCTTAGTTTCTGCCTCTGCACAGTGGGCATGATAATAACACTTATCTCAC
>NW_006383013.1:4028187-4068001 GCF_000327345.1 Myotis davidii | reverse complement strand
CCCAGCCCACCTGCTCTTCATCTACGGGCTGGTGGCCTTTGTGAACGCACTCACCAACGGCGTGCTGCCCTCCGTGCAGACGTACTCCTGCCTGTCCTACGGGCCTGTAGCCTACCACCTGTCCGCCACCCTCAGCTCCATGGCCAACCCTCTGGCCTGCTCCCTCTCCATGTTCCTGCCGAACAGGTCTGCGGCCTGCTGGCCCCGGGGAGCTCTGGTTGGGGATGCACTTCATTTCAAAACCCAGAATTCCAGGCCCCACCGTCAGCGAGAGTGGTTAATAGTGTAGTGGTTAATAATATGGCTTCTGGAGCCAGATGGCTTGGGTTCAAATCCCAGCTCTGCCCCTTACTAGCTTATACTGACTGCTGAGCCTTAGTTTCTTCATCTGCACAGTGGGCATGATAATAACACTTATCTCCAAAAGAAATTGTAAGAAAACATGTAAAGGAGCAAATCTTTGAAAACCATATTGCTCAGCAACTACCTACAAAAAGGCAATGAGAGTTAAAGTTAAATATTGCTGCCATTATTATTAATAATAATAATATTTTCTAATGTATAAAATGAAGAAGTAGACCAAATAATCTATAAAGCCCATTTCAACTCTTAAGCATCCATGAGGTCTACACTTAAAATGTTCAGATGGTTCTCCCCTGCCTACCATATGAAAACAAACTTATCCCCATATACACCCTTTCCCTCTCCTTCAGCTTTACTCATGATGTTTCCTTGCCCACATGATTGACACTTATTTTTGTCTAAAATCCCACCAGTGTTCCAGGACTCAATTGTCATAATTTTCCAAGTGTCACATCATCCTAAATACATCAAATCAGGATTTATGGTGGATTTCAGCCACCTATTTTAAAATAAACTTTATTTAGTATAAGTTTACTAAAATTCTAAAAGCCTTTTAAAAATTAGAAAAGAAGGGAGTTGAACACAAAGGAGAATGAAGCAGATGCTAACAGCACTGGACCTACACTTCCCAGAACTCTCCTTGGTGGACATGAACACTACATGCCCAGAAGGCACAACAACAAAATCAACTCTCCAAAGTTGCAATCCATCTCTACAAGGTCAGTTCCAAGTGAGCACCATCTTTGGCTGTCAGGTCAAGGTTGGTGGATTTGGATTTATTTATTGTTCCAAATGGTTTAGCAGGGAATTATTGCCACCATAGTGCCTCTATCTCTCTGAACACAAGAATCCAGCCCAGAGGAATGAAAGCCGTTAAGCTGGTGTGGCAGGAAGAGTCACCATGGATTGAGCTGGAGTACAGATCACTGTGAGGCTCCTAAGATGGTCCTCGATGATTCTTTGTTCTTTGGCTACAAATCTGAGGATAAGCGATGATTAAAGAATGGTGTTCTGACAAGAGCACTGGACTAGAAGTTATGAGGCTTTGGGTACTGCTTTGCCCCTAGAAATGTTTTATGAAAGTCACTTCATTCTTTGAGCTTTACTTTTTTATCTATAACATTAAGAGTTTGGGCTAGATTGGTGGAAACACTTGCAATCGTTGTGCTATATGTATACGTCTAAAAATACCACTACCCAGGGCTCATCCCTAGAGATGGACCAATTGGTATGAGACCCAGGTATCAGTGATTTTAAAGATGAGAACCATTGGGATAGATAATCAACCCTTTCAGTTCTAACCATCATTGATTCTACAGGAATATTTCTAAAAACTAGGAAGCTTCCTTTTTTATCATGTGGAGAAAATCTGAGAGAAGAATCTTGCAGAAACCTAAGTGATCTATGTGAGTGGAAATATTGACAACATATTTTTTATCTCAAAGTGGTCTACAAACCTATATTCTTCTCAAAAAAAATATCTTCAAAGTGTTGTGCCCATGCCTCCATCCCTGGCCATCCCAATGTCACATGGACCCTAATAAAATAGCGGTTAGCCAAGAAAATGAGGCAGAAATGGACACCAATAAAGGAAAGTCTGTGTATCTGAGCAGTTCCCCATGCCAAAGGCTGATATTAATCATACTGGATTACTATCTGAGTGAGAATCTATTTTCCAATCTCTTTTCCCTTTCAATTCCATATTCCAGAGATACATTATCAAGTTATATTTCTTTATGGTGTGTGAATGCATCACCCATATAAGCAAGTTTTGGCAGTTAGGATAGGATTTGTATTCCTATTACAAAGAAGACAACTGCGGTACTAAGATTGCCTAGCAACACTTAATAGTAGTTACTAAGGTAGAATTGGGTATGGCCTTGGGCTTGGAGTAAGATTTGGGGATAGGGTTTGGGATAAGATTGATATAAAGGTTAATTTTATGTGTCAACTTAACTGGGTCCTACAGTATCCAGACAGTTGCTCAAACATGATTCTGAATATTTCTGTTAGGGTGATTTGGGATGAGATTAACCTTTAATTTGATAGAGTGGATAAAACAAATCGCCTTTCCTAATGTGGGTGGGCCTCATCCAATCAATTGAAGGACTGAATAGAACAAAAAAGTTGATCTTTCCCCAAGTAAGAGAGAACCTTTCTTGCTTGATGGCCTTTGAACAAGAACATCAGCATTTTGTTTTGTTTTGTTTTGTTTCTCCTATCTTCATACTCTAACAAAAACATCAGCTTTTCCTGGTTATGGAGCCTGCCTGCCTTCAGACTAAAACTGCACCATTGCCTCCCCTGGATCCCAGGCCTGCAGATGGAGACTGGAGGTGCACCATCAGTTCTCTGAGGTCTCCATCTTGCCAGCTCACCCTGCGCATCTGGGTCTTGCCAGCCTCTAAACTCACATGAGCCAAATCCCTTATTCTTTTCTTTATATACACACTGTATTGGTTCTATTCTCTGGAGAGCCCTGACTAATACAGTTTGGCATAGGGTTAGGGTTGACTTTGTGGCTTAGGATTGGTTGTAGGGGAGTGAAATTTGATGGGGGGGACACAATGTCAAACATTTTTTCTTAATGTCATTGCTGACCTTGAAAAGGAGAACAGAAAGTGAGTGACAACCAAGTACCAATGCTATTCTTGATTCTGCTGCTTACATTATGATAATGGCAATAATTATCCTTGAGACTCAACTGTGTGTCATATGCTATATTAGTTGTGTTGACTATTAGCTCATTAAATTCTCTCAAATAGATATCTGCCCATATTTTTAACACAATAAGAAAACTGAGGGCATATTGACGTGAGGAAACTCCTAAGTGGAGGGTGTGATGCTTGAACTCAACTCCTTCTGACTGCAAAGCCATCTCTGACTATGATGATAAAGACTTAGTAGCATACCCCCAAGTGTAAGAAACGAGGATGATCTCTTCCTCAGTGGCAAGAAGAGGGAGGGGGTGTTCTGGAAATACACTTGGCTAGGGGATCGAGGTGGGAAGAGGAAGATGTATTATCATTTTTTTCAGAGCATTGGTAATACCTGTGTTCTCTTCCAGGCTCTGATTTATATCTCCTTTCCCCGTGTGAAGCTGGAGGCCTCCTTTCCTTCCAGGGGAGACTCTGCCCTCTCTCAGCCTCAGCGACATGCAGCCTCCCTGTCTGTCTTCTGCTCTGTGACATCGTCAATGAATTACTTCCCTCCTCCCAGCAGCCCCTTCTGAGACCAACCCAAGATGCAATTGCTTTTCTATTTTTCTCCTCTTTCAGAAACCTCTTTCCAGAGACATAAATGCCAGTTCATTATATGGCTCTCAGGTAGAAGCCTGTGTTAAAGAAGCTTCAATCAATCTCTTAAATAAAACTGGCCAAGGACTGCACATACTTGGGCTTTCTGTTCCCTAATGTAGTTGGTCTGGCTTCTCCTCCTGGTCCTGCCAGCTTTGCTAGGGATCCCAGTATCTCCCTTCCCTTTCCCTCCTCCATGGTTTGCCTCATAACAAACAGATTTAGAATTTGAACAGGTCCTTTTATTAGCAGATTTTTAACTCTCATTAGAGAAAAGACAGGTTGCTAAATTTCTATTTCCCTGCCCAGGAAGTTGAGAAAAATAAAAGTGAGATAACTTAAATCAGGTGAACCTAGACTCCTGGGCCACCTTCTGCCTCCATGCAAAACCACCTAGTGCCCTTCCCTTGCTTTTGACCTTTTGCTCCTCCCTCAGCCCCTCAACCCTCTCCTCGCTGGTGCTTTTAAAAATAGTGTTCTCCTCTCAGACTGACCCCACTTCTGTTAGGCAATTCTGAGGTCCTGAAAAAGCACCAAACTTGGAGTTAAAAAATTGTGTTTCAAAACCCAGCTCTGCCCTCTCGCAAGATGTTTAACCCTCTGGGCCTCCATCCATGGTCTGTGACTTGTGGTTGGTAGTAGCACCGCCTTCACCACACAAAGTCCCTACTATCAGGGTATTATGTGAACTTGGAACTCATATGCCTCTGCAAGAAGCCAAATGAAAGTGTCTGAAAGAACAGCAGACCTGCAGAGTCTATGGAGGAATCGTGCTTGGGACACCCTATAACAGGCCCCAATAGCGGGCCCCAGAGTCCTCCTCTAAGTCCTCCTCAGCCCCTATTCCAACTTACTTTCTGCTTCCTCTCTGGCCTGGCCTTTGGAGAAACATTTAACTTGTGCTGTCTGGGAAATGAGATGAAGCAGATGGACCCTTGCTCCTAAGGCTGAAGCTCATTGGCCTCAGGGCAGGCACAGCCCAGCCCCCCGCTGCCCATGACCCCAGACATTGCTTCCTGGAACACACAGGAAGTGCCCATCTGGGGCTGCCAGGAATCAGGAGCAGGCCTCTCACATGATATATATTTATAACTTCTTGGGCCTTGACTATGGGCCAAATGTTACATTCACAGCTAATTTCCTATTAATTAGGTGCTGCAGTTCCTCAGCTAGATAAATAATGAGCCAGACAGGAGCCCTGAAGTTCAAAAATGCCACAGACTGTGGTGAAAATAGAAGCTGGATGGAGGAGGAGGGACAGGGAGCCAAGATGGGAAATGGGGGAGGAGAGAAAATACATTATTTTTGAAGGTTGTTTCTGCAATAATGAAATTATGTCATTGACCTTATAAAGCCCTTAGTAGATGGCTTTGCCAAGAATGTTTCTAACACTTACCTCTTGGGGTAAGAAGAGACTGCAGAAACATGCAGGGTCTGGTCAAGGGTCAGAACAAGGGCTCTGCTGGCCTCTGAGCCAGTTTCTCTGAGGTGGTCCCTGGACCTTGGCATCGGCATCAACTGGTCCAACCTGAAACACCTGGGGTGGAATCTTGGAAGCTATATTTTAACACCTCCCCCCAGATCACTCCAACAGATGCTGGAATGTGGGAAACATTAGCCCAGGGTAACTTGGATTTCTGGGCCATATTACAAGGGGCTTAAAGGTCTCAGCTAAAATTTATAAATATTACTAACACTTAACTGTTTACCAAGTACCTTCCATGTACTCCCTCCTCTCTTTAATCCTCACAACCCATTTATCAGGTAGAGGCTACTGTTACTCTAAAAATGAGACTTTTAAAAAGTAAGTAGCCTGGCTAAGTCAAGATCGAGGAAGTGGCATAAGCAGGCTAGCTCATCCTAGGCACATTAGATACTAGGTCTATTTGATAAAGACATCTTCCAGTCCTGCCAACTCATCATGATGAGACTCCTGATAAACTTCTGGGTCTGCTGTTCAGGCCAATCAGTAGATCCAGCTCCAGGAAGCTGGCAATGATCAGAGAGGCCAGGGACATGAGACAGTGAGCAACCAAGGGACCAGCTTATACACATCAAGATTCCAGAGTGTCAAGAACACAGTCATAGAACCAGACTGCCTCTTTCCAAATCTAAACTCTACTCCACTTTTTTATCCTAGAAACTTTGGGCAAGGCAGTTTAATTTCTCCATGCCTCTGTTTCCCTATTGTAGAATGATGATAATAGCAGTAAGAACCTCATTGTGTTGTTGGGAGGATTAAGGCAGCATGAAGACTTTATACCTCCTGCATATTCTAGGCTCATTTATTGAGTCAACCACCATGATTCAAACCTGACCAATGCAAGATGTCTCATCTTGCTTCTCTTCACACGTAACACCTGAATCACCAGCCCAGCTACGTTGCTTTTGCCCTGTGGATGTCTCAGATTACGAAGGCTGATTCCTTGATAAATGTTCTTTAGGACAGTTCCTCATGCACTATGAATGTCCTTCCATAAATAATTAAACTAAACTGTTTACTGAAAGAAATGAGTAAAACCCACAGTGGCAGGACAATGGGAACTTTCTTCCAACAGTTTGTCCAGGCACTTTCTGAATCCTTTTGGGGCCCACAAGGATGAAGAGAAGAGTACAAGCCCTAGTGCTGAAGAGGCTTCACACTAGAGATGTAAAGAGAAAAGGCCTAGGGTCCAGGGAAAACATGAGACCCAATCTCAGAACAGACAGATAAGGTTAACAAGGAAAGAAGACATCTAGACAGACTTTCCTAGAGAGTGTTCCCTGTAGGACAGAGGCAATGACAACACGGTAGCAAAATGACCAGATGGTAGCAAAAATGCAGGAGATAAAACCTGGGAGAAGAAAACTCCATCCCCAACAGGGCAGCACCAGAACCCCTCACCCAAAGAGGGGCCATCGTTCGTTTGTTCAAGAGCCCCCATGGATGTACCTCTTCCTTGAACCTACACTATGAATCACCTTTCCTAGAATTCACTAAGGATGCTCTGACCTCCTGGCCTGACTTGTATGTATATGCTTGTTCATGTATTCATGATCCTAGAGGGAATATATTTCAAGTAGAAAGCCTTCCTCTTGGTGCTAGTACTCCTTGTTCTCCAACAATAATACTGTTGAACCCTTGCTTACAGGCCCTAACTGGATTGCACTAATGAAGTGGGCAGTAAAGGACACTTAAGAACACGTGCATACTTATTATGGTCTGGCACAGAAAATGACTACATGGAGGCAGGAAGCAAGCAAGAGGTCTTGGCAAACCTATAAATGTTTGCACCAGGAGATAAGAATCAGGTGATCTAGGGCTTCTAGGCTTGCAAACAGTCTATTGGTCTTTAGTTTTACTGAACAAACATCTCCTTTACTGCCCCAGACTCTCCATCTCCATGATGTAGACAAACTATAGCCCATCCAAGGACCCGATTATTACAAATTCTACATCCATGAGGCCCATGACGACAATTCTATTCAAACTTCCCAAACAATGTGTGTGCATTTCAGGTGGGGGCGGGGTGCTGTATAAAGAGATCCCAGAAGGCTATGAGTGTGGGGTAATTTGCTTATCCCTCTAAATGTAAACTTCAGTCAGATGCCACAAATGGAAGAAAACATTAGTCCAGAGGCTGAAAATGAGCAGTTGGTTTTGGCACCTGAATGTATCCAGAGCCCAAGTCCATTTTCCCCCTAACAGCCCATGTCTTCTTTTCCTGTCCTTGGTCTCCATATAAATGTGATCGAGGAGAAATTCTGCTTTTGCATTTTTAGAGAGCAACATGTCAAGGTAACTATTTTGTAACATTTTAAGAGGGAGATGCTAATTAAGCTGGACCAAACCTTCCCCCCAACCCCTCCACCTCTGAAAGGCAGAAACCTGCTAAACCAACACAACTCAGAGCTGCTAATGCCACAATTGTTCCACTTGGGAACAGTTTGTGTTTTTATTTCACGCTTCCAAGTTCAGGTAGGCGTCTTGTGATTTTTGTGTGTTTTTAAGATGACACCTTTGCCGTAATTAATTATTAGAGGCATTTTCCTGTCCACATCTTTCGTGAAGAAGGTTGACTCTGGGTTGCAGGATGTTGGACCTCACCATGAAAATGCTGCTGTTCAAATGCCATTGGCCTTTCATTGTGAACATTAATGTCAACATCCACCAGTTTCCTCCCCTGTTCCTCCCCTCCTTCTGACTTCTGCCAGTCTTAACAACCCCATTTCACAAACTGAAGAAAGGAGACAAAGCTACTACACAAAGTCCTAGTGCCTCTAGCACTGCGCTGGGCACATGGTCTGCACTGAATAAAGAGGTGTTGATTGGTTTCCTGATCGATTGACCCAGATCAGGATGCAGAGCCTGGGCTCTCTAGTGTATTGAATCATACTAGTAATATACTCTTTCCTAGAAAAAAAGTGACATAGTGACTCTCCTGGGAAGTTTTCTTTCAGTGAACACTATTGTCCTGCCAATCTACCTCAAAATATTAGGTCTCACCACTAGCTGATTCAAAATCCTTGCACTGAAGAGCTTATTTATTAATTTAACAAACATGTGTGAGAATCTACTAGATGCCGAAAATAGGGGGTAGTCAAAATGATAAAACATGATTCAGAGCAGGTACCACACATCCATCTGATAAGCTCAAGCCTGGATATAAAGTTGCAGTGATAAGAGTTCTGAAGTGCTCCAAGGACATTCAAAGAGGAACCTGGACCCCAGGCTAGGAAAGATTACCTGGGAGGCCCCCGTTGAGCCAAGACCTAGAGGATGAAAAGACGGTACCTCAGGGAAAAGGGACTGGTACTGGCAGGGCCAAGGCTGGCTATGGACCTTTCCTTTCAGAAGGCACAAGACATTCTTCACACTCTCCAGTGGCCTGGTGACAAGGCCTCTTGTTCACCCTAGAACTGGAAGCTAAGACTTATTCTCCATAAAACACCTAATAAATGGAGCATCCAAGGCTCAGCCCTCCATCCTGTCCCTGCTGCAATTCTGCATGGGGTTAACATGCCACAGTAGAAACAGCTGCTGTTCATTCATTGTCTTATGGTTAGAAAAGTAATACTGTGCCATTATAGAAAAACACTTGGCCAGAAAGGTTCATATCACCTGATACCCAGAGAAGACCACTTAAAAATGTGTTTCTTCAGAGACTTTTTTCTAGGGATGGATAGAGATACTTTTAAAAACCAAGCTCACATTTTATGGAAAGAAATATTCTATCTATCTTTAACTATTAACAATATTCATGTTAATATTCCAGATATCAGACATCATAATTTAACTCTTTATGTCTTTCTTGTTGGGCCTGTAGGATAATTTTAACTGGTCACTATTTTGAATGATGCAGGTATAGCATATAAATGGAATTGCATTTCCTAAGGATAATATCTGGAGGTGGGAGTACTGGGTTCCCCCACGCTGGGCTATCCTTTTTGCCTCTCCCTATCAGACATGCACAGGTGAGTCTTTGCCTGTGGAGGTAAAGGGTGTTCTCTCCTGATGCCTCCACTCTCCAACATCAGACTCCACTCCTGAGAACCCATTTGGAAGGTCCTGACGTAAGACCAAGAAGTTCTGCCTGCAGCACTGGCCCAATATCAATGTCACCAGAGCAGGTGAAAGCTGAACCTTTGTCCTGAGGACTCTGAACAGTTTGGCTATTGATGCCCTTCTGGCCAGTCCAGGCAATTCAGTGATCATATTTCAGGTCCACAGGGTATTCCTTAAATTGAGATGAACCTATGCGTCATCTTGAAATTCATAGTTTTTAGGTGAGACTATCCATTTTTAGTTTAGTTCCTAGCTCTTCCTTTGCCTACACATTACTCTTCCCTCCTCACCCTGGAGTAGCACTGTGTTAATGCCAGAAGGTGATCAGCAAGAAGTTTTACCTGGAGGAAGGACATGATCGCATTAGATTCTTGGTGACCCAGATAAAGAAATGATGAAAGGGATCGATAAATTTTATTTCATCCCTCCCATAACATCCTCATAACTTTATTTCAAAAGTATGGCACTGGTATACAGAGACGTGAATCACTGATTGCAAACTGGTATAAACTTTGCTTTATTACCTTTCCTGTGCAAAGATCATGAGAATTTGACTGTGTCATAAAGGTTTAGAGATTTTTTAAAATATGTGTAGATTTTATAATTTCAGTAAGTTTGAAAATCCACTAACCAACCAAGTTAATCTGTGAAAATATTGTTCCTATATTCATCTGCCTTATCTCTCTGCTTAGACTTCCCGGTCACCTTAGGGCTAATGACACCATTTCATCTTTTTTTTTTTTAATCTCACCTGCTCACAAGCTTAAGTTGAGTACTCTGCACACAACAGGTGCCCCTCATCCCCCCCGCCAAAACATTTGCAGTACAAAAGGGGAGATCCACTTTCTGGCCTCAGACACCTTATACTTTTCTCAAGGAGCTTATGAGCTTTGGCTAGAAATGGGGAAATGCGTACTCCCTTCACCTACCACTGGCTCCATAGAGACTTACCCACAGATTTCTTATTTCTAAGGCAGGATGGGAGCAGGAAACTGAAGGCAAATGGTCTGAGGCCCTCAGTGAGATTTGGCATCTCCAAATCTACCAATAATGATCATCCAACATAATTTCTAACATAAGAAGGCATCCAGAAATACAGTAGAACTTAAATTCATCAGTGTGAAGACTTGCTTAATTTCTCACTTAATGCTAAATGTAAAAACACCTCTAAGCCCTGCCACTAATACATCTCTGTGCCCTCACCCAGGCTTTTGTCTCAGAGACATGTAAATATTACCTGTGCAGTGAATAATCACACTAGTTGCAAGTTAGGTATGAAACATCAAAACAGGAAACCCCATCCCTTGCAGTGGTCGGCAAACTGCAGCTCAGCAAACCGTGGCTCGCGAACCACATGTGGCTCTTTGGCTCCTTGAGTGTGGCTCTTCCACAAAATACTGGCTCTTTCACAAAATACTGACTTCTGTGCATGGGCCATGAAGTTTCAATTGCACTGTACATATGCTCCCACACGTGGTATTTTGTGGAAGATCCACACTTAAGGGGCCAAAGAGCCGCATGTGGCTCACGAGCCGCGGTTTGCTGACCACGGCCTTAGCGAAAGGGAAACTCAGATTCAGTGTAAAAATTCTAAGTCCCCACTGCTTCTGTGTTTCGGTACAACCTAAAGAGGCATTTTTCACAAGTCCATTAATTCCACAAACATTTATTGAACATCTCTGGGCCAATCAATTAAATGCTGATTGGTTGAGATACCAACATTCTTGAAACAAGTTCCTGCCCGGCCATGGTGGCTCAGTGGTTGAACGTAGACCTAAGAGCCAGGTCACAGCTCAATTCTGGTTAAGGCACATGCCCAGGTTGCTGGCTTGGTCCCCAGAGTGGCACGTGCATGGGGCAACCAAACAGTGATTCTCTCCCATCATTGATGTTTCCATCTCTCTCTCCCTCTCCCTAGCTCTCTGAAATAAGTAAAAAGTTCCTGCTTTTGAGGAGCTCATCATCTGTCCAGTGATAGAGCTAAAGGCATATATAAGTAATGATAATGCAATATGATAAGAGAAACGGTGAGAGGAGTGAAACTCCTGAGCTGTTGGGAGCACAGTCTAAGAGCATGTGTCAATGCTTACAGGAGGGGATATTTGGGGTGCATCTTCTACAACAGGGAAGTTATTTAGGCAAAGAAGGACAGTGTGGGGCAGCTTGGGGAGCACAATCCAGGCAAAAAAAAGGACATGAGCAATGGTGTGGGAAAGCAGAGCATGGTGTGTGTGGGTAGAATAGAAAGTTCAAGATGGGAGCAGGGCAAGATGAGGCTGGACAGGTGGGCAGGAGCCAGATCATGCAGAACTTTGTAGGCTAAGCTAAGGAATGTAGACAACATCCCACAGGCAATGGTAGGTTGTGATGGTTTCAAGCAAGGGGCTGGCATGGTTGTCCTTGCATCTCAGGAAGATCACTGTGGGGGCTGCTTGAAAGGATGGTTTTCAGCTGACTGGTGCTAAAACCAGTTACAAAGTTGTAACAGGAACCCACATAAGAGATAATTTGAGCCCAATTCCTGGCCAGTCTTATTTCTCTTTTAAATAAGATCCTTGCCTTTCATCATAAAAGCACTTATCATTCACCTAATATAATTATGAGGCCCATACAGTTTCATATTGACCCAAATTCTGCTAAAGAAAATTTTCACACATTACAAGACCATATGTGTCTCTGAATTAGGCTAATCTGCAAAGGTTGCAACAGTAGAGTTTTCCTACCAGCCTCTGAGCCTGGCCATGGCCAAGAAAAGGATGTGACAGCTCCCGTCTGGATCTATGAGCTTCCAAGTAAGTATAATTCAGCACTGGAGCCAAAGCCGATGACATGCATTAGTTATTACTGTAAGACAGCAATTCGGTGATAAAATACAATATTGTCATTTTCAATATGTACTAAAAGTGATTTACTGGAGCTCATGGAGAACAACTTAGACGACTATCTGATTACAATACATGGGATAAATCACCCTCATTTGAGGGTTAAATTAACCCATCTGACAATTCCAGATCAATTTGACTGTTAAAATCACGGTCCCCATTCCCCCTCTCCAATTCATACTGAGTTTTTCCTGGTTCAGATTGGGGAACAATCAAAACAGTCGCTAGACTCTCTCATTATCCTTTCATGCCAATTTCCGATCTTCAGTGCAGAATCCAACTGCAGCCCAGGTCTTCTGTGAAGTCATCTGTAAAAACACTAACCCACTCCACAAGGCATCAGCCTTTGTGGGAAGTATCTGGAGCCCAAATGCCTCCCTCTGTCAGGACAGCAAGATCTAGAATGAATACTTTCATGAGAGATGGTTTCCAAACATGGCAGCTATGATGGTTAATTTCATGAGTTAAATTGACAGGGCTCAGGGGTGCCTAGATAACTAGTGAAACATTACTTCTGGATGTGTCTATGAGGGTGATTTTGGAAGAGATAAGCATCTGATTCAGCAGATTGAATAAAGAGAATCACCCTCACCAATGTGGGTGGGCACCATCCAATCCACAGAAGGCATGTGTACAACAATAAGATGGTGGAAGAGCCCATTCATTCTTTTTGCTGAAGATGAGACATCCACCTTTTGCCCTCAAACATTAGTTCTAGGTCTTTCAGAATGAGATTGAGACTTACGCCACCAGCCCCATCCCACCCAACCCCCAGTTCTCAGGGCTTCAGACTCAGACTGAGCTCCATCGCCATCTTTCCTCATTCTCCAGCTTGCAAATGGCAGACTGTGGACTTCTAAGCTTTCATAATTGTCAAAACACTTTTTGGCAGCCATTTTGCCCATTTAAACAGGTAGAAAGTGAATAGAAAACTTTTCCAGGTGCACAGATCACATGTATCAGTTCCTGTGATCATGAGTCGAGGAGAGAAGTATACTAAGTTGAAAGATAAGAACTTAAAACCTCACTACATGACATGAGACTCTGTGTCAGGCTGTCCCTCAATCCAGAATAACCCCCATACTTCCTCCTGTTG
Source organism: Myotis davidii (assembly GCF_000327345.1). Taxonomy (NCBI): domain Eukaryota; kingdom Metazoa; phylum Chordata; class Mammalia; order Chiroptera; family Vespertilionidae; genus Myotis; species Myotis davidii. The sequence goes on along the minus strand of NW_006383013.1, from coordinate 4,054,819 downwards.
GAGCCCACTAAAATCCCTTTTGGCTTAAAGCATTTTGGTATGGGTTTTGAGTCACTTATAACGAAAACAGTCCTGATAGTGTATCATCAGTATGAGAGGCCTCAGGGTCACAATGTATAATGGAAATAGAAGCTGAGATCTAGCTTCCTGACAATCTCCCACCCTCTGTGTCATTATATTAACTGCTTCCTTAAAGCTTCTGGACCAGATCTGGCCCTGGGAAAACCAAGTGTGTCCTCTGCCTCTTCAGGCTCTGCCCATATCAGGTGTCAAATGTTTGGATGCAAAGTTCATACCAAGATGTTAGGAATGTTTTACCTTCACAGGAATAGCCAAACTATAGAAAAGGGGGAGGATGAAGCTCAATTCAAAAACAAGCAAGGGCCATTTAGGGAGAGAGTGTGCCCAGAACCAGCGGAGATGTTCAGGTGTGTGTCCTGCTTCCCAACTCTGCCTGTTTTCTCTCTGCACTCACAGTGCCTTGTACATATTAGCTCTGTGACATTAGGCAAGGTATGGAATGACCCAGTGCCCCAGTTTCCTGACCTGTAAAATAGGGATAAGAGTCTCACAGAGTTATTGCGACAATGCAGTGACTCCAGCATATACAGCACATAAAACAATACCTGGCACAGAGTCAGCACTCTCTATATTAGCTCCTGTGCTCATTCTTCTTAGGGTGGACATTACCATTCAGAATGTTCACTCCTGTTTGGTTGAAGATATGACTTATTTTTCTTTGTATTTATAGCAACCAACCCAGCACCTGGCTCCAGAAGTATTTCTTGAATGAATGACCTTTGGCAGGTATGCTTTAAAGAGATTTATGTATATATATTTCACCCCTGGTATTATGAATGGATCTCCAATTATGAAATTTCAAGTCTTGAAATGGAGCATTGTGGGAGAGATTCTTAGGCAAGTCATCCATCCTCACTTTGATAGTTCCTATTAATAGCTGAGAAACAAGCAAGTTGGGTGGGACAGCCACTCAGGAACAGCTCTCAACCTGAGATGGAATCCCCATTCCACTCCACCAGAAACCTCCACCCTCATCCTGACTTAAGACTTTGGCTGAACGTGTTTCCCCATTCCTACAACATGCAGACATAAGAACTACCAGGCATTCTCTCCCCTTCCTGCCATGAGAACTGTTACAGTCAGGAGAATTTTCTGAGCAGATATTGGCCTTGCAGCATCCTAAAGCCAGCTCCTCAGAGGCACTTAGAGCAGCGGTCGCCAACCGGTGGTCTGTGGATCACTGCTGGTCCATGAGGTCCAAAAGGTTGGCGACCGCTGACTTAGAGACTAGACTTGTTCTTTGGTCCATAGGCTGCCATCAACCCAGTAGAGAGTTGTGAGCTGTCATCAAGGTGTTTTCAGAGGGAAAGAACCTTGAGCAAAGGTACTAACTATAAGGAAAATTTGTTGCAAAGCAAAGGAGGGGAGGAAGGCAATTCTGAGGAAAAAGATTCACCACCAAATAAAATGGCATTTTTATGTGTTAAATTTCTCTTGCATGTGGACTCACTGGTTCCATCCCGTGTTAACAATTTTTTCCATTATCTTGTTGTTCTAACATATGCTTGGGAGATGAGAAGTATAAACAGGTAACTCAGTTGGGTAAGTAAATCGCCTCTCCTCCCTGCCAAGCTGCTAAGGGGGAACTCCTAAAGGCTTAGGCCAGGTTTCCCAGAGGCTGGCTGAGTGAGGATGGCAAAATGTAATCTCAGAGGAGTGGGGAAGGGCATAGCATCTCCCTCAGGATGTGGAAAGACTTGGGGAGATCTTCCCTGTGGAAATGAGTACCTTGGTTGACAGGTACTTGTTAAACATCTCCATAAAATGGAAATTGGTGACGTCAGACATATGATAAGTTGAAGGCAAAAAGACCTAATTCTTTCCAATAAATATTCCTAGAAATTCCAACCCAGGCCTCTCACAAGCAGGGGAGATTTGAGAACACAGAGCCTAAACCTGTCTCATATCTCATTCCTCATTCCTTCAACAACCATCTGTTAAGTATCTCTTTATGCTGCATACACTGGAGCCACAGTTAGGAGGGATGAGGCAGCACTGGAATATTGAGGATGAGCAGCATGGCGGGGTTTAAGAGGGACCTGAATATAAAATCAATTGGACTTTGTTGAGTGATGGGATGCGTAAAGGCAGCATGAAGAGGCTGAGCAGCAGAAAACAGAGGAAAATAAATAGAATCTAGGATTATTCTCAAGTGTACCTGGGTGTGGTGTGGCATCACAGAGGGATGCAGCACTGGTGAGGAAAGCTCAAAGGATGGGTCTCAGAGTCTATGCTCAGGACTCCCAATGCCCCTCAAATTCTGGCTGTGATGCTATCAACTGGCAAGAAGCTTCTGCAGCCCTTTGCTCCTGCTAACTCTATTTGATTCAAACACAGCCAGCAAGGACCTTCCAATGCATAACTCTGGTTTCTGTGCTAGAACAACAAAGCCCAAATGTAAAACAATTCTATCTGAGAAAGGAAGAGAAGAAACTCTCTGCTGGGGGCTAATTAGCAGTCTGGTATGCTCTTGCCTATTTTCTTTTTTGATCTTCACAAACCTGGAAGGAATTTGTACCCCTTTTTCACAAATAAAACTGGGGCTCCGAAATTAAAGTAACTTGTAAAAAGAAGTCAAAGGAGGAACAGAAGGTTCAAGGCTGAGACTCAACTCATGTCTCCTGATTCCTCCTAGGACAGTATTCTTTCTCATGAAAGATTGCTCCAGGGTGCTTCTCTGAGAAAGAAAAACCATGCAAGCTCTATGTCTAGTGGGCCAAACACAGAGCTTACTAATCATGACCTCAGCATGTGCTCCTAGATGCATAAGACCCTTGAACAAACCTAGACATTGGTCAGGAGAGGGTTAATACAATGACAAATGTTGTATCTTCTTAGGACCATTTGACTGGCTTCCAATCCCTGAGACCCTTTCTCTGTATCCCTGTACCCTGCTTTATCCCTGAGCAGCTGCTAACCTTTAATACTCAAGTTATATCAGAGAGGATGGTCATCCATGGGCCATTAAGATTCAGGCTTTGTGCAGCCTCAGAGCAGAGACAGGGAATCTAGGAAGCAACCTGAGGAAGGACCAACACTAACATGACCCCACTCCATGGCTGTATTCATTTCTCCCTCCTTATTCTAGACCCACCTGGGGTCCAGGGAAGAGTTATCAAGCTGCAGCACTATGGTCCTAGGGTCAGAAGGTGTTGGTAAGAAGGCATAGCTATTGTCCAGCCAGTATGGTTCAGCGAATTGATCATCATCCCATGTACCAGGAGGTCACTGGTTTGATTCCCTACCAGGGCACATGCCCAGGTTGTGGGCTCAATCCCCAGTAGGAGGTGTATAAGAGGCAGTCAATCTATGTTTCTCTCTCATTGAAGTTTCTATCTCTCTCTCCCTCTAGCTTCCTCTCTAAGAATCAATATTTTTAAAAAAAAAAAAAAAAGAGGAAGACATAGCTAGCAACAGCAGAGTTGCATAGCTGGCATCATAACTCCTGACCCAGAACCACCACCACCACCACCACCACTCCACCCCACCCCCAAGTTGTCACCATTGCTCACGCTTAATTTCTGCTCCTCTTGTCTTTCTAAATCCTCTGTGAAGGGATGCTGGTGGGCTGCCAAGCATCTATTCCCCCTTCTCTCAGCCTGATTTTCCTTCGGGGAACTTGTCTCTCTGCTAGTTTCTCCCATGCACTCTGGGTGAGAGTGCTGAATGGCCTGTTATATCCTGTCTTCTTCCAGCCACAATTGGGTCTAATAAAAAAAAAGTGAGCTTAGGAACCATGTAGGGACTGGAAACTCCTCCAGTCATCCCACTGCTGGGGGAGGACCTACAGCTGCTGAGGGGAGGGTCCCAGCAAAGTGCAGACCCTGAGGATAAAACCAATATAGGAGGAGTTGAGAACAGAAAAAAAATCCAGACCTTGGTGATATTACCTCATCTTTTCAATGACATGAGCCAATAATCCCTCATTGTTAAAGCCAGTTTGGCTTGGGTTTCTTTTTCATCTGTTCATCCTGCAAGGCCTTCCTTAATTTCCACTCCCCAAAGGGCCTTCCCTAACCAATCTTTCCTGTTCTTAACTTGTCTCATAAAAGAGACTTTCCTGAACATGCCTTTCCTTACAATGTGCAATGTTCTTGGAACAAGCACATACTGCAAAGTAAACAGAGTTTCAATCATGATTCAGCTGCTCACTAGCTGTGCAATCTTAGGCAAGGTGCTTAAAACATGAGTCTCAGTTCCCTATTTCGTGAAATGGAATAAACCTCGTTCCCCTCCCAAGAGAAACAAATGAGACAACAGGACAGCCCCTGCTTTGTGAACAGCAGAGCACCCTTCTTGGAAAGAGACCCCTGAGTTTGACTCCCAAGTATGCCACGAACTCAATGCCCTACACATCGTGACATTAAGTCAATAATTTTGTGCATGCTGAGTGGATGACTGTGTCCCTCGCCCAGCTGCAGGTCAGAGCCCAGGAATATTAGCTGAGCCAAGTCAACCCAGCATGTAAAGCATCTGCCCACAATGCACTTGGCTCCCAGCCAGGCTCCCAGCCCTGGCGGCTACAGGAATTCATCAGCATACCCCGGACCCCCCTCCAACTCAGCACCAACTCTAAAGGCAATTCAAGCTGCAGGCAGCCTGTGTCGTTATTATGTAAACTGCGGCCAGTGACAAACACACTGAGCCGAGGAGGAAGTGATCAGCAATAACAGAATATTTTAGTAGCCCAGAAAATAATGGAATATTTTATTAAGCAGGATGGGAAGAGAGGCCATACTCTTCCTGTCTCAGTGTCAAGCAGGAGGAGAGCGAGTAAGCAAAGCCCCATGTAGCTATCAAAGAGCAGTCCAGCCTAAAAAACAGAGAAGGCCCACCCAACTATTTGCTTTATCACATCCCGAGGGCAAAATGTTCTATGAGTCCTTCATGTATCACTCAGTCCCCAGCGATTGTCACCTGCCCTTTGCTAGCTCTACCCCACAGGGCTCCCAGAGGGCAGGGCCAAAGCCTCTGACTGCTTCCCTGCATGTTCACAGTATCAGATATGAGGTTGGTAGAAGAGGAGGTTGAAAGAAATGTTTACATTAAAAGTTGCAGTTACTCTTACACGTCAGTTTATCTGTAGGCCAAGTCACTGTAAAACTATAGAAATCAACCTTTGGATGAAGGCTTATCTTTCTTCATTTTTATCTCTGATGATGCTAATTTGCACTAAGACTGTCTTATAAGCTGCCGGAAATTCTTCTGGAGCAAGGCGTTTAATAAATGAGAGTGGGGGGTTGGGGGCAGGGAGAGAGATATGGATGGATGGGCATATGGATGGGTGGATCGATAGATAAATAGATAGATAGATAGATAGATAGATAGATAGATAGATAGATAGGTGATAGGCTTTATCCTCATAAAATCTAGGATTATTCCAAAGTACATCTGGGATACACAGACAGGTTCTGTGTATGCCTGTCAGATGATTCCACTTGAGGATATTTACTACTCAAAAAAAATCATCTCTTTATAAATTACCCATCAATGAATATTAGCCTCTCTTGGTACTCCATCTGGTCCTTCCATGCAGGACCCAGCATATCAATCTGAGCTCACCCCAAAAGTACACATTTTTAGTACTAATATTCAATCAACATGCATCTATTGAGTATCCACTCTGATCCACACACTGAACTGAATAAGGCACAGTCCTTCATTTTCTCAAGCCGATCTAATTATTATCTCCAGAGTTATACTACAATTGCTAAACAATTGCTAACAAATTCCAGTGTAGTAGGACACTCACTTTCCCCACTGTCGTTTCTTAGTCCCTCATTCCTATCATTTGTCTGGACATCCCCTCGCCCCCAAGACAGCCAACGCAGTAGCCTCTCAAAATCGGGAGGCTGCAAAGAACATCTGGGATACCAAGGGAGTGTGTTTGTCTCAGCCCAGCTCAAAATAGTATCTGACAAGCCTGAATCACACAAGTTCTGAAAAACTCAAAGAAATAACCCAAGAAATCTATAGCTGCCTCCTCTAATTTCACTCCCTGTCTGGCTGCTTATTGACTTCTGCAGCCTGAATTGACAACATGCAACCCTGCTCGTCTGCCTGCTCCCATGCAGTAGTAACTAAAAAGCAAAAGGAAAAAAAAAAAAAAGGAAAACAGGGAAGATCACAGCTATAATCCATGCCAAAGACCCTGCTCTAGAGCGAGGCAAATGCCTAGAGGCAAAATTTCCAAGAAAAATGGGGAACTGATTAGGGAGAAAACGTCTGAGCCCCCCTCCCTTTCTTTCATTCATGCCCCTACATCTCCCCCCAGGGCCACGTAGTTCATCTGGCTGTTTCCAGCCTCTGCTCCACATTTAAGCTTTCAAATACCACTTTTGCACTAATAAAATGTGTCTTATGTAAGAAAAGGGGGTACAACCCACCCCCACCGCAGCTCACATACCTTTTTTTTAAAGGTGACCTGGAAGACTTACCTGCCAAGCTGGAGTTAATTTCACTGCAGAAATGGAAGTGCAGGTGCATATCTCAGAGAAAGCACAACCTCAGGGAGCAGAAGCAGCAAAGGGAGGGACCACCTCGTTCCCTAAGCCCTCCAGTCCTGTGTCTCTCCCGGAGCAATTGATAATCTAACACCTACCACAGTGTGCAGGAAGCTGCTTTCCTAACACCGCCCTCGGTGTTCGTGATTTTGCAACTCTCTCACCCTTCAGATCTTAGTGCAGCGCTGGCAATTAGAAACCTGCACACATCTGGGGCCTGGGACAGGGTGCTTTGTGCATACACTGGGAGCTTCAGCCAGCCTAGGGAACTCTGGGCAGCCTTGTCCTCTCCCAGGGGATGTGTCTGAATCTGCAGATTGTGTCATGCCAAACCTCCCTGTTGTTTGCTGTGAATCACCGACTTAGGAAGTCACATGGACCCAAGATTTCCAGAACGCGAGCTCTATGCAGGGAAATACTGGGGGTATCTATTCTCCTATTAGCCACAACCTTGAAATGACTACTTTGATCAGACTCCGCGGCTAGAGTGGACACTATGAAGCTGAGTTCCCATTGCAATGAGAAAAGAAGGCAGAGCAAAAGCCAGCATTCTTTCTTCTGCAAACAGTTCGCTTCTTTCCTTATTGGCTGCTTCAGGGTTTCAAGGCAACTGCAAACATTTGGGGTACTCTGGAATAAATGCAAGGGTCTTGAAATGCTCTTATTGCAGATCTATGACATGGGTCATTTAGCAATCCTAAATCCCTGACCAAATCCCAGGGTTAGCTGAGCCACCCAACCATATTTTGGACTGAGTCTGGTATTTCTTTGCTTCTGACTTATATAAGAGGCAGAAGTTAGGGGGTCGGATATTATATGGATTTGTCATCTTGTGATTCTCACAGGTAAAGACTCAGTTATTAACCAAACCTTTCATAGGGAAGAGCATCCTTTTCATTACTTCTTGCTAATAGTGTTAATAATGTTAATAACAGAAGTAGTTAGCCTTTATTATGTTGTAAGTACTGTTCATAGCACTTTTCATATGTTATCTCATTCAGCACCCCCATACTTTTATGAGATATGTGTGGTTGATATTCTCCCCATTTCAGAAATGAGGATACCTGTTGTTGGAGATGATAACCTGCCCACAGTCACATGATTTAGGGCAGTTTCAAGATTGGGATCCAGACCCATTTAACTTTGGAACAAGTAACTTCAACTGCTCTGCTCTACCACATGAAACGGGTGCTCAGAGGACATCCTAAATCACTTCTATCTTTTGCACTTGAAATCCATGACATTTATGTGTCTCACCTTCGGGTTACTCTTTTGCTTATAAAAGGGTTTGCTAAGGAATAGTAGCATCATGTGCTCAGGATCTCAGAAAGAACCAGCAAATTCCTTAAAAGAACAAACTACTTTAAGCCCTTGGGCAGTGCCTACTTGCTTATGATTCATGCAAATATAAATTTTCTAAGAATTATTTTATACTCAATAATAAAGACTGATGAATCCACTCAATAAATCATTATTTTCATTCCTGAATATTCTTGAATATGATTTCTAAAATTCTAGGTAATTGCTTATTCTAACTTTTCACTAATTTAGATTTTTCTTGTTATCAAATTATAAGGTGTGCTTACAGACCTTTTCTTCATAGATGCTAGCTTATTAATACTTATAATATCCTCAGAGCAGACAGAAAATGCTATTTCCTTCATCGTATCAATATTCAGAAGAACATACACAGACCCTAAGCAGGTCAGTGGCACATGGCACATGATGTACAATGTGCAATAAACAACCTCATTCAGAACAGTTCATCATTCATTCAGTGATTCATCACTCACTATGTTCAGAGAGACTGAAACAGCATTTTAAAGAGTACAACAACTCACACTTGAAAGTTGTGTGGAATCCAACAAATCTAGAGTCAAATCCAAGCTCTGCAACTTACTCCTTTGACCTAGTCAAGCATTAAAACTTACCAAAACTAGCTACTTATGAACTAATGAATGTATTCCTGTCATAGATTGCCTTCTGGGCTGTGCTGATTAAGTCAGCAGGTTCGATCAAAGTTAAATGTGACTTATAGATTTAATCCTCATATGGGCCTATTAGCTTCATCCAAGTTAGAAAATGGTCCATGCCAGACACTGGCTATTTGTGCAAGCACAGAAGTACAATGTCTGGCTTTTATCACAAATATTTGAGGGCAGATACAGAGGAGACTAGAGATGGTGAGGATGAATCAGGATAATCCATCACTGCTAATCACAGAGCAACCCAATGTATGTGGCCAGCTCACCAGTCATTCAACAATTTCCTTAAATATGGTGGAAAGAGTATATCTCCACTTTGAAGACAGAAACCAACATTTGTATATTAAATCCATAATTGAAGGAATCATAGGGACTAATTAAATAGTGCCTGTAAGGCATCATGCACAGACCAGGGAATGAGTAAGTGAACTGCCTTCAGGACCCTTTGCTAGCTCACTGGAATCCACACCCTTTGAGGATCCTTAGGTCAGTGTGCCTTTTCCAATGTCTGTAATCCCATGAAACAAACTAAATACTTGAGGATTAATAGACTGATGGCTAGGTAAAATTTCTATAAAAGATTCCCATAAAGCTCAAGAGGGGGAAACTGTAGCTTATTAACAAGGGGCATCAAATCCTAAAAACAACCAGTAAAAATACCATCAGAAAAAGATAGTCAGCTCAAAGTTTCTTTAGAGGTCACTAAAAATTTCAGACTAATCTTCCTGCCTTTTACCTACTGCATTAGGAATGTAATGGATGTGGGGAATAACTACTACTTCTTGGCTCCAAGGTCAACTCATAATAAGAGACTGCTATATTTTTTCTATTTCTGAGGGGAAAAAAATTCTCTTCAAGGAAAAAAATGTCTTTTCTGCCATGGCTGCATCATCCCCTTTCAATATTCCCAGTAGAACAGAGTAAAATGTTTTGCAGTTATTTCTCTGGGGAAAAAATGAGGGGAAAGGAAAAGAGCAAAACTCAAAATAGCCAATCATTTATTTTATTTTATGTTCCTTATACTTTAAAAGTAAATAACAATGAATGCAGTATAGGTGAAAGGTTCCAGAAAAATTCCCCTAGTTGAAATTAATTATAGTTTCCATTGGAACTATTAGCATATTGAGGGAAGAGTCTCCATTATGCTTTGCATTTTTCCAGAGGACTTGCTCTACTGCTCCACAAACAGGGCAAATTAGTAGCTACAGGCAACAATGACACAAGTAATTGAGAACCATGACAGTGCTTGGACTTTCCAAGGATCCAGCCAGACTAGGGGATGGCTAGAGTGATAACAAATACAAATTATTGACAAAAATAACCAATGTGTACCCAGATATTAAGGTCCAGGTAAGATTGGGTTCATAATGCATCATTAAAAGTTCAGTGTGAGCCTGGTCAGGGTGGCATAGTGGTTGAGCATTGACCTATGAATCAGGATGCCATGGTTCAATTCCCAATCAGGGCACATGCCCAGGTTACGGGCTTGACCTCCAGAGTGGGGCATGCAGGAAGTAGCCAATCAATGATTGGCTCTCATCATTGAAGTTTCTATCTCTCTCTCCCTTTCCCTTCCTCTCTGAAATCAATAAAAATATATTTTTAAAAAATTTTTAGTGTGATAGGATAGGGAAGAGTCATTGGAGGCTGGTACCAGAATAAGTGGAAGCAGAGGAAAAGTTCCAGGCCATTAGAAGTAATATGATAAAGACATGGAAAATTCTCATCCACTGAGCCTGATAACTTTGAGAAGTGTCCAGTACCTCAGACAGCACCCTGGGATCCTTACCCTGAGTTCCCAAATGTCAGCCTATAATTGACCATCAAATGATCCATCAATTATCATAGATTTATCAAGGGCATTGGTATTTTCAAAACAAATGCACAGACTTCCACTTCAGTGAGAACTGAGTAAACATATTTGTTCTCATTTGTCTAGTAAGTACAATTTAGAAGATGATATATAAAACAAACCTGAAAAGACCCACAAAAGTAGAGAGAAGGTTGACTGACTCGGGACCTCAAGACCTAAAACAAATGACTTAGCAATGAGTTTCCTAGGGTTTTTTGTTTGTTTGTTTGTTTTGTTTATCATCTAACTCAGACTAGATACTGGAGAAATGGGATATGGAAAACCATAGAGTGCATATGAAAAGAAGCCCCATTGCCCTGGCTAGCATGGCTCAGTGGTTATAGTGCTGCCCCATAATGAAAGATTGTGAGTTAAATTCCCAGCAGGGGCGCAAAGGGCACATGCAGGAGGCAACAAATCCATGTTGCTCTTTCACACACCTCTCTCTCTCTCTTCTCTCCCCCCCTCCCCTCCACCTCTTTCCTTCTCTCCCTTCCATTCTCTCTAAAATCAATGGAAAAATATCCTTAGGTGAGGATTAACAAAGAAAAAAAACCACCATCAAAAGCCTATCTCTAGCCAAAAGAAATCAGAAAAGGTTGAGGAAGATAGAAAACTTTTTAAAAATTTATTTTCAATTACAGCTAACATAAAATATTGTATTAGTTTCAGGTATATAACAGAGTGATTAGACATTTATATAGTAACTAGTGTTCTGATGCACAGATTCGTGCATATTGAAAAGAAATTACTAGTAATTAGAAGAAATATTTTAATATCACTATTCACCCTTTCTCTATAATAGAAGTGTCAACCAAATTCACTATGGACAATGATATTCTGCGCAGTGAGAAAACCTGAAGTCATTTTCAAGGTCCACCATTTCTTACTTCTTTTCAGTCAGGTCAAGTTTCTAAACTTTCTAAATCTCTGTTTTCTGGCTAATGAAAAGAAAATAGGATTCTACTGAGTCTTCTATCTACCTACTCCAGGACTTCTGTGAGGTTCAAATGAGATGAGGCATGGGAAAATGTTTCACAAACATTTGGTTAAATTGTAAAATGTTTGCACCTGGCTATAAAGCCAGTTGGGATCCTGGGCTGAAAAAACTCCAAGGAGGCTAATTGCTAGGGAGAGGAAGCAGGGCGTTTCAACATGATGTCATTACCCAGCGTCCACAGCTACTGTTTCTGGGCTGGACGGGGCTGTGGGCCACATTTTGTGCCATGGGGTCTTGGCAGCATTGGCTGCAATTTGGTGGGGTGTCACTCTGGGGTGGTGGCGGGGCCTGTGTCCCACTTGGGAAAAGCTGAGTGTTGGTTTGTGGATGCCAGGTCTCAGGTGCCGTTTCTTTTTAAATGGCCAGTGTATGTCATGGCAACTCCTGCATTAAGCGTCTGCCCCCTGGTGGTCAGTGTGCATCATAGCTAACAGTTGGATGGATGGAGACTTAGCCTTTTATATAGAGGCTAGTGGCCCGCTGCACAAATATTCGCTCAATAGGCCTTTCTTCCCCTGGCTGCCGACATCGGTTTTCCTCCGGCACCGGGAACCCAGGCCTTTGGTCTGGCTGCAGCAGCAAGGCTTGGCTTCTCCGTGCTGGCTGCTCCCCGTCTCTCCTTTTTTTTTTTTTTTCCAGCACCTTAAGCAGAGGCCAAGGCTGGCTGGAAGCCTGGGGTGCCCTTGGTGACCCAGGCCCCCAGCCACTCCTTGAGTGGAACCCAGGACCCCAGCCCCTCCTTGAGTGGAGCCCAAGGGCAGGTGGGAAGCTTGGCTTCCTCTGTTGCCAGGAGCAACCTAAGCCTCCTGCTTGCTCCAGCTCCATGGCCACCACCATCTTCAGTTGTCTTCAGTCTTCGCTCGGCACCTGCATGTGCAAATTAACCGCCATCTTTGTTGGGTTAATTTGCATAGTTGCTCTGATTGGCTGGTTGGTGTAGCGGAGTGATGGAGTGATGGTTAATTTGCATGTTTCTCTTTTATTAGTGTAGATAGCCATGGTCCAGCCAAACACCACAGAGAACAAGTGTGCTTCCACCCCTGACCAGATCAGCTAAGACCAAGTGGAGACCCTAGATCTCCATCCTTGCCAGACTATAAGGAGGCATTCTAACTTCCCACCTGTGTGGTATCAGAGACAGCCAAGTGGGAGCCAGGGTTTTCATAATAAACCATGCATGGTGTCAACTAAGACCACATGGGGAGCTTGGATTATTTTTTTTTTTTACACCCCCACTTGGCAGTAACAAGGCACCACCCTCCATCCCTCTGGTTTTTTGTCAGAGACCTTTTAGCACCACCTAGCAGTAACAAGGCAACCCCTCCACTACCATCACACTATCAGTGGAGGCCACATAGGGAGTGGTAACAAGCATCCCTATGACTCCAGGACAGGAAGGTATCAGTAGAGTTGGGGGGAGGGGGAAGACAGGTCTCCAAACTCTGCCCAGAAGTAACAGCCCCATACTCAGATATTGATGTTGAGTAGGGAACCAAGGCTTCCACCTGAATCAGGCAATGAGTAGTGGCTAACTCCACCTTTCCCAGACAAAAGTATCTGACAAAGCCAGGTAAACAGGAAGTTTAAATGAGATCCAGATTCTCATAACATACTAACTAAAATGTTCAGATTTTCATTGACGATCATGAGTCATAGCAAGAACCAAGATGACCTCAAACTGAATGGAAAGGGACATCAATAGATGCCAATAGTGAGATGGTAGAGATGTTAGAATTATCAGACAAAAATTTCAAAATGGCCATCATAAAAGTGCTTCAATGAGCAATTACAAACACGCTTGAAACAAATTAAAAAATAGTCTCAGCAAATAAAGAGACATTATAAATAAAACAAAATGGATACTTTGAGCTGAAAAAAAAAACACACAAAATAACCAAATGAAAACCTATAGGAACTACCTGTAGACTCCAAAAGCATAAAAAGTAACACTACAAACAATTCTATCTACACCAATTTGGTCATTTAAATGAAATAGACCAATTCCTTGAAAAACACTACCTACCACAAATCATTCATATAAAATAGATGATTTGAATAGTCACTTAACTATTAACAAAATTGAATCTACAATTAAGATATTTCCCAAGATGAAATCTTCAGGCTTAGATGGTTGCGCTAGATAATTCTATCAAAAATTTAAAGAATTAAGAATAAGTCTATAGAATAAGCTACTGAGAATAGGATAAGGGAACACTATAATTCATTTTCTTAAGTTAGTATTACCCTGATACCAGAATGAGACAAAGTACAAAAAAGAAAACTACAGATCAATATTCTTCATGAGTATAAACATAAAAATTCTTTTTAAAATGTTAGCAAATAGAATTTAGCAATATACCCAGAGAATTTTACACTATGACCAACTGGGGCTTATCCCAAGGATTCAAGGTTGGTCAAAAATGTATCAGTATAATCCACCATGTCCTCAGGCTAAAGAAAACCAACAGGATAATACTGATTGATGGAGGAAAAGCATTTAACAAAAATTTACCAACCATTCATGAGGGGAAAAAAATGTCAGAAAAAATAAGGATAAAAGGAACTTCCTTACTTCCTTATCTTGATAGAAAGCATCTACTAAACAAACAAACAAATAAACAAACAAATAAATAAATAAATAATTCACAATGGCAGATGACTGAATTCTTTCCTCTTAATATCAGGAGAAAGGCAAAGATATTTCATGTTCTTATTCAACATAGTGCTGGAAGTTCTATCTAGTGAAATAAAGCAATAAAATAAAACAAATTGCATATGGAATTGAAGCAAGAAATTATTTGTAGATGCATAATTTTCTACCTAGAAAATCCCAAGAAAAATCCCAAGAAAAAACACACACAACCTAGAATTAATGTGTGAGTTCAACAAGATCACAGGACAAAGGATAAACCCATAATCTATTGTATTACTATATACTAAAAATAAATATGTGGGTGCCAAAATTAAAAATATAACAACACTTACAATTTCTCAGAAAAAAATAAGTACTTAGATATAAATCTAATAGGACTTATATGTTGAAAATTATACAATGCTGATTTTAAAAATGTTTTTACTGAATTAAGAGATATACCATGTTCGTGAATTGGGAAACATAACATAGTAAATGTTCCAAATTAATATGTAGATTTAACATGAATCCTGTCAAAGTCTCAGCAAGAATTTTTGTAGATATAGCCAAGATTATTTTTAATTTTATATAGAAAGGAAAGGGAAATAGGATAGCTAAAACAATACTGAAAAAGAAAAATGAAGTAGGAAGAGTCAATCTATCCAATTTCAAAATTTATATAACTAGGGTAATCAAGATTTTAGGGTACTGGTGGAGGTACAGATGTACAGACCAATGGAATACAATCAACAACCCATAAATAGACCTACAAAATATTCTCATGGGTTTTTCTTTTGACAAGGGTACAAAAGCAATTCAATGAAGGAAAAATAGTCTTTTCAACAAGCACAGGCAAAAACTGAGCCTCTACTTAATCTCATACTCCATACAAAATTATCTCAAAACTAGACTCCTGGTACATGAAATCTGTGCACAGGTAGGGTCCCTAGGCCTGGCTGGCGATCAGGGTAGATCAGGTTCCCCACCTCCCCGCATCCTCCTTCCCTCGCTCCCCCAGTGCCCCACCAGCGCAGCGTGCTGTCACCTGCCATGTTCTGCGCCGCCCCCTGGTGGTCAGCACATGTCATAGCGAGCAATCGAACTCCCATTCTCTCAAACTCCTGAGGGGACACTTTGCATATTAGCCTTTTATATGTATAGATAGATGGACTACAGACTTAAAAGTAGTCTCCCCTTATCCACGGGGGATACATTTCAAGACCCCCAGTGGATGCTCAAACTACAAACAGTACAAAGCCCCGTGTATATGTTTTCTGTTCATGTCTTTCAGCCACAAATTTAATGTCGTTTCCATCTTAAGTACTTTATCATATACTGTGGTGGTAACTTTTGCCGTTTGAGGTGCAAACAGCAAAACTAGCATGGATTTCTTTCCCTTCCTCACTGCTTTCACAGACAGAGGATTCATTCATACTGTAGATCTTAGCAACCTCAGCATATGATTTTTTTCTTTCCTCATTAAGCCAAGAACTTTTATTTTTTCACTTAAAAGAAATACTTTATGGCTTCTCTTTGGCATATCTGAATTACCACCATCACTACTCTTGTGCTTTGGAACCATTATTAAGTAAAATAAGGGTTACTTGAATACAAGCACTGCCATACCAAGGCAATCTATTTGATAACCACATTGGCTACTAAGTGACTAAGGGGCAGGGAGTATAAACAGCGTGGAGATGTTGGACAAAGGGATGATTCACGTCCTGAGTGGGATGAAGAAGAACATGCAAGATTTCAATCACACTACTCAGAATGGCATGCAATTTAAAATTTATGAATTGGTTATTTCTAGAATTTTCCATTTAATATTCCGAGGTCTGGAGTGAGCATGGCAGAAAACTCCCAAAATGAGATAAGGTATAAATCCATTCATCATGGTTAAGAAGTTTAGCAAATACCGCACTGTTTTTATTTATTTATTTTTTATCCTCACCCGAAGATATTTTTTCATTGCTTTTTAGAGAGAATGGAAGAGAGAGGGAAAAACAGAGAGAAATATCGATGTGAAAGAAACACATCAATTGGTTGCCTCCTGCACGAACCCTAATCAGGGCCCAGGCTGGGGAGGAGCCTGCAACTGAGATCCATGCCCTTGACCGGAATTGAACCTGGGACGCATCGGTCCATAAGCCGATGCTCTATCCACTGAGATAGACCAGCTAGGGCAGCACTGTTTTTAGAACCCAAAGTCCAGGATTCAAGTTCTAGCTCTGCCACATATTAGCTTTGTGACATTGGTCACTTCCATATTCTAGCCTTTAGTGTGTTCATGCATAAAATGAGAATAGCCATCTACCTTGTAGGTGACGATTGCATAAGACAAGTACAAATGTGTTTTGTAACTAAGCATAAGGCATTGTCATGCCAGACAGAAACATGAGATCTGACATTACACTAAGACCTATGGAAAAATAATGTGACTTCTAGTTCCCTGAGTGAGGTACTCTAGGCTGCACTCTCCCATCTTCCTATGCTTCCTTCTACCTACGGCCACAACCTTCATCACAGGGGCTACAATGATGCTAGTTGCATGTGACTAGTTGGTGCTGGGTTTGAAGCAATGACCACTGAGACCATGGAATAACTGTGGAAAGCCAACCCTAAAAATGATTTTTCTTTGCCTTTATCTATTTTCTTTTAAACTATATCAAAAAGAGAAAGAGGGAGGAGAAAGTTTTAAGTCAAAACACTCAACTAACTCTGAAAATCAAACATCATAAACTGAATATAGATCTGACTACTGTAACTTTCTTTTTACTTCATCTATTTATCCATCTATTATCTTCTCATCTCTATTTAAGAAGACAGTCAGGTACTGAAAATGGGACTTTTTTTCTCTTTGCTGATGAAGTTAAGCCTAATTGCCTTAGAATTCTCTATAAAGGAGAAAAATAAATAAAATGCAAAGGAATTTTCATTTGTTCTCCCTCCACCTTGATTTTCACAGGAGCTAAAAGTCCAGGTGGGTTTTAAGGATTGTCACAGTTAGTCGTGAAGATTTATCCTTGACCTTGGGATCTCACAGCATTTATCAAGTTCTCCATGTGGGTGTCATTAGGCCAAGACTACAGTAAATGGAAGGGACAAAGAGTATCAGACTGTCTAGGTCTTACAAGACAGGATATAGTGCCAGAAATAAGGAGATTGCTTCTTAGATATCTAAGTTGAATTTGCCACTGATCTAAACATCTGCAGCAAGCCAAACATTAGTATCCAAAAGAATGAGTCCTCTTCTGTATGGTAACTAGAACAGCCATCAGTGGCCTCATACACAAAATTTTCCCCAATCACTGGTCTGCTGTCCCTAGAGGAATAAGGCACATTCACCATAAGAAGAGGTAAAAAAAAAAAATGTGAGTTCTTACATCTTTAACTACACTGGCTCATTGAGTTGAGAATTTAAAAAATGCTATTTTTTAGCACTATTAATTTCCATTTTTGTGCTGACTTGATATCTTTTTAAGTAACTTAATTACTTTTGAGTGAAAATTTATTCATTTTTAATAACTTTTATGATTAGAAAAGTTATATACAAGTGTTGCTTAAAGTTCATAAAATAGGGACAAGGGAAAAATCAAAATTACCTTTAACCCCAATATTTAAAAGTATCTCCTATTAGCATTTTGCTTTCTCTCCCTTCCATTGTTTGTTTGTTTTTCTGTGTGTGCATGAAAATATAGTATATGTAAAGTATGGTGTTTTTTAGGGAGAAAGTCCAAATTTCTCCTCAGTTCTTTAGCAGATTCCTACTGTCAGTTCACACATGGGACAAACATTGGGTTATAAAGCATAATAAGTAAACACAATAAATATTGGGGCTTTCATAGTGTTTTTCCCTGGTTTCAATTTTTTAAAATGAAAGAAAATCAAGTTTAACCAAACTGTCTAATTTGCTAAATGCTGAACCAAGAAACCAAAGTCTTAACCCACCTCTCCAAGAGAAGGTGCTAACAAATACAGATAAAATTAGCAGCATTCTAAATCCTGGACTTATTGAATCACCAAATGTTACATTTGAAAGAGACCTGAGCAATTGTAGAATCCAGCAGTTTTCAAACTGTGTTCCATGGAATTCTGGGGGATCCTTAAAGTAACCCCAGGAGTTTTCAAGGCTTGGGGGAACAGTAACAGGGTAGAGAAATGGAGGATAGGGAATGAGGAGGCTGAGCAAAGTTTTCTCCCTCCATCCTCACCCCTTCCCCCCAACCAGAGCAGGTTGACTTTTGCATGTTATATATCTTGGCTGTCAAAATGAAAAAATTTTTTTTTGTTGTTAAGTTTCACTTGAGGATATTTTTTCCATTGATATTTTTAAAGAGTAGAAGGAAGAGAGGGGGAGAGAGGGAGAGGGAAGGAGAAAGAGGGAGAGGGAGGAGGAGAGAGAGAGAGAAACATCAATGTGAGAGAGACACACTGATTGGTTGCCTCCTGCACACTCCCCAAATGGGGCTAGGGATCCAACTTGAAATCAAGGTATGTACCCTTGACTGGAAATCAAACCCTCCAGTGTGTGGGACAACGCTCTAACCACTGAGTAAAATCGGCCAAGGCAAGATGAAATTTCATTTGATAAAGCTGATCAACTGTTTAAGAAAAAATAGTTGAAAATTGCTGGTATGGTCTAGACCTTTGATGTTATAGATTAATAAACTGAGGGTCAGGAATATGAAATGACTTTCCATAGTCACACAGCTAATTAAAATATCAGAGCATAGTGGATATTTGTCATTTGAGAAAGGTGACTGTCCAACATTCCATCCCACCTCTATTTTGCTAGTGAGGAAAATTACCCCCCAAAATAACTAATTCATTAGTTGCAGAGTCAGAAACAGAACTAAAAAATTTCTCACCTCAAAGTGAAGAGATTTAATAAATTTATTTCTCCTTCTGGATTTTATCTTGTAGATTAAAAGTTATCCCCTAAAAGATACTATTACACCTGCTGTAGAGATCTCATCAAGAAATCCCAAAAGTTCAATACCTAGATCCTCTATGATCAACTCATTCCTGTTTATCTAAAATTAAATTAGATAGACAGATATAATTAAATTGATATATTAGACAACAGCAGAGTCATTTGTTCTCCAGTTATTTCTCTACGTTGATTTTAAACCACATGGAGCTTTTTCTAGTTCCCACAAAGGGCTTTCCACTGGGCAGAAGGCTCACCACCAGGGCCACCTTGCCCCAACAGCTAACTGCATTTCCCATTGCTCGTGTTCACCGTGTTTCCATAACTAAATGAGCATGGCCGGAGGAGACTGTGAACAAACCTCGGCAGAGCAGCATGATGAAGCAAAGACACCATGTCAGAAGTGGCCTCCAGTCACCCTCGGTTTGCTCCAAGCACAGATGTCTGCTCTCAGATACCAGACACCTGAGGGTCAAGCCTGGCCCCGGATTCACACGTAGGAGAGTTATCCAGGACAGAGTCTGGCACATGGCACCCTTTACTGGAAGGAATTTGATTAATCGTTCTCATTACCTTTCAATTCTATGCACCTGAGCTCATTTCCCTCTGCCCAGAACCAGCAGTCAGTGACTTAAATGGCACATGAACACCCGGGTAGATCATGATCAGCAGATGGAGAGACAGGATCCCCCCACCCCCTTCTGCAGTGTGCTCTTAGGTCAGAGAGGTCATCCAGACCTTGCAGCACCTCATCGAATCCCTCTCCACCCACCCTCAAAGGCCCCAGAAGACAATGTCTCTGTATGTCTCCTGAGCACTGTTATCATAGAATTCAAGGTACAAATTGGAAAAAGGGAGAGAGAATGGCACCTACCCAGAAGCAAATTTCTCCTTACTAGGAAAAAGAACCAATAACCATGACCACATGCCAATAGAAAATGGTAACAAGGGTCTGCTAGGCAAGCAATGTCCACTCCTGCTGGCATATGGGCATTTGGCCATTTCTCCTTGAACCTCCTATCTGTTTATACATATTTCAGGCTCTTCCCAGGATTAACTATAACCACAAGACTTTCCAACATTGACTTGTAAACCTTAAAAAGCTAGGTCACATATGGCTCAGTCTTCTTGCAATATCACAGTTAAAGAAGTACATTGATTAATATGTCTTTCCCTGAAGTTCTGGAAAACAAGAAAGGTCCCCCAAATAGAGGACAAACTGTATCACTAAAAAATATCCTCTTTTCTTTCTAAAAATATTTTTATTGATTTCAAAGAGGAAGAGGGAGATAGAAATATCAATGATGAAAGAGAATCATTGATTGGCTGCCTCCTGCATGCCCCACACTGGGGATGGAGCCCACAACCTGGGCATGTGCCCTGATCAGGAATTGAACCGTGACCTCCTGGTTCATAGGTCGACACTCAACCACTGAGTCACGCTGGCTGGGCAAATATCCTCTTTTCTATCTACTTTTTCATGACTTTGGCTGTTCTGGAGTATTTCTCTTTACCGGTTCACAAATCTCTCCCTCTCTAGGCTACCCAATACTTTTCTTCACCTCCTCTCTTCTCACACTGTGGTTAAGGGGTGCAAAGTTAGTGAACAGACAGCATGTTCTGATTGGCCAATAGTAATTTTTAATTACATCTTTTTGAGCTAATTACACATTTACATACATATTGTAAAAAATAATAGAAAGCAATCCCAAGTGTCCTTTCCTCAGTTTCCCCCAAGAAGAAGGGTTTTTGTAGATTTGAGGGTATTTTCTACATAGACAAGTATGTCAACTGCAAATAGGAACAGTTTGATTTCTTCCTTTCCAGTTTGCAGGCCTTTTAATTGCTTTCTTGCCTTATTCCATTGGCTAGACTTCCAACACTACGTAAATACGAGAAGTGAGAGCAGACATCTTGGCTTGTTCCTGATCTTGGATAAATCATTCAGCTGTTCACCATTGAAATATTAGCTTTAGATGTTTGGCAGAAGCTCTCTGTCCAGTTTAGAAAGTTCCCCTCTATTCCTATTTTTCTGATAGTCTTGATCATGAATGGAATGAGAGTTGAATTTTATCAAGTACTTTTTCTGCATCAATTGATATAATCATGTGATTTTTATCCTTTAGCCTGTTGATATAGATTACATTGGTTGATTTTCCAATATTAAATCAGCCTTGCATCCCTAGCTTCAAAGTATATAATTATTTTTATATACTGCTGAATTGCTAACATTTAAAGATTTCTGTCCTCATAATCATGAAAAATATGATACTACATCATAAAATAAATTAGAAAGTGATCTTACCTTTCCTATTTTCTAGAAGGAAATGTGTACAATTAGTATTAATGCTTCTGTTTGGTAGCATTCTCCAATGCAACAATTTAAACCTGAAGATTTCTTTTTGGGAAGTTTTTAAATTATGAATTCAATTTCCTTAATAGTTATATGTCTATCCATATTATGTATTTCATATGGCTAAGTTGTGGTAGATCGTGTTTGTCCAGAAAGTGGTCATATTTTCTAAGTTGTCAAATTTGTGTGTGTAAGTTTGATTTGTACTATTTCCTTATTACCTTTTGTTGTCTGTGGTGCCTGTACCGAAATCCTTTATTTTTGATATACTATGGTAGATATAGACAAATTTGAGTCTTCTCTATTTTTTCTTTATCATCCAAGTGAGATGCTTGTTGATGTTATTGAAATTTTCAAGGAACCATTTCTGATTTCTTTTTATTATTGATTTTCTAAATTGCTTTTTTGTTTTTAATTTTATAAATTTTGCTCTAATGTTTATTCTTTCCTTTCTTCTGCTTGTTTACTCAGCACTGCTTTGTCTGTGTCCCACAAATATCTATGTATCCTATTTTCATTTCTATTCAGTTTAATGTAATAGTATTATTTGATTTCTTAAAACATCCTCTGAGTCATGGGTTATTTAGAAGTTTCTTGTTTAGTTTACAAGTATTTGAAGAATTTCTTCTCCTCTTTCTGTTATCAATTCCTAGTTTTATTTCTAGTTTGATTCCATTTTGGTTGGAACACATTCCGTATGATTTCAATTATTTTAAATTTGCTGAGGCTTGTTTTATGGCCCCAGATGTAGTTTATCTTGGTATATGGTCTGTGGACACTTGAAAAATGTGCTCTCTGCTATTGTTGGGTCCAGTTTTCTATAAATGTCACTTAGATCCTGCTAGGTGATGGTGATGAGTTCTTCTATATTGTTATAAAATAGATTCTGTCCCCTCCCCCAAAATGTATATGTTTGTCCTTACGTGTAAATGTAACTATATTTGGAAACAGGGTCTTTAAGAGGTAATTAAGACTAATAAAAGTCATTAGGAGTGGGCCCTAATCCAATAGGATCAGTATCTTTATATGAGGAAAACACGCTAGTGATGTGTGCACACACAGAAGAAAGGCTATGTGAGGACATAATGAGAAGGCAGCCCTCTGCAAGACAAGGAGGGAGGCCTCAGGAGAAACAGCTGTCATGGCAGCTCTAGCAGATGAATACATATATCCTTGCTGACTTCCTATAAGGTTTGTCTATAAACTTGTTGAGGAGAGTGTAGAATCTCCAATTATTATTGTGGGTTTGTGTATTTATCCTTTCAATTCTATCAGTTTTTGCTTCGCATATTTTGCCCCTGTTATGCGGTATATACACATTTAGCATTGCTCTGTCTTCTTTATGCATTTATTCTTTCAGTATTAAATAATGTCCCTCTTTGTCTCTAGTAATACTTTGCTCTGAAATCTAGTTTATCTTATGTTCATATAGCCACTCCTACTTCCTTTCCATTAATTTTGGCCTGATATATCTGTTGCCATCATTTTGCTTTCATTCTGCCTATGTTTTTATATTGAAAACGAGTTTCTTGTAGATAGTATATAATTGGATCATATTTTTAAGCCATCCTGCCAATCTCTGTCATTTCACATTCCAAGTTAGATCATTTACATTTATTTATATTTATTTACATTTAATGTAATTATTGATACATTAAAGCTTAAGTCTATCATTTTATTGTTTTTCTGTCTTCTATTTCTGTTGTCTATTTCCTGCCTTCATGTTAATCTGAACATTTTTTAAATTCTATTTTGATTTACCTATACAGATTTGGAGTATCTCTTTGCGTGGCTTTTTATTTTTTTTTTATTGCTTAAAGTATTACAAAGGGTATTACATATGTGTCTATTTTCCCCCCCCCCCTAGACAGTCCCCTAGCCTCCCCTATCCCCCAGTGTCTTATGTCCATTGGTTATGCTTATATGCATGCATACAAGTCCTTTGGTTGATCTCTTACCCCCCTACCTCCTGCCCCCCAACCCTCCCCGGCCTTCCCTGCGTGGCTTTTTAAAGTGGTTGCACTAAGTATTACATTAAATATACATATCTTATCACAATCTACTAGTATCATTATTTTATCAGTTCAAATGAAGTATAGAAACCTTACTTTCCTTTACCCTCCAGTTTATTATATAATTGCCTTAAACATTTATGGACTATATGACTGGACTAGAGCAGTTATTTATAAAAATGTTTTGTCTTACTAAGCTTCCTTTTTCCTATTTCAGGGCCAGAGAGAGTACATTTTATTAGGGCTTTTTTGTCTATGCCCATTTGTGTTTCCAGCTTTTCAATTTCTTTAGCTCCAAGTCAGAAATATAGGAGGCAAAAGATAATGCAAATAACTCATCATAGTATATTTCTTTGGGTCCCAAGTCCTTGGTTAATTTGCCCTTTTCTCTCCATCTTTCAGAGTTTTCTTATTTTTTATATATACTATCCAGGGTTTTTAGTCATACTTAATGGATAAAATAGGAACAACTTTGTCTACCCCAGCTTCCTAAAAGTAGAAGTCCGTATGACAGTGTTTTTTAAAATTAGAAAATCTCATATGAAAACAGATCTGTTACTATTCTTGAAATATTGGGACATATGGTATTACTGGGTTTGCATTATGCATTCCAACAATATTCTCTAGCTGAGTAGGACCTGACTTGTTTATTTGGTGTATGCCACAATTGAAGTCATAACTCTTTATGGCATTACACCCAACTTGCATCACTAATTTGTCATCCTTGGCCTTTGTAAGAATTTGACTTTGCTACTTTCAATGATGCCTTTTTGGCTAATATACCCCTTTTCCTCTTGCCACTAATTCACTCTCTCTCTCTCTCTCTCTCTCTCTCTCTCTCTCTCTCTCTCTCCCTTCAGTTTTTTAATTCTGTATCACAAAATTCCTAAAAACTGATATTATCTTTAGGAGAATGTGTGTGTATGAGTATAAGTTTACTAGTACACATATACATATATGTGTATCAAGGAGCTCTCTTTCTCTCTCTTTCTCTCTCTCTCTCTTCAGCTTTTTAATTCTGTACCACAAAATTCCTAAAAACTGATTTAGCAGAGATGATATTATCTTTAGGAGAAATGGTGTGTATGAGTATAAGTTTACTAGTACACATATACATATATGTGTATCAAGGAGGAAAGGAGAAGTTGAACAGGAGGAAAGCAGAATTTGCACAGATTGAAGTATGTAGATTTAACTTCAGTCAAGGGAAGGGGGGAAAGCTATGAAAACCCATCCATTACTAAATTCCTGTCACATCATTCCCACCTCAAAGCCATTGTAATTGCTGTTTCTCCACCTGGAATATTTTCCCTCAAGACTACTACACATACTAGTACATTGCATTGTACTCAGGTCTCAGGTCAAATGTCACTTAGAGAGATCTTCCCTGACTATCTATTTAACATAGCCCTTCTCTATTGCCAACACTTTCTATCATTTACTGTATTTTTCACAGCACTTAACCATTACCTAAAAACGCATTATATATTTATCTGTTTACTTGTTTATTGTCCATATCTTTGATGACAAAAACTTCGTCTTATTTATCATTAGATCCCCACTTTCTGGCACATAATAGGAGCTTAATAGCCATGTAATGAATGGATACATCATGTCCTGAAACATCTTAATACTAACAAATTAGAAAGTGTCCAGCATAGGATGGTGAAACATATAAAATCATGAAAATGCTGAATAACTGAGTGATCTGACATAGAAGATATTGAAAGATGGGATGATCACTCTCTTAAATATTTAAGGATTTTTTTATTAGAAGGGGAAGTAGATAAATATTCACCATGTCATTCCCAAATGGCACCCTTATAGTCAACTTACAAAGAGGCAAATTTGCCAGACTGAAAAACAAGAATTTTCTAATAACTAGAAATTCTTCAACAGAGAAATACAGTGAGTTCCCACTCCCTGGAACTGGTTAAGCTAAACCAGATAGCCATTTTAAGGACCATTTACAAAAGACATCTGAACTCCATTTGGGAATTTTGACTGGGTAACTTCTAAAGCCCTTTCCAACCCCACAATTCTAACATTTAAGGGAGACAGAGCTGAGCTTTCACTTTTCACAACTCCCAGAGTCACCATGCACAGTATCACTGAGGTTGAGGCTTAGTTTAAGATGATTAATTATAGGGAGCTTAGGAAATGTAAATATAACAGAGAGGTTTAAGTCCCTGCTAGTATAAAATGTGAAATACTTTACTTTTACTTAAGAGTATGTTACAATTGCAGCTCAGGAACAGCTAGATTTCTTTAGAAACCAGGTTAGGAAACATTTTATAATTATTTTTAAAATAAAGGTATTTTCTCAATATGGTTTAGAGATTTAAATGACTAGTGTGTTTGAGACTGTTTCCTCATAGATACTATGACTTTGATTTGAGCAACTACTAATTGGTGGTGGCTATGATTATCGAATGGATCTCGAATAAGCATCTTATAACATTATATTGGTTAGAGTACATTAATATAGAAACCATGTTTTTCAGTCAACATGGATTTTTTAAAGCATTAAAGATAATTATGAACTATGTCACATGACATATTTTTAAGAACAATGTAGACAAGATTTAAAGAAGTACAAACTCCTACTTATAATTTGATAAGCTTTCACTAACCCTTACTTTTAACGTCCACTGATTAACAAAGCTTTCCGATTTTAAGCAACCAACAACTGTAAAACTCATACCAAAGATTTCCTTAGAGGCAAAGCCCCCTTAGGAAACTTATTCTGGCTCAACCGACAGCACTTTAGCAGTTATTTCTCTAACCTGTTAGTGATCAAGTTACTAAGATCTAATACTTAAAGTATTATTTTATAATTCTAATGCTCATTGTAGCTAAACATGATTCAATATTTGGGAAGCCTTGGAACCCAGTAGAGATCAATGTTTACCACTGTATTCTCATGCTTATGTGGGTTTCAACCTGTCCATCTTCTATTTCTCAAACAAACCATAAAATCTCTACCACTCCATTCCTAACATTGATTAAAAGTAGGCACACCTTCAAAGCCAACATTTTAAAAAATAATATTGCAAATATTATTCTGGTAGGTCAAGTGAGCAGTCCCCTTCAGATCCAGCTAAAAGTCTGTAACATAGAGGTCTTTTTCCTCACACATTGATAATATAAAAAGGTGGGTGATGAGTTCTCCCATTTTCCTTCTCAGTCCCATGTCAATGGTTCTTCCAGGAATTTGGTAAGGCTCCATGTCTTGTGCAGAGAGCACCTGTTACCCTCTTTCTCCTCTCATTTTCATCACA
>NW_006383013.1:4023925-4028171 GCF_000327345.1 Myotis davidii | reverse complement strand
TCTTTCCTCCTTCCACTCCAACCTCCATACATCCTTCCTTTGCCATTAAATCACCCCATGGAGGGAAGAATGGGCACTTTTTATCTCTGTTCCATCCAGAAGATACACAATACATGTGCTATCTCCATAATCAGCTGTGATTCGCAGGCATTGCAGAAAAGATACACAACCATATGGCTTTGTCCCTGGTTTATGGATTTCCGATTTCCAGTGAATGTTTATATATTTTAAACAAGCTGTTTGGCATTAAGCTATCTCCACACCAGTGGAATATCTACTTATCAAAGCAAAAAAAGGACATTAAGGACCAAACAAAAGACCATTCCTGTGGGCTGCTGCTGTAGTATATGTGACACCGACTTCACGGCTAAGTGCCTGAGGTTGCTGCACACTCCCCATGTCAGCTCCCAACCTACTGACCTCAGACAAACACACGTCTCCACTATGGAAGGCTCCCTTTTCCTTTGGACTTGGCACCCCTGACCTCTGATGTTTAATATACCCAAGGTACTGTGAATGGTAACGTTCAGAGTTTCTGAGTCTTGAGGCTGTATGCCAGTTCAGACACTTCCTTTGAAGGAAGTCCAGAGCCATGGTGACATCATGAATATTTGATGGAACCTTTGGTGCTTTAACCCAGAATTAATTCATTATTCTACCTAAGCTTCCTGCTCTAATCATTCCAACTGGCCTCTTCTAATGTATTCTGCATTACGATACACTGCCATTTATTTTTTATAACACTCATATTTTACCTAATTTTATTCAAGGGAATGAGGAACAGAACTGTTCATTGAGGGGAAACAGTTCAAAGTAACTATTTGAATACCTACTTTGTGTAAGTAGCTGTTCACAATGTTTTCAACATACCTTATATCCTTAATTTTTAGATGATCTCATAGAACTCAACTCTAATAACATGCACAGCACCAATATCCTGCAAGTGATAAAGCCAGAAGTCAAAACCAGGATGGGTTCCATAGAAATTAGGCTTTCCTCAATGCCACACTCTCTCGTATTATTGTGCAACTCTGTAAGGTATAACTATGTCACTGTGTGTATGTCACAGTGCTGATTAAGAGACAGACACTGAAGCCAGAAGTCCTAGTCATCACTTCCCATGACATTAGACTAATCAATCACTCTGCATCTATTTTCTGTAAAATGGGTCATAATGCTAGTGCCTATCTTCCATGGTTTCATTGAGGATCAAATATGTTAACATAATTATAGCCTATACCTGAATCATAAGCACTCTAAAAGGGTTAGTCATTTTTGTAATTTTGCTTCCCGGATGGAGTTAAACTCTTTGATAATCAGGGTAGTCTATTTTTTCATACTAGTGTCAAAAGTGAATACTCTGTACTTTTCTGGATTAATTCTTTTATCAACTGGTGCTCTTTCCATTCTTTACAACACAATGTAAAAAGAGCTCCATCCATCAAGACCTTTATCTTTGAGCTTGTAAGCACTATTTCCAAAGTTTACAGTTAAGTCCAATCTTAAACATCTATAGATAATTATAGTGGACTAGTGGCCCGGTGCATGAAATTCGTGCACGGGAGGCGGTGTCCCTCAGCCCAACCTGCACCCTCTCCAATCTCGGACCCTTTGGGGGATGTCGACTGTTGGTTTAGGCCTGATCCCAGGATGTCCAACTGCCGGGATTGGGCCTAAACTGGCAGTTGGACATCCCTTTCACCTTCTTCTTGTATGTAGATTATAGACTTTGAATTTAGTATGGCAATTGACATTGCTCAAAGCATGAGATTGGTGTAAAGTCAAGATTTGTTCATAAACTCATTCATTTACTCATTTATTCATTCATTCACTACACACTGTTTTTATTAGAATTATCATAAGTACTAGGGAAAACTAGAGGTGAACAAAGATAAAGATAAGTAAAGCAAACAATTACAATACAATGTAATTATTGTATTGTAATTATTTCAGGAAAATAATTCCAAATAGGTAACATTTGTGTGGCATCTGGAAGGATGAGGAAGTGGCTACAAAAGAGAGGAGTAAAGGAAGAACATTATGTGCAGTACACACACAAAAAAAAGTGTACTAATAAAATCAGAAAGTTCTGTGTGGCTGGAATGGGTTATGTTGGGTAGGTGTCAATAGTTGATACAAGAAAACTCAGTTTAGAGTTCAGATCACTATGAGGAAATGATTAGAGCCAGGAGGGAATGGAGACAAGGAAATTCTTCAGGAGACCAGGAGAAATGGTTAAGATTATGGCATGATTATGGAGGGAGAGGTATGAGTAGCTACAACAGATCAGAAAGTAGCATGGGCTGAATTGGTGACAAATGAGCAGTGAGGGTAGAAAAGATGACCCCAAGCACCCTAATTTGCTTTTTTCAGTGATATATTTAACATGAGTAGATTCACAGGGTGAACTTTTTTTTTAACTAGGATAATGAGTATAGAACCCCTTTCCAATTAGTGCTTAACATTTGCTAATTGGAAGTATTGAGCCTCATCCTTTTAACCATGTCTTTGGATTTGGCTTTCACATCTTTTTTCTTTGAACTAGTCCTATAACATCATCAATTACATCTAACTAAACCCTACAGCAATAGGAGACCATCTTCTCTAACAGAAGCTATGCCAGTTTATAGACATTGGCCAGAGCCAAAAAAATTCTTGGCTTCCCCGACACACACAACTCTGTGTTGGACTCTGAATCAAAGCATTGCCAATATATACCTGTTAAAATGCAAATGGCCCACAATGGTGTTAATACACTAACCAACTGAAAGCATCAGAAAAGAAAAACTGCCCAAAGCTGCAAATCCAAGAGAGGCCAGGTAAGAGAGTGGGATGAAGTAAGCTAAAAGGGAATGAGGAAAACTAAAAGGATAGGAACAGCCACTGGGAAACACGAAACAAATCTCCAAAAGCAGGTGAGGCCATGTATTAAGAAGTCTAGCCTAGTGTGGATTCTAAAGACTGCTTCACACATATAACAGTAGCATTTTCCATTGCATAAACCTTTATCAACAAAGCACTGTTGCATCTGGTTGTTCTGCTATTTAACGGCTGTGTGATGTCTGATACATGATTCAACCTCCCTGAGCTTCAGTTTCCTCATCTCTAAAGTAGGGATATGAAGAGTGAACTTCATTGATTATATTTCACCGCTGGGTAAATTTAGATGCACAGAAGATGAACTGATTAATGGAGGGATTCAGAACCTGTGGAACCAAGCTGGAGCCTGAATCCTCCAACTCCCAGTTCAGTGAGTATTTCTTTTCACCTGTAGTGTTGAGCCAACCTGGGTGATCAGCAAGTAAGGAGTTATTTGTAGAACATGGACAAATTCTGTTCATTCTCACCCTGTCCCAATTTATAACTCAACTATGAGGTCTAGATGTTGAGATGTAACCTCTCATGACCAGATCACAAGTCTTTCTTAGGACTCCCTCAAACCTCAGAAATCTATTCTTAGGGGCTTGTGAACTCATAAGGGATTAATATTATCTAAATCCATAGCTGATGGCCACACCCATGGCATTTTTACATCTCCAATTTTTTCATCCTATTTGAGGAAGCATGTGAATGGCATAGAAACAAAGACCCAACAGAGCATTGGTGTTTAACTCCAGACACCTCTGGTGGAAAACTGGGACTGGGCTCACAGGATTCCCACACTCTGCACTCTAGTAACGGTGTTATTTTCTACATTGTTCCCCAAGTGCTCTTGAATTTTTCCCTGTGTAAAACATGTTTCACTTCACCTGTCCAATTATAAAATCCTCAAGCATCCTTAATCGGATAAGGAAGGCCAACCTAATTTAGTAAAAAGACTAAATAATGGTGTCTTAAATGGTCGTTCTCTTACTTTCCCATAGCTAATACTGCCAAAGCACTAGTAAAATGTTTAAAGTACCAGCTTCAATAAATAGACAGAAGCTTGTAATTAGCATATCAGTTGTTTGTAAGCAATAGGTACTTACTTACAAGACCTTTTAAAGTCATTCCCCAGACTTTTGTTGAAAGCCTACCTAGTGGTAGGAAAAGGGAAATATTTTGCTTTAGTGTTAAAACAAGTACCCATCTTTCCCCCACAGCTTTGTTTATATTGTCAATGTGCATTATCTAGACCTGGGAAGAAAGCCTTTGAGAGGCAAAAGTAAATGTGGGCTCAGACAGGGAAAATCCAAATGAAATCAGGACCAGAGTCAGAAAAATGTCAAGGAGTTCCAAATGCACATTTGCCAGCTTATTTCTTTCT
>NW_006383013.1:4017457-4023727 GCF_000327345.1 Myotis davidii | reverse complement strand
AAAGAAACCCTTCCCTAAGGGCAGGGTTTTTTTCAATTGAACCAAGTCCTCTATCCTCTGGTCTGTTTCTCTTAAGAGACAATGGCATGTATAGGAAAGGACTGCACACAAGGGTCAGTACAGAGTAGTTGATGCTGAGATAAATTACAGATTGTGGACTGAGAATTGTAAGCATACATTCAGTATCACTAGAATATCTTAAGTACTAGGTCTCATCATTCTTCAAGGGATGGAGAGGGATTGATTTATTGATTGGTTTTATTTAATCCATGGAGATTGGTAACTTCTGAGAGCCAAGGTAAATTTTAGACTACCATGGATTAAGCAAGAAAAGGTCATGAAACTATGTCTGGCTTTTGAGATATGCATATTTTTACAAGTACAGTTGGTTCCACCAACTGCCCAGAAGTACAGAGAAGCAATATAAAGAAAAATGCCGGTTAGTATTCAGAGAACAGAAGTATCCAGCACACTTCAAATAAAGGAGATGAAATTGTACAGTCAGAGAGTATCAGGAATGATAATCACAGTGGCAAGGAGCCCACTGGGGTGAAGAGCTGCCCCTGCTGCTGCAAAGAACCTCTTCTCTGAAGGACTGTGGCAGGGCAGGGACAGCTTTGATTTTGATCCTGAATCACTGGTGCCAAGTTGAGGATCTCGCTTTGTGTTGCTTCCTACTTGAGCCCACGTAGGAAAAAGACAGGAAGGAAATGCACAACATGATAAAAGTGGTGTGTATAAATAGTAGGATTGTGGGTAATTACCAGTTTTCGAATGCTTTGTCATAGTTTCAATATTTTCAACAACCAGTGGGAATTGATTTTAAATACATAATTATTGTTAAATATGCACTTTAATTAAAAACATTACATATTACTAAACACAACAATGACCTGAGAAGCACCTGGATGGCAAAAGGAGAATGTTTTCTCAGACCTAACTTGTTCTGGCAAATCATTAGCTCAGGTAACCTGCATGGGCAACAGCATTATCCTTCCTAATAATTGTTATTATTTTTTATTGGTTATACTAACACAGCCACCATTTTTTTATTTTTTTTATTGTTTTATTACTTAAAGTATTAGGGTATTACATATGTGTCCTTTTTTTTCCCCGCCCTTGACAATCCCCTGGCCTTCCCTACCCCCAGTGTCTTATGTCCATTGGTTATGCTAATATGCATGCATAGAGACCAAAAATAATACAGAAAATCAATGAAACCAAGAGCTGGTTCTTTGAAAGGATAAACAAGATTGACAAACCTCTAGCCAGGCTCACCAAGAAGCAAAGAGAGAGGACCCACCATTTATTAAGAGCTTAGTCTGTGTTAGGGTACTGTACAAAATGCTTTATGTTTATTCTCTTACTTACTGATCAGAACATCCTTACATGGTAGCCATTATCATTATCCCCATAATAGAGCAAGAAACTGATGCTTGACAGGTTATGTAATTTGCTAAAGAACACATGGCAAGTAGGTGACTATCAAGACCAGAATATAAAGCCAGATCTGTTTGAGTCCATGCTTCTAAACCACTTGGAAAAAATAAAAATAATTTGCTCAAACATCACCTCTTACTCCTTTCTCCTTTCTCCATCCTGCATTGCTCTGACACACATTTGAGCCTCTCTTGTTTAGGACATCCTCTCAATGTAAGCTTCTGAGAAGAAGAAAGTTTTGTTCACTGCTATATCCCCAGAGCCCAAAACAGTGCCTGGCGCCTAACAGACACTACTCAATAGACATCTGTGGGATTGACAAATAAACTCTAATACATCAAATTCTAACCACAATATTCTAAAAGCAAAGTAGTCTCCACACTTTTAAAATCAAGATTATCACAGTTCTATTGCTAGTAGATCTACTGTTCTCCAAACAGTTTCCCTTTACCTACTGGATTCATATCTAGACAACACTTCCTAGCTTCCCTGCAGTTGGCAGCAGCTTATGACTAAGTTGTTCTAGCCAAGGGAATATGGTGGAAGTGATGTTTCCACTTCTAAACCTGGCCTGTAAAAATCTAATCTTCCATATTATCTTCTTTCATTTGCCAGCTGGATGCAAGATAGAGACAGCAGATGAAAGAAGCCAGGGTCGCCTGGCCAGTGTGGCTCAGTGGTTGAGCATCAACCTATGAATTAGGAGGTCACGGTTTGATTCCCAGTCAAGGCACATGCCTGGGGTTTCAGGCTTGATCCCCAGTGGAGGGCGTGCAGGAGGCAGCCAATCAATTATTCTCTCTCATCATTGATGTTTCTCTCTCTCTCCCTCTCCCTTCCTCTCTGAAATTAATAAAAAATAATAATAATTTTTTTTTAAAGAAGCCAGGGTCTCTGAATGTCTGCATGAAGCAGAGCCTTGCTGTACTTGGCTAATCTACCCAGGTCTAGATATATGCAAGAAATAAACCTTTATTTTATTAAGCCAGTAGATCTTGGAGTCATGTTACATAACTATATCAGTTAAAATTATATGAGCATGCACAATATATACATACTAGAGGCCCAGTGCACAAAAGTTGTGCACGAGTAGGATCCCTAGGCCTGGCCGACGATTAGGGCCAATCTGTGGGGCAACCGGCAGGGCAATTTGGGCCCTCCACTGCCATCTGCCTTGGCTGGCCTGGTACCACCTGCTTGCCGGCCCCGCCCCCTGCTGCCACCACCAGTCACCTCTCTCTGTGGGGCGACTGGTGAGGCAATCAGGGGGGCCCTGATGGCACCTGCCTTCACTGGCCTGGAGCCTGCAGGCTGGGGGAAGCTCCTGCATTGAACGTCCACCCCCTGGTGGTCAGTGTGCATCATAACAACCGGTCATTCCACCAGTTATTCTGCCGTTTGGTCAATTTGCATATTAGGCTTTTCTTATATAGGATGTATGTAAATATAATGTGTATATAGACATATAAAATTGATAAATCATGTACAAGACCTACTGTAACATTATATGTATTATAAAACTTACATCAAAATATAAAATTTGAAAAGAATGAGATACAGATAAAATAAAAATATTTTTAAATTTCTTGCTAAACATTATGGTTCCACTGTATTACTACACAACATTTCAAGGCACATTGGGACTTAAGGAAAGGTTTGTAATTAACAATGATGGAAACAAATCTATATTTCAAATGGTTTTGATGATTTGTTTGGTGGCTGATTTTGTGTCAGTCCTGATTATACCTTTATTGTTCTTATATCCTAACATGGCTGACAAAGAGCTCAAGTTAGGAGTAGAGGTGACAACTCTGCCATTTTATTATAGCTCATTTATAATATTGGTATTATTTTCAATCCAAGGTCTCCTTAAAGGAGTCTGTATAAGCCACTGGTCTATTTTGTGAAGGCTGGATTCATAAAAATTAGATCACAGAATCCATAAATCCACTTTACCAGACACAACTAAAACATGATATGTCCCAATTCACTAAGGACAAATGAACACATAAAGGTACCAATGTCAAATTGCCCCTTCCTTCAGGATATGTGAATACTGTAGATACATGTAGTTATCTGACATCAAATCATTTGAGGATGCAAGTATCAATCCACATTTTAAAAATGTTAAACTTAAATTTTTCCTTTTCATCATAAAGTTTTAGCACTTATGAACCCTTAAATAGGTACACCATTTTTAAGAATAATTTATTAATTTTTAGAGAGAGAAAAAGGAAAGTAGAGGGAGAAAAACATCAATAGTCTTTCTCCTGCACACCCCCTACTAGAGATACAGCCTGCTAGCCAGGCATGTGCCCTGACAAGAATCAAACAGCAACCCTACAGTGCACAGGAAAATGCCCAACTATCTGAGTCACCTGGGGCCAGGGTGGCAAACTCTATTTTTGAGGCCACTTCTCTGTCATGTTGTCTTTGGCATCCAAATCCTAGGGGGTCTCGATTTTCTTGAAGTCCCAGCTATGCATAGAGTAAAATGACTGACATCACTCCACCTAAGTTTTCTCCCACTTTATCCCTCAGCCCTACCCAAAAGCTATATTTCTCCCTCTTAATATGAGCTAGAAGCATCTCTTTTCCCAGAGACACTGCTAGATGTTAGTTAAGCTCTCTTTGATTCCCCCTAAAACAAATTATAAAAGACACAAAATCCTATCTTAACCACTCAAGTAAATGCATATGGCTAAAGAAGGTGACTGGCAGTAAAACATGGGGATAAGCCAGGAGGCTGTGAGTTATAATATCCAGGTTCTACTGAACTGTCTCTTCAATGAAGTCAACACGGTCCTTTACATCTTGGTCTCCTTATCCATGGGACAGGAACAGTTATACATGATCTACTTCCTAGGGGCTATGGAAGGAGTATGAAAATAATAAAGAAGAGACTCCTTATAGCACTGCCTTGAGTGAGCTGCATCAGGGCTCCACAGAGGGAAACTTGGCAAGAATTTGAGGAAGGAGGTTCTAAAAAAATCAGGAGCCTGTTCCTGTCTTCTAGGAAATGCTGAGAGGAGCTTAGGACAACACAAGACAAGAAAAACCTAAAGATTTTATATATTCATTCCTTTCATCAACAGCCTTGAGAAGATAAGCTCATAGTGAATGAATGAAGGAACAAGGCTCCTTAAACTCAAAGTGTTGAATGCACAACAGATAGTCCAGCCAGGTAGAGAGCACATAGCCTGGGGCTGAATAGTCAGGATCTGGGCAGAACATCACAGTGGGCTGTGAAGTCAAAGCTGAGTTCAAGATTAGGATCAGACACTGACTAGCTTTGGGGTAATTTAATCAACCCGTATGTGCCTCATAAGTTTTATCATAAGTAAAATACGAACAATAATACCTACTTGTGTCATGCTTATGAAGATTTAATGAAACAGCAGCTGTGCCTGATATAATCTAGGACTTGGCACACAATACGTTCTCAATAAACAGTTATCTTCTTCGCAATCATTATCATTCACTCTTCTTGCCCTTGCTTAGCCTATCTTTAAAAAGAAATAGATGAGGCATAGCTAACATCTGCCAAGTACTTAAGAGTTAGTCTTGGCAAGCGCTTATCAACAGAGGTTAGAGAAGTGCTTTGTGGTGGGTCATGCAGAGTGGATGCTCATGCCCTGCATGACCCTGCCAAGAAGTCATGGTGATAAGCAATGAAAACAAAGCAACAAACCTTGGCCAGGTTGGAGGCAGGGCAGCAGGTAGGCAGCTGGTAGCTAGCTGCAGGAATAACTTCACTGACTCAAAGACAACCACTGGAGTGGGTGAAAAGCAAAGAGGAAGGCAGAAGGTGTGGAAGATTTGACAAGGGATTCTTACTTCTTTAACCAACAAACAAGACCCCTTTGGTCAAAGTCAGTATAATCAGTCTATCCTTTCTCACTCCATAGGTATGGCCTCAAACCGTGCCTGAAAAACCTGGTTCTCCATAGCCCATATTTCACTAAATTCTGTCCCTTAGAGAAACAACCAGGAAGCCTCCCTCAACAGTCCCCCAGGGAATATAGCATATTTTCATCATTCTAGAGCATTTTGTAAACTGTTTACCAAGTCCAAAGTCACATGTACAGGTCCCAGGGAGAATCACAAGCTTGATCCACCTTACACCTCGCAAAACAAGGCCATACTTTTTACATTCATTTTTTTTTCTCAAGAGCACCAAGAGAGATAGGGTAAGTGGCTGAACTAGACTATTCAAAATGCTTTCCTTCTTAACAGTAAGCCCTGCTCATGCATAAAGATATGAAACACATCAGTGTTAAGAACAGGTTGTGTTTGAAGTGCTCTCATGCATGCCCTTTGAAAAAGATAGAGTAAATCCTTCTTCGTAAAAGGAGAGGCATTAATTATTTAATTAAACAAAGTAGTTGTTGACTTTTTAAATGCAATAGGCACCATTTTCCACAATGAACAGAATTTTTATAATATGTGTTATCTCTAATTCCTGTTGCTATAAAGAAGCTAGCTGAACATTTAACCCCCGAGTGGAAAATAAAAACTATTTCAAGGGAGAAATCTAAAAAGAAGTAATGTGCAAGCAGAAACTAGAGTTTCTTCCTCCAAAAGTGACCTGACCATCGAAAGGTATCTTGACTTACTTGCTATTATAATATACATCCTAACAGCTTCACAAACAAGGGGAGTAATCTCAGGAAGTGGAGGTGAGAGCTGTAACAAACCCATAAAGGATAAAATTTGCAAAATACTTTGGAGATCATACAAACTAGGCCACTTACTCAAATATTGAAAAGGTTCAATTTAATCCTGACTTCAAGACAGCTAATATAAATGTTCCAAGTCAATAAATCTTGA
>NW_006383013.1:4007627-4017020 GCF_000327345.1 Myotis davidii | reverse complement strand
AGGAAGACTATAAACAAAATACTGAGAAGGGCTGGAGAACAAGATTTAAGAGCTATTTAAGTCCTTGCTAGACAAGGGCAATAATACAAAGACATAACTCACTATAGTTGGAAGATGAGAAAAACAAAGTAAATCTCAGATTTGAATTCAATGCTATATTTCCACACACACACACACACACACACACAGTCAATTCAATTTTTAAGTCCTACAAGTTCCCAGAGGCAGAAGGGACAGATGTGACAACAGTGATTTACAAAATCAATATAGCACAAGAGATCTAGAGAAATTAACTACAGGAGAGATGACCCATTAAATCATCCAGTCCATCCCCATCTCCCTCTTGGCCCCTTGTAGGCTATCCTCTTTCAATATATTTAAGCCACTCTATCTAAGTAAGTTGTGGCAGTCAACTGACATGAGGGTTTATTCCTCTTCCTAGGGGACTAGTCTCAGTCCTAACCTCCTGATGCTGGTCTATGTCTTACTCTACATCAATAATTTCCAACCCTGGTAGCATATTAGGTTCACCCAGGGAGCTTTTGAAATACACTAATGCCAGGCCTCATGCCCAGAGATTATTAGTTAATTGATCTGGTGTAGGAGCTGGGCACTATTGGTTTGGTTTTTTTAATACTCAAGTGATTCTAATGTTTAATACCCAAGTGATTCTAATGTCCAAAGGCTTGCAAACCAGTTCTTTACAACTTTAACAGTCTTATTCCTTCTCTAGCATTTGAATGCTTTCTTGTCAGCTATACTAAAACTAACTCAATACTACCAGACTAGGAGTCAATTCATGGATGACAATAAATCAGTGAATCCTGGATGGCTGATGAGTACTAGTGGAGAACCCCTGGTGTGGGAAATCATTATCTATCACTAATGGGAGCATGACATGTACCTCAGGTGGGCTGTGGCACCTGAGAAGGGAAAAAATGGCCGAGGACTATTTAAACTAGGGGCATAGGACAACTTTCCCAGTCCCAATACCAAGAGTAATTAACCACATGGAAAGCTACGAAAGATGTTAATTCATTGGGTTTGGATTTTCTCTGTTGATCATTTTAAGCTTTGCTTTGGGAGGAAATAAAATTTAAATATAAATTTAAACAGTCATATATCCATAGCTTAAAAGCTAACTTTTGTCGAACCCTCACCATATGCAGGCACAGTTCTAAGTGCCTTACATGTATTATACCTAAGTTTCTCCAAAACCCTATGAAGTAGGTGCTATTATAATTTCATTGCAGAGGTGAAGACACTGAGACACCCAAGATCACACAGATAGTAAGTGACAGAGCTAGAATTCCAATTTAGGTAGAGTGGCTCCAGGGCCCATATTCTTAATCATTCATCTCAACTACCTTAAAGCACTGTGTAATTTAGACACAAAGGGAGCGCCTGAAATTAGAATCTAAAGGTGCCACAATAAGTCTTACAAGAACTGGGATGCAATTTCTTCAGTAAACATCTATAAAGCATTAGTTTTGAACATTAGCATGCATAGTAATCACTGGAAGGGATTTTTAGGGCAAATGTTAGACCCCCTTCCCTAGAGATTTTGATGCGGTAGTCTGGGTGGGGCCCATGAACTTGCATTGGTAACAAAGTAGAGGCATCTTTTTTTTAACACAGCTAAGTCCACCAGAGAAGTTTGGGATAAATCAATTTTAGGAAAAGGGAGAGAATCAACAGCCTTGCAGAAAGTCCTTTCAGGAAACTGGGGTGTCAGAAGCTAAGCTACAAAGAGTGAAGAAATGGTTGTGAGGTCGGTCATGGAGCCAGTGAATGGCAGCTCCTCTTCCAAATGCTTCTTGGTGAATTGTAGTACTTTGGGGAAAGTTATTTTAGGAGAGGGGAAAGTGCCAGAAGGGAAGGAGAATTAAAAATTCAAGAAAGACCAGGGGAAAATGATGATAGAACAAGATTCTGGAAAAGGCAGAGGGTTCACATCAACTGCAGTGAGTCCACCTGCCAAAACTTCTATCGCAGGAAAGGCCTCCCAGAAATAGGCTCATGCAGAGCCTCTTGGCACTGTATTTATTAGTCCAAGCATGCACTTCCCAACCACTACTGGATAGCAAGGTTAATGACTATCTTAGAAACAGGTTTTCAAAGTCCCATGAAAAGAAAAAAAGAACCATAGGGTACAACATGACGACAGCATGGCCAAGCCTCCTGGGTACTAGTGCTATGCTTGATTGACATGTCGTCCCTAAGAGGACCATCACTGATGCCTGTCGAACTACCTTTTAAGTGGATTGTTACTCTAGTCCAGGGGCTCTCAACTCCAACTGCAGACTGGCTACAAATTTATGGGACTCGACACAAAGTGAAAATGTGGAACCTCCTGTACAAAAATGATTAAGAATTTCTAGATGGTACTCAAGTAATGGAGAACATGCTAAATTCCTTTAAGGACTCTGCCTGAGTTTTCTTGGCTCTACCAGATGATTTCTTCTAGGGTCTGGGCACTGGCCCAGAACTCATCCACCCTTCTGAATAATGCATGAAACAAGGCCCTTCCAAGCAACCATGAGCTTTGGACAGAATGCTCTGTAAAGGCAGGAGAATCTGACCCTCAACAAAGCTTGAGATTTATCCCAAGAGACAGGATCAAATGGGGATGATCATTCAAGCAGCATAGCTGGGCAGCTCCCAGCCAGATGTGCAGTTACCCAAGAGTCCTTAGCAATGAACCCAGCCATCTAAGGAGAAGAGCTGCTTCCCACAGGAATCTATAACCCAAAATGAATTATGGAAACCAATTCTTTCATTTTTAGACAAGCAATACAGGCTGAGGAGAATTGCAAAGACACCCCACAGTGGTGGTCCCTCAGGATAACAGCCAGGGCTAAGGTCTTTCATTTTGACCTTATCAGCAATAGAGGGACAGTGAATGCTTTGGAAGTAGAAGTCATGAGTTAGAATCCTAGCTCCACCACTTTGTAGCTGTGTGACCTTTCAATGCCTCAGTTTTCTCACCAGAAAAAATGGATCTAATGAATTACCATAAACTTCTATGGAGATTAAATAAGATAATGCGTGTATTAAGTTTAGTTTAGAAGAGAGCTTAATGCATGGTAAGCATTCAGTAAACATTATCTTAGCTACTATCATCATTACCACCATCACCACAACACTCCACAAAACACACGAGTCA
The DNA here is from genome assembly GCF_000327345.1 of Myotis davidii. Lineage (NCBI taxonomy): Eukaryota > Metazoa > Chordata > Mammalia > Chiroptera > Vespertilionidae > Myotis > Myotis davidii. Next base: position 4,013,854 of record NW_006383013.1, on the reverse strand, counting down.
CTTTTCTCCCACTTAGGCAAAAAAAAAGTGAGTGGCTCCAGGTTCCAACAGCCAGTAAGAGTAGAGCCAGGATTGGAACCCATGTTTTCCATCTTACATTCTCACCAGCTTCCTCATCTCACCTAACTCAAGAACTGAGCAGAGACCCTGTCTGCAGCTTTCTGGTGTGACATTCAGCACAATCGCAGTGTGCTCTGTGTGAGGATTAATGGAGGTAATTAGGTAAAGCAGGGACAAGCTGTCTATCTCATCATAAGCACTCAGTCCATGTTAGCTATTGATATTATTGCAGTTATTATCATATCATTGATGAACTGCCAGGAAAATTGCATGTAAACTGATATAGCCACCATGTTGGAGATTTACTTGAAGGGCTGGCTATTTGAAGAAATCTAATGTCCAACTCTTTAGTAAAAGCAGAATTCTCCCTGCTAATATGATTAAAATCACCCACTTAAATTATCCCATGCACATATGCAGAGAGCCTCTTGTATTGGCTATGCTTGAAGTAATAGAAGCCATACTTCCAAGCTATCCAAACAAGGGACAGGGCAAAGATGTAATTTTAGAAAAGAAGTCCAACTTCAAAAACCTGCAGTCCCACAGCCAGAGATTGGTCAGTATGGAAGTGAAGCCTTTAAGAAAAGGGACTGTGACCTTCATCTCTTTTTTAGGCCCCTCTCTTCAAGAGAAATTTTATACCACCATGCCAAACCCAACTACCATTTATTATTGGTACTCATAGTAACATTGTGCTAGGCATCTCCTGCAAGCTCATAGGCAGTCATGTGGAATTGGAACCTTACCATTTAGAAAAAATTTCCCACCTGGCTGGTGTGGCTCAGTTGGATGAGCATTGTCTCATACACCGAGAGGTCACTGGTTCAATTCCAGGTCAGGGCGCATGCCTGGGTTTCAGGCTCGAAACCTAGTAGAGAGTGTGCAGGAGGCAGCTGATCAATGTTCCTCTCTTTCTCTCCTTCTCCCTTCCTCTCTCTAAAATCAATTAAAAAATGTTTTAAAAAGAAAGAAAGGAGGAAAGGGAGGGAAGGGAGGGAGGTAGGGAAAACTTCCTGACCAATCAGATGGCATTAAGTCACTGGATTTATTTTTCCACTCAAGCAAGTGTCTCTTCTAGAAAGAAATCTGCCCTATGGCACCAATTTCCATCTTTTGCTGAGTAGTCCAGGGAGAAAAGTAAAAATTTAAAAAACAACAATGAAGCCATGACAATTAAACTGGCACATAATGAAAGCCACAAATACATAATTACCATGTTCCACTTGGTACAATACACTCCAGAGTTGCCAAAAACTGCCCACTCTGATAGCAGTTGCCCTGATGCAGGCCTTGGGCTCTGCAGCTGCATCTCAATGAGCCCTAAGTCGCTGCCTGGAATGGTTGCCCTGGTAATGGGGTTCTGGCTGAGAGGGACATTGATTACCCCTGGGAATGATTTTCCACTTGGAGGGAGACCGACTGGGTAAATGCAAAAGCAGAGAAGTTGGAAGGGAGGAAGGGTCCAAAGGGGCATGGGAGTCACTAAAGATCTGAGAGGGGTCCCAAGCTTCCCCTTTCTGAGATTGAGGAAAGTAACATGTAAATGTTGTACCTTGAGGACCTTGAATGCAGGCACAGAGTTGAAATATCCATCTACTCCTGACTCAAGAATGTTCCTTGTCAGGAGAACTGGACTGGTTGTCAAGAGGCTTGAATTCTAGTCTCACCTCTCTTATAAATTCACTGGGTGACCCTGGATAAATCATACCTAGGTAAAATCAAGGGAGTTAGGACAATGTTTTTCTAAGGCACAAAAGCTAAGACCATTGGAGAAGAAAGAGGGCCAAATGAGAGAGAATTTCTCAGCTCATGGCAAAGTGAGAGAGAATTTCTATGTTGACAACTGTCCTTTCCCTTAGCACTCATATTTTTAAATTCTCCTCTCCTGTCTCAAATATACTCTCCAGGACTAAGTTCAGATTTCTATCACCTGTTCCCAAGGTTGTCTTAGGAGAAAGGTGAGCACCAGTTTTGGCCAACTTCTACCACAAATGGAACAAATCTGGATGCTATATGAGGATGAAGGTACTCCATGGTTTCCCAGGACTGGGAGCAACTAGAGGAGAAAACCTTGCCAGCCCCTTTTCTGTTATGATGGTGTGATTCTCTGAATGGCTCAACCCTTCTCACCAACCATGCATTAACAATGGATGAATGATGGATTTGAGGGATGTTGGAAAAGGAGCAAAGGGAAAGCATTCCAGGCAGAGCGAACAGCATCTGTAAAAGCTCTGTGGCTGAAAGAAGTGGTTTCATATGAAACCTGAAAAAAATGCTAATGTAGAGACCTGAAAACAAGGGAAAATATATTGAGAGATGGGGGTTGGTGGGCTGTGAGATAAGCAGGAGCTGGATCATGCAATCCTTGTTAGTGGCCATGTTTGTGGTTTTGTTTTAATCCTAAGAATTTTGGAGGCTATTAGCAGAGGAGAAAGGTGGAAGTAGCGTGACAAGATTTTAATTTTGAAAATATTAAGGACATGAGGAGAGCAATTAGGAGGCTACTGTCATGATCCAGGCAAGAGATGATGGATGATTTTCAAAAGGGGAGAAGCACTCCTACATGAGTGGTGGCCACAGCCCCCCTTACTGCTTCCCCTAGTTCGGGTAAGGTCTCCCTAGTTTATCTGCTTCACCTTGTTCAGAGTCATCCCTGAGACTTATGTCCTTACTGTTAATGTTTCACCATGAACAGTGGACTCCCTCAGTAGCGCCAGCTCTGTCCTCTTACTTTGCACTAATATCTTCAACTAAAACTCTAACCTCTCCAGAGAATGTTAGTCCTTGTTCCCTCAGAAAGCATGTAAACCTTGTCATTGCTTGTTAAATTTTTATCTCAAAACAATCACTTGCAATAAAGAGAGACTGTTCAGCAAACAGGCATTTTTTAGGCATGGGGAAACTTAAAAACAAATAAAACAAAAAATCCTTCCTTTTTACCATCAGATGCCAAAGGATAGTGTGGGCTGTGCTAGAAACAGGGAAACCTGGTCTTAGAAAGCTCTTCATGTGTTCAAAAGCACTCCAACAGCTGAGAACCAATTCCTTTAAAAACTGTCCTGTGATCACTTGAGACTGTATGTGTCTTGACTGAGTTGTCAGCCCCCAGCTGGGTGGGGGACCGAAAGAGGCATGCAAGACTCTCCTAGTTCTCAATGTGGGTGATTTGGTTTCAATAGATCGTGGGACAGGGCGGGAGAGGTTGGGGCAACCATCTGGGCTTCAGATGAAAAAAGGTGGGAAGGGAAGTGTGGCAACTACCCATGTTTTGATATTTTTCCCACTGAGAGGCAGGGTCTATGTTCCCTGTCCTTTACTCTGGATTTTGTGGCCACTTTGACCAATAGAACAATGGGACACAGTGGCTTCCCCTTTGAGAAATATAGATATAATTAAGTTAGATGATTATTCTTATATCAAATTAGAGACCCAGTACACGAATTTGTGCACGGGTGGGGTCCCATGGTGGGTAGAGAGGGCGGGATGCAATCTGCCCTCCAAGGAGGCAGTGGGACACCCTTGCCGGCCTGGGATCTGGATCCATCCTGCTGACATTTGCACCGGTTATTGGGAGCCACCTGGCAGCCACTTCTATATCCTTTCTTCCTTGCAGAGCATCTAGGGAGGGGAGGCGGCCGCAGTGCCCAAGGTCGACTTTCAGGAGGCCGGCAGCGCTGTTGGGATCATGCCAATGATGCTGATCCGTAGGTGCCTGGCCCGTTCTCTGGAGATTGGACCTGCAGGACTACTGAGGGAGTGAGTGGTTACCACCAGGCAGGTGGGCTGCTAGAACGGGTCTGTCAGCTGAGCAGTGCTCCCACTGTGGGAGCACACTGACCACCATTTAGCGTCTGCCCCCTGGTGGTCACTGTGTGTCATAGCGACCAGTTGACTGGTCATTTCAGTCAATGGGTCATAACAGTCACTTAGGCATATATATATATATATATATATATAATGCTTCCCACTTCAGACAGATTTTTCTAGATTTATGATTATAACTATTAGATGGCATCTGTTGATATAAAAGAACCTAAAGCTATAGTGTGAATAGTCCCTAAGAAGTTAATATCAATCAGAAATGAAACTGGAAACTTTCCAAATAATAGTATAGGTCAATGGGAGTAAAAGACTTTAGGTTTTAAGGTCTGGTTTACAAATGACCTTTTTAAGGAATGTAACAATAGACTGAACGCCCCTGGGAGAGTCTAAATGCTTTTTTGTATGAGAAACCAGAAGTTCAAGATTGTTGCAGGTTTATTTTATCCCTCTCTGAATTTCAATCTGTACCTCCCCTAGGGCCCATCTCATAGGTTATAGAAATTGCCTGTTTCCAGGTACAAATGTCTCTGGAAATGCAATCCCTCCCTGAATCTCACAGCCTAGACTCCACCATGCTCTCAAGACTACTAGAAGAAAGGACACACATAAGAAGAGTTTTTGAAAATTTATTTTCATCCAATTTTTTTCTCTCTAGTCCAGGAGAGCAGCAGAGTGAAAAGTGGACCCAAGTGGGAGCCCAGCAACTGCATTCCCATGCCTCTCCTGCCTTCCCTCGCACTGTAACGCAGCCTAGCACCACCTCAGGTTCCTCATCTACAAACACAATAAACGGGATGGATAAGACCACTTGGCAGGTCCTTCTAGTCCTAAGGATTTAGGACTTTACACATTTGACAGAAGGTGAGATCTGTCCTCCTGGACCATTACTTTGAGGAAAAGTCAGAAACTCCCAGTCTGATCACATCCTCCTTCCAATGGCCCAGGCACTCGGCTCCCTGTGTTAAGAGAAGCCAGTTGCCAGGAGAAAAGGTAAGACTTCAGCCAGTCACACCCAGATCTTGCAGAGGAAGGATAGGCCACCCAGGAATTTTTGCTCAATGCAAACAAGACTGAGTGTAATTACAAACAGGTGTGAGGAAGTCAACATATCTTCTCTCCCTGAGTTAGAGAATGATGGTGCCCAACTGCCGGAACTTCCCAGGACCTGCCCAGCTGCCAGCTGTGTGCTCTCTGCTTACAGTCAGGTCTACAATTTCTGAGACTTTCTCTTTATGTCCTCACTCCCTTCCTCCCCCAGCCAAATGCAAATCTCTCTTCTTTTATCTTAATACTATTTCTGAGATGGTGGAAAAGCCAAGAAGTTGCTTTTCTGTTCTCTGATTTCACACAAAGCTTGTTGTCAGGACAGATGACAAATGCCTCCCTTCCCACCCCTCCCCCAGCAACAAGGAACCCAGCCAGGAGACCAGATTTCCCCAACCATGGTCACGGGAAGTCTTAGACTTCACTGGAGCTTTCAAGAATCACTAGGAAAAGGTAACTTATGGTTTTTTAAAACACTGGTATCTGCTCAGGGATAAACACATAGACCAATGGACAGATAAAGTCTACAAAAAGACTAGGATCTGTAAGGATCTGGGAATATAATGGAGGAAGCACTTTAAGTCTGTGGGTAAAGGATTGGGGTATTCAATAAATATTGTGGTGTAATTAGCTTTTAAAGGGAAAAAACAAATAAAATTATATTCCCCACATCATATACCATATGTGAAAAATACATTCCTACTGCATGAGAGACCTAATGGCCAAAAGGAAAACACTAAGACTATGAGAAGAAAATATAGGGAAGTGCCTACTAGCTTTATGATATTGGTATAGGAAAAGAATTTTTAGACAAGGTATTAAAAATACAACTCATGGAGAGCCAAATTAATATATTTAACATCAATTTTTTAAAACCTCTTTTTGTCAAAACATACAATAAACAAAGTTAAACAAGAAAAAGGAATTTCCCCTAAGAATGGGAATAAGACAGGGATGCCCTCTTTCACCACTCCTGTTTGATATAGTACTGAAAGTGCTAGCCATAGCAATCAGACAAGAAGAAGAAATAAAAGCCATCCAAATTGGAAAAGAAGAAGTAAAACTGTCCTTATTCGCAGATGACATGATACTATACATAGAAAACCCCCAAAAATTCCATCAAAAAACTACTAGACCTAATAAATGAATTCAGCAATGTAGCAGGATACAAAATTAACATCGGGAAATCTATGGCCTTTTTATACACCAATAATGAACTCACAAAAGGAGAAACTAAGAAAACAATCCCATTTACCATTGCAACAAAAAAATTAAGATACTAGGAATAAATTTATTCTGGG
>NW_006383013.1:3999133-4006590 GCF_000327345.1 Myotis davidii | reverse complement strand
TATCACTTGATCTCACTCATATGTGGGATATAATGATCAACATAATTTGATGAACAAAAATAGATACAGAGACAAATGGCAGGAGAGGTGGTGGGGGGGAGGTTAGAGAGCAACCAAAGGACTTGTATGCGTGCATATAAGCCTAACCAATGGACACACATGCTGGGGCAGTGGGGGCTTGCCCAGGGTGGGGATGGCTGGGGGTCCGGGGGGTCAATCGGGAAAAAAGGAGACATATATAAAACTTTATACAATAAATTTTTAAAAAGAAAGAAAAAAGAGAGCTATTCCTTGCTGGTGTAGCTAGATGGTTGAGTGTTGACCTATAAACCAAGAGGTCACAGTTCGATCCTCAGTTAGGACACATGTCTGGGTTGCGGGCTTGATCTCCATTAGGGGGCATGCAGGAGGCAGTGGATCAATGATTCTCTCTCATTATTGATGTTTCTATCCCTCTCTCCTTCTCCCTTCCTCTCTCTGAAATCAATAAAAACATACTTTTTAAAAAAGACAATATGAGAGAAGATATTATTTACACATATATACATGCATATACATATGTATTTTATATCTTATATACATTTTGAATGTATGCATGTATATACAGAGAAAATTGGTATTCAGAATATATAAAGAACAAATCAATTTAAAAATTTCAACTCAAAAGAAGATGAGCAAAGGGTTTAAACAAGTAATCCCCAGAAAAAGAAATCTTCAGGCCAAAACACATACGAAAAGTGACTCAATCTTGCTGGTAATCAAAGAAACACAAAGAAAAGTCACCACATCAGAGTGGCAAAAGTTTATAAGGCTCAAAAAGCAAGGGCTGGAGAGGACATGGATAAACAGACTGTCCACTGTTGGGAGGAGTTTCAAATGGTATAATCATACCACACAAGCTGCAACATGTACTAAATTTGAAAATGTGTATTTCTTAAAACCAGTAATCCCATTTCTAGTATATATCCTAGAAAGACCCTCATATATGTGCATAGGAGTGTGACAAATGTTCTCACTAGCTGAATTGTTTGTGAAAGCTAATAAAGGTAAAAACCCTAAATGTCCACCAATAAGGGAATAGATAACATATACTTATTTATATGATAGAATATAGCATATAACATATTATATGATAGAATACTATGCAGCAGACAAAATGGGTAAACTAGAGTTATGTATCAACACTAAGTAAATCAATTTTCAGAAAACTATGGTAACCATTTTCATAAATACTGCATTATGTTTAGGAACACTTAAATATGAGACAACGTAGAAAAGTCTGGACTACATGATGCATTCTTAACAATGGTTGCTATTGGCAAGGGGATAGTGGACAGAACTAAGCAGAGAAACTTTATCATATTTTTTAAATTTTAATAATTATAAAAATAGATCTGAAGCAAATATAACAAAATATAAATATTAGTCCATTCTGGCTAATGGGCACACAGGTCTTTATAACATTATTTCCCAGATTTTTCTATTTTAATTTGTTTACAACTAAGGGGAAAAAATCAAATAGTGTTCTCACATTAAATGTAAACCATCATACCCTAAATATGTCTCCATTCTGTCCCTTCCATCTCCCTGCCTCAGCTCAGACTCTCATCTCTTCTCAAACAGGCCATTATTGATCTTCCACATCCAGACTTCACTTCTATAGTGTTATCAGGATGATTTTTCTGAAATATAAATCCTAAAACATTGTAAAACAAGATGAAAATCTAACTCTTGCTATAAACCCTTTGCCTTCAGAATTAAAACAAGAGCTTCTTTGCAGGGTAAACACAGTCCCCCATAACCCAGCCTTTGCTTCCTTCTCTGGTCCCAAATGCCACAATCCCTGCCCCTCACCCACACGCATGCCCTGTGCTCTGGCCACACTGCTGTCCCAGAGCCCCAACTCGTACGCCTTTGTGTAGCATCCACCCCCACACTGATCTTTCTGCTCAAATTAGGGTTTGCCCTTCAACACTGGGCTCAGCCATCATTCTGAGCTCTTTCCCCGCCTCCCAGAGAGCCCCATTCAAACCATGTTATCATGCACACCACATGCCTACCACCCTCTCCCCAGGAAGACTGCAAGCTTCCAGACTGCAGGAACCAAGATTCATAAAACTCTGCCTCTTGTTCTGTCATTAGCACTCAATACATCTCATCAGATTAATAAAAGACAATACACATGCATGGACGAACCGCCCCTAAGCACAGTCTCATCCTAAGAGATGTTTTGTTCATTCATTCAACAATGACTAGGAATAACACTAGTAACAATAGCCCTCCTTTGTTGAGTGTTTATAATGCACTTGCTTGGTCTTGAGGGGGAATGCAAGATAAGGCCTGGACATAAACCTTGTCTTCAAGGAGCTTCCAGTCCTGCTGGAGAGATACGAGGCAAGAGTGATGCTTAGACTCTTATAACTAGATAGTATGTGGCTGAAAACTCAAGTAATGTGCAATTCCAGCTTTCCCTTAAAACATTTAGATGAGTTACTATAAATGAACAAGATAAGGAATTTGGGGAAAAAGAGAAATGGGGGATGAGAAAGAAAGAAAAGTACTGAAGCTCATTCCAAATTCCCCAGCTCACTGCCCTGATGGGAATAGACATGGAAGGCAGGAGAAGGCCCAAATCAGGTTAGGGTCCCTATGGTGCGTGCCTGTCAGAGCCATGTAACCCCAGAATGAATTACTTAGGGATAAAGGGGGCTGGCACTGGCTGGCAACTTGGCCAGACAGCCCCAATTTTTCCCCTACACCGGGGCTCTGCTGTTCAAATCAAAATTCGTTAGCAGGCGGAATGAGCTCGTTTCATGCATGTTCTAATTAGACAATGGAGATTATTGCAAAACACCTGCAATGTTTGTAATCGTTTAAAATAATGAGAATCAATATTAGCTTCCAAAGGCACCATATGGTAAATGCTCATTCCAGGCATGTGGTCCCTGATAGGCTCTCAGGCTTCAAAACCGATCATTAACATTTTTTAATTTGCACGACGTTGCTCCGGTTAATGAATTGGCTGCCTGTGTGCCCTCTGCACAGTGACCGCCACTAAGTGATCATTTAATTGTAACATGGCCTCCATGCCCACTGGAACACTTGGGGTATGCCATAGAGGACACACTCAAGTCAAACAGTGCATGCAAATGTCTGACTACCACCGGACACTTCTCAGGTGTCTGACCACCAAGCCCCTAAAGTGGTTCTCAGGTCACCCGGGGACCTTGTGAAACATAGAATGAATGGTGGGTCCCACCTCAGAGTTTCAGATTCAGCAGGTCTGTAGGGGTCTGAGATTCTGCATGTCCAACAGGTTCACAGGTGATACAGACACCCTTGGCGTGGTCACCACCCTTTGAGAAGCACTGCCCTACAGGATGGCATCCAGCCCCCACTCCAAGCGAACACCTTCCCAATTGGCAAGAGTAAAAACTGAGGAAAAGACTGGCTTCTCCCACATTCCCTGAGCAAACCTCCAGGCCTTACCTAGTGGATGGGCAGAGGGCTTCATAGAACACATGTTGAGTCAGTTATATGCTAGGCGGTTCCACGTCTTGATGAATCCTCACCACCACTCCATGAAGGGAGTGCTCCCACCACATTGGATAAAAGAAGAAACTGAAGTGCAGCCTTGTGCAATGTCAGCCAGGACAATACATGGAGGATTCAGATTCAAGCAGGGGTTATGTGCCTCCAAGTCCCATGTTCTGTCCATGACAGGGCACTGTCCAAAGGACCAGATAGTGTGTGTCATGTCATTCCTCACCCAAGGCCCTGTTCTCACTCATCCTTGGGGCTCTCCTGACCACTCCATGATGCAAGGCAGGAGGCTCCTTTCCCTAAGCACAGATAATGCAGATTTCCAGAGCCCAAGCCAGTACTGGCCCACCTCCCTCTGCACCTGGTCATAAACGCTTCCTTTGCCATATATGGAGCACACCAGCGCTTCAGTTGTGTTGCTTCCAAGTTGCTTCTCAACTTTAGTTGTGCTCAGGAATCACCTGGGGATCTTGTTAAACTGCAGTCTCTGAACTCTGGGTCTAGGATGGGCCAAAGTGACATTTCCAAGTGACACTGATGCTGAGAAGCTCTGCACCAGTGTAAGCACAGAGGACCTGGTGTGATGGAAAACAGAAGTTTGGGAGCCAAACAAAGTAGGTTACAAGCATTTCCAATGTGTTTTTCCCAGAGCAATTTGCTTAACCTTTCAGAACCACGGTTTACTCCTCTCTAACATACAGAGAGCCTGGCAGGCGTAGCTCAGTGGTTGAACGTCAACCTATGAACCAGGAAGTCACTGTTAGATTCCCGATCAAGGAACATGCTTGGGTTGCGGGCTCGATCACCAGTATGGGACATGCAGGAGGCAACCAATCAATGATTCTCTCTCATCATTGATGTTTCTATCTGTCTCTCTCTGCCTTCTGCTCTAAAATCAATAAAAATATTGTTTTTAAAAAATAAAGTACAGATAACACCTACCCATGTAATTCTGAGATAACGAATATATGAAAACCACTTCACCCTCCTTTGCTATCTCCTTTCTCTCGCTTCTTACCACCCAAGCTCTGAGCTGGGGAAGTCTGACATTTTTACCTGATTTTACAGTAAGGAAATAATGGGCTTTTGATAGACTAAATCCATAGCCATCCTGTAGCAGGTCTCAAATATAACCAAGGGCTCTTGATGTCAAGCTGCATGCTGTCACGTAGGTACCAGGGACTGAGGCCTCAGCAGCTCCAGTTTGGGGGTGGAAGAAACACAGAAACAGTGTCACCCTCTGACATAATCAGCAGAGCCCTGCTGGAGTCCTAAAGAAGAAATGAGTGGCTCGTACTCGCCTTACCTTTTATTATCTTGGAGTAGACATTGGGGGTGGGGCAGGCAGGGGCAGATTTCACACAATAGCTGAGAAAGTACTAGTCATACATTCTCTGATCTCTGTTTGGAGTTCTATTCGCATCCAGCGTGTGACTTGGCAAAACCTCCCTAGGATAACCCACAGGACACAGCCCCAGGCAGTGCGCCCCGGAGAAATGTACAATATCAAAGGGAGGAAAGTAGATAAAAGTCATAGGTAGGATTTACAGCAAACTTGGCTCACAGGCAGGTAAATTCAACCTGCTCCTGGAGCTCTTCCTTTTTCTCCTTCCTTTGATGTTTTAAAATACATAAGACTGTTGTTGTTTTAAATCGTCTCCATAGAACATTGCCTGCCACGGAAGCAGCAATCAGGGATTCTCCAGGCATCAGCATTTGTCAGCCGGCTTGTAATTCACGACAATTCATAAACCTTTTCAGAATGCTGTGAGCGTAACTTCAGGGGGCTTAATAAAACAGCTTTCTATTCCTCAACTTCCTTCCATTGATAACACATTCAAATTGTAATAGCCTGCAGTGTGCACCCTGTATCACATTACTGCTCACGCCCCATGCACTCTCCCACACCATCCATCACCTCAGCTGTCAGCAAAGTCCTTCCTTCCGCCCTGCACACAAAAAATGGGACTGCTTCTCTCTTCATGTCTAGTGAACAAGCCCTTGCCCGCACCCCACCCTCCCCTACGCCCTCCCACTGTCCCCTACCCGCTCAGTGGCAAGCATGTAGTCTCAGGGCTATGTGCTCCAACAACCTGTCTTGTGGCATGGGGTTTGTTGGGTTGGGTGGTCCAGGCAGAGTTTTCTGAGCATGTGTAGATGGTACAGTAACAGTAGGCTCTCCCAGGTCAGGTGGAGTGGTAGGTGAACCACCAATTTGAAAATCAGTGACCTCCTCTCATCCCAGCCGTACTGTGAATTCTGGGTAAGCCATTTAAGCTGTCTGAGCCTGTTTGCTCACCTAGGGAATGGGCCCTGATACATGCTCCGCAGGTGAATGAGCTGACCTCTGAGGCTGACTGTGACTCACAGAGAGGCTGACATTTCCCTCCAAATTTTCCCCAATGGAAAGAGCAAGTTATCATGGAAGCTCTTGAGTTAGACCTGGGACCAGGTGGATAGGGGGTGGTGAAGATGGGATCCATCTTCTGGGAGTCGATAAAAATATTAGAATTAGTTCAATTATGGTGTTGGGCAAATGGGTATCTGATTCTGGTGACTCCAGACTGGCAAAAGCAGATGTCCAGGCTGAAGCTGGGGAGCACCCAGTGGCCCTGGGGCCTTCTGGGCACTGAAACAAGCATGCGTCAGACGATATCCCCTTTGCCCACTGCCCCGGCTTCAGACCTCAGTGGATGTTTGCAGTTCCAAAGCCCTGATATGGAGCTGGCACCAATGGCCTCTCCTCTCCTGAGCATCACCTCATAAGCTCCAGATTTGCAGAAGGATGGAGTCGCAGCCTCCTCGTCAAAAACACTGCACCAACACCCCTCCCCCCAGCCTTGTTAAAATTCTCAGCAACAAGTGGCAGCAGTAGGTTTGCTCAGCAGGTTCCTCAATGTAACTGAGGAAAAGGAAAGGAAATCTCAGAGATTGCCAAGAGACCTCCCAGGTCCCCCATCATCCCATAATGGGTTCCTCTTTATGACACGTGGGGGAAACCAGCTGGTTCCTGCACCCATTGAGGCTGAGAAGTGGCAATAAAAGAGAGGGGAGGAGTGGGAGAGAGCAGTCTCTCTCTAATCCCACAGTTAAGCCTCTGGCCTGAGACTGAGCCCCTGGGAGCCTAGCCCCTTAGAAAGAGGCAGGTGTAGGAAAATGCTTTTTGCCTGCAGCTGTTACCACTTAACACAAATCATGTATCCCATCTTCTTAGCAAGCATAAAGTGTTTCCAGAATGCTTTCTCAAAACCCTAAGACTTAGCATCCTCCGGTAGGCCTCCCCCTCGAACTTGATTGCCTTCCTCGTGCGATTTACATTAGCAGGGAGTCTGTTATTAACTTGATATTTTATCTGTGACACTGCGAGAAATATTGCTGCCATAAACCCAGGTGCCCTTAGTAAAAGCTGAACTACTGGGCTAAAGCTAATAAAGTGAGGAACAATGGAAGCAATTGGCTATGAATATCTAAGCAGATAAGACGACAGCTGCCCCGCAAGGCACACGCCTTCCCATATCATGTTCCCCAGACACTAACACAATTCCCTCCTCTCTTGATTTACTGGGCTCTGCTCACCTAACCCAGTGCTCTCTAGTCCAAGGGTCTCACTTGTTTACTCCTAAGAACTGGTGGATCCAGGCTTTCTAAAACATGCCCAGGTTCTTCGTGCACCTTCAGAAAGCCAGGAAGCACGCACAAACATGCACAGGCACGCCCCCCTCCACCCCCATCACATCCCCAGACACTGCCACAATTCCCTCGTCTCTTGACTTACTGGACCCTGCCCGCTCAATCCAATGCTCTCCAGTCCAAGGGTCTCATTTGTTTACTCCTGAGAACAGGTGCGCCCAGGCTTTCTAAAACATGCCTGTGTTATCTGCACACCTTCAGAAAGCCAGGAAAGCCCGGGGCTG
>NW_006383013.1:3980035-3998949 GCF_000327345.1 Myotis davidii | reverse complement strand
CACCCCCACCAAGAGATTCTGAGATCCTGCATTTGTAACCAGCAACCCCAGAAAGTCCAAGGGGACCAGACTTGCCTGATACTGTATTAGCCAGGACGCAGTAGGCAGGATGGCCAGCCGGACCCTGTCCCCTGCACCATCCTTGCATGAAGAGTGGACTTCAGGAGAGGCAGAACTGAGTCGGCCCCCGTTGTGGAAGATTTGTTTTTCCAAGGTCCCTAAGAGGCCTCAGGTCAAAGCAGCCACAAGAGAGTGGCAGCTTCCACCATCCTGAAGGCTGTGCTCTCCTGGATTGGGCGTGTCTCATGTGCAGGAGGAAGGCAGATGCTTCTTGTTATATTAATGAGCATGTGTTGTCAATCAGTGGACCCATCCAAAGGAATTTTAATAAAGTCAGCATCTCTTCCTCTGGCTTTGACTACCTATTAAAGAAACTTCATCATGCAAGAGAATCCTAAATGTAGTAGCTAGAGGTAAATGCTGACTGGTATACTTGGCACATTGGTTGAGGAACTCCAATATGCTCAGAGGTAGGAATGTTGGGTGTGGTTCCCAGGATAATCCTCCATCACCAGCTGCTCTGGTTGTGAATAATGAAAATAACACAAAGATGACAAGCATTGAACTATGCAGGATGGTTCCACATTTTTAGCAAGGGCTTCTTTGCCCAGGGATGAGGCTGGGAAACAGGTGAGATTCATGTGATGGATGGAAGCCTGCTTAAACCCAAAGAGATGGCATAATGCTGTGGTTTACAACCTTGGCTACACAATGAAGTCATGAGGAATTAAAAAGTAATAGTAACAACCAACCCTAGAGATCCCAGCTCTGTGATCTGGGGTGGGGCCAGACACAGGTCTTTTTTTATGGTTCCTCAGGTTATTCTAATGTGCAGCTGAAGTCAAGCAGCACTGCCCTACTAGAACTTCCCGGGAATTTAAAGCTGTGTGTTCAATCTTCACTACAATCGAACCTCATGAGGAGCTTTACAATATATTGATGCTGGGGTCCCATGCCCAAAGATTCAGAATAACTGGTCTGGGGACTTTTAAAATATCCCCAGGTGATTGCAACATGCAGCCAAGGTGGAGAACAGCTGGCCAGAAGACATTTCATGCTGATGGCTGCCTGTCCTTTGTCTCTGGGTTTATCCAGGGTGATCTAATAGGAAGCACTTAAGATTGAATCAAGAGACTGAATTAAGCCTTAGCTTTGCTAAAAACTTGCTGTGGCAACTGGGGCAAGTCATTAACATGTTAGGCCTCAGCTTCCTCATGATTCTATCTCACAGAACTGGTGCAAGAACTAAATCAAATCATTTACAAGTCCTCTAAAAATAGTGACCCATGCCCAGCCGGTGTTGCTCAGTGGCTGAGCATCAACCTGTGAAACAGGAGGTCATGGTTTGATTCCTGGTCAGGGCATATACCCAGGTTTCGGGCTCAATCCCCAGTGTGGGGTGTGCAGGATATAGCCAATCAATAATTTTTCTCTCATCATTGATGTTTCTATCTCAGTCTCACTGTCCCTTCCTCTTTTAAATCAATAAACATTTTTTTAAAATAACAAATAAAATAAGATAAAATTAGTTACCTGCTATATACATATTACTATACCCTTTTGTGGTCAAAAATAAGTTGCTACAGGTTTTATATCTCAGTGGGAAGGAAGAGTATGGGCTGTGCATGCGGCAGAGGACTCCATGGGAAGATAATAAAGACAGCAATGATGCTGTAATGTTTAAAATGCATTTTCCCACCATTCTCCAATTTGTCCTCACCCTAGATAGAACTGTCAGATTATGATGTCTCATATTAGAGCAAGGAAACAGAAACTCAGAAAGTTCATGGGGTGGGGTCTATGAAAGCACCATCCAAGTAGCAGAAGAAAACTTCAGCTTGGTCCTGCTGATTTGAGACACCAAGTTTGTTTTCCTTAGCCCATGGTCGGCAAACTGCGGCTCGCAAGCCACATGCGGTTCTTTGACCCCTTGAATGTGGCTCTTCCTAAGCCTTAGGAGTACCCTAATTAACTTAATAACAATGTACCTACCTATATAGTTTAAGTTTAAAAAATTTGGCTCTCAAAAGAAATTTCAATCGTTGTACTATTGATATTTGGCTCTGTTGACTAATGAGTTTGCTGAACACTGCCTTAGACTAATGCTTCTCAAACCATACTGTGCAGCAGATTGTTGGGCCCCACCCCTGAGTTTCTGATTCAGTAAGTCTAGAATAGGACTCAAGAAATTTGCATTTCTAATAGTTCCTAGCTAAGGCTATTGGACCAGTGACACACTTTGGGAACCACTGAACTACACCAAACTTGCTTTAGTGGTAGAGAATTGCCCTGCAGAATGAGACAAGTATGCCTTTGGCAAAAAAAAAAAAAAAAAGGAGGGGGGGGAAATTTATTTAAAAAATGGACAGCCTAAGTATTATGAACCACCAATCCCCTCCCCACCCCCTTTTTTAAGTACATACGGAAACAGGTTTAGTGAAGTAAAATTTCCTATCAAAAAGATAATTGTCCCACTATACTGGGAAAGGGGGCCAGGACAGGGTTCCTAGGAGAAAATACCAGGAAAGGCTTGATGCCATAGACTCATAAATAATTAAGGGTCTAGAGAGTTTGAACCCCAGCATATTAGTCATGTGACTTTGGACAAATCAACACTACTCTCTAAACCACACTTTAATTATCTGTAGAATTGAGAAAACACTACTACCTGGTTCACAGAATTGCTATGAGAGCATTTAATAAGATAATGAATGTAAAATACCTAACTTACCTGGCATATATTAAGCACCAATAAATGTTCATTGCTACTTGTAACCATTCTTGCTATTAGTACCATCATTCAAACCACTGTCACCATCAGCAAGTACCAATCTAGCACCTAATTGTGTAGAGTACCATAGAAGATGGCCCTAAGAAGCATTCCCCAACTTGCATAGGAGGCAGTGCTCTATGCTTGTGACCTGTCACAGCATCTCCTAGCTCAAGTTGGAGTAAAATAAAACAGAGATTCCTCTGAGACTCTCTAACTGTCTTTGATTTCAGTGGAGCTATGCTGTGTTGTCACCAAATCATTATTGTGGGAATTGATTATCTGAAATGCTCACTGACTTTCTCCCTCATTCTCCTATCCTGCTTTGCCCAGAACTACTGGGGTTTTAGCACTGAAAGTTCCACATCCCAGGTCATCTGTCCCTAATCTCTTGATTTGAACAGTTGATCAAGCATCCTCTTTTACACACCTGAACACCCTTTAGTAAGATGAATATTTTAAGTATGGGCACAGGTGAGCGGACCCTGAAGGTAGGGAGAAGGTAAGGACCAGCTGTCCCTACCCTAGACAATAGTGTAAATGAGTTAGAGAGAGCCTCAACACTACTGTTCCAGGGTCCTCTTCTCCTATTCCCATCTAAAGGAATCCTGAATACATTTATTCTGGAATGTAAATGCTGTTTGTTAGCTTTAAAGGATTGCTAGTTCCATGAATTTGCATTTCAACAGGGAACCAAATATTAGCTGAAGATGGGAAGTAACTATGATCAGAGAGAGATTTCCTCTTGAGGGTAATAATTTCTTAGTCCCTGAAATGGTAGACTTCTAGTCCAAGGGACACCAGGCTTCCCTTCCTTAAATGACAGATTTTCATTAGAAAGAGAGCATATCATAATCACTAATCTCAGGGGTCAGCAACTCACAGACTTTACTAGGCCAAATCCTGTCCCACCCTGGACAGTAGTAAATGAGTTAGAACCCAGACACCCCCCGTTTTGTTACGTACGCATTGTCTATGGCTGCTTTCCTGATACAATACCAGAGTTGAATCATTGCAGCAGAGACTATTTTAAATCTAAATTTGTATCCCATCTGCTTACTAGCTTTGAGATGTTGGGCAAGATTCTAAATTTCTCTGAACTCAGTTTTCTCATGTTAAAATGAGAAAACAATATCTGCTTCCCACATGACAATATATTTTAAAGATGGGGCACATGGCCTGGAATGGGGTAAAGATTCAAAAATAATATCTCCCCTTCCTGTTCCATTTCTACAACTGGAGTGTCCCAAGGCTTAGTGAGATGACAGACTCACAATTAGTCTATTTGCCTTGGACCAATCAGGCCATAATTTTCCCTTTCCTTTGAGAGGCAGGATAGTCCAAAGCAAAGAGTTCAAAGTCAGGAGCTCTAGTCCCTACTCACAACCTAACCATTTCCCCTGCCTTGCACATGTTGCTCAACATCTCAAAAACAGAATTTCTTCCTCTATAAAATAAGGGAAATAAGAGGTCACTTAAAGTGTTCAAATGTGAAGTCCAAGATTTTAACCTAAAAGTAAATCCCAGTGACTATTTTCCTGAGCCTCGATTCTGCTTCCATTTCTTTTTAAATCTAATGTTCCCCTGAGTTTAGTAGTCCTCTCACTTCCACTTTGGCGTATTTTTATCCATTTTTGGTGCTACAATGTGTTCCATGCCACCATGTGCCCTCTAAATCTGTCAGTTCCACTACTGTGCTGGTCGTCAGGTGGCCCTGAGTGTGTAGCAGCTACCTGCTCCATTGAGAAGGAAGGTCTCCATCTCCCCACCTGATAACACAGGCCCACGTAAGGAGGCCTTAATCCCCCAAGGATTTGAGGAAGCTCTGTCAAATAGGAACGTCTGTGATAATAGAAATGCTCTGATTCTGTACTGTTACATTAGCCACTAGCTGCATGTGGCCATAGGTACTTGAAATGTGACTAGTGAGACTGGAAAACTGAAATTTGAATCCTACTTTATTTTAATTAATTGAAATATAAATAGCCCTAATCGGTTTGGCTCAGTGGGTAGAGCGTTGGCCTGTGGACTCAAGGGTCCAAAGTTCGATTCCAGTCAAGGGCATGTACCTTGGTTGCGGGCACATCCCCAGTGGGGGGTGTGCAAGAGGCAGCTGATCGATGTTTCTCTCTCATCAATGTTTCTAACTATTCCTCTCCCTTCCTCTCTGTAAAAAAATCAATAAAATATATTTTTTTAAAAAAAGAAATATAAATAGCCACAGGTGGCTTGTGGCTACTCTGTTAGATAGTGCCCCTTTAAGGGAAGTGTTACAGAGAAGTAGCTTAAAGGGCAGAGCTGGTGGGAGTCCCACATAGGACTGCAGACAACATTAATTCTGCTGGGAATGATTGATCCTTTTTGGTGGCAGAAAGGTCTGGCTCACTCTTAACAATAACAACCTAATAATCACCAAGGGGAAGAGAGGAGTATACAATACCTACCTACACACTCCATCTACCCCCCAGGTATTCACCTATCCACCCACCTTCCCACTAAAAAGCTGACAAAGTGCCTGAGGACCATGGACAATGGGTGAAATTGAAGCTCTCCTACAAAAGTCTAAAAGAGTGAGAAAAAGATTTTTGAAAACAGTCTTTTTCCCTCCCAAGAGAGCCATCGCCCAGTTATTTTTGTCATTTCAAGTGGAGACTCGAGATTAGAAGAGTGTTTCCTGGAACTTAAAAGGAGTTTAGAGAGAAAGAAGTTGAGTTGTTTCATATCAGGAATTCCATGGAGTTATGGTGGTCTAGAAAATAGTGGTCTTGAGATGAGAGCCTGGAAAGGCACCTTTCCTAGAGTGTGTGAGGCCTATTGGGGGGGCCAGCAGGGGTCCTGAGAAGGCGCTAACCATGTGCCTACCATCAACTGGCCTCCTTCCCTTTTTCTTCCTGGGGAGTGAGTCTATGGTTCAAACTCCAAGGTTTGCTCTGAAGATAAATGCCCATCTATCCTCGGTGAAAATTCCCACTGCTCTGTCTAGTCTTAGTAGGTTGCTTCAACAGGTGTTAGTGGAATCTGAATGTCCTCTTTTAAAAAAGGATATCTTCTACCATAGGCAAGCTGGGTGTCCATCTCACTCCAACAGGGACAAAGAAATAATGCTCCCTGGTTCCTATCTGTCCCCATTAGAGGTTCTGAATCAACAAATGTTTTCTTTCTCCTTCATCCAGACAATGGCCTGTAAATTTTTTAAATTTCCCACCTTCTTAGATCAAAGTTTTTAAACATACATTCTCAGTAAATGTAAACATATTTCATAAATTATAACCATATAGTAAGTATATTCTAAAACAAACACACAAATTTAAGACAAGATCAAAGATAAATGGAAGTTCTAACATGTTCTTTCTAATATCCCAGTGTATCATCTTGCAGAGTAGACCCTCCACTCTGAATACACCTGAATCCAACCAGGTATGAGCCTCAAATAGAAGGAAAAAGCAGGAAAGTCAGCTAAGGCTAGAGGTTATGCCCTAATCCACTTTAGGGGGACATGAGTTCTGTCAAAGGCAGGAAATCTCACTAAAAATAAGTGATTCTGGAAAGTGTCCTGGCTTTCATTGCCATCTGTATGCTGATGGCTCTCAAAGTCATATCTCTAGCCTAATACTCTCCCCTGAACTTCAACCTCAAACTCAATCACCTCCTTGATGTCTCCCCTTGGATGTCAAAGCCAAATTTTTGTATCTCATATTTAACACGACTCAACTAGGCTCCGGTTCTTTCCCCCCTAAATTGTCCCCTCCCCCAGTCTTCCTATCTTGATCAAGGGTAATGCCTTCCTTCCTGTTGCTTAGGACAAATGTCAGTCATCACTTGCCCCTCTCTTCTCAAACACCACATCCAACCCAACAGCAAACCCTTCTGGCTCTGCCTTCCAAGTAAACCCAGAATGTGGCCTCGCTTATTATCTTTACTACTTGTCACCTGTGGCAGCTGGGCCAACCTGACCTCACCTCTCTCCTTTTTCCCATGGAGCCTCCTATTTGGTCCCATTTCCATCCTTGTCCCATATAGTCCATTTTATACACAAAAGGATCCTTTGAAAATATAAGTGACATTCTCTGCTTAAAACCTTCCATTGATCCCCCATTTCTCTCAGACAAAAAGCCAAAGTCCTCACAATGACCATTAAGGCCCATGAGGTATGTCCTCCAATCCACTTCCTGACTTATCTCCTATTTCCTTCCCTCTCATTTATTCTGCTTCAGGCACATGGGCTCCTGACTATTCCTACAGTGTCAGGAAGGCTTTTCCCTAAGAGCCTTTGTCAAATTTATTCCCTCTACCTTGACCCTCTCTGCCCTAACTCCTGATCAGTAAGTTCACCCCTAGGTAATCTTCATTCAGATATCACATTTTTTGGTGAGGTCTCTAACCATCTAATACAAAAGTGTGTTCCATCCCTCACCCATACTTCCAGTCTACCTTTCCATTATTTTTTTTTCTAGAGTACAAATCATCTTCTAACACATTACTTATATCTATTTGTCTGTCCATCCATCCAGCGGTTCTCAACCTGTGGGTTGTGAACAATGAAAATACATCCTGCATATCAGATATTTACATTACGATTCATAACAGTAGCAAAATTACAGTTATGAAGTAGCAACGAAAATAATTTTATGGTTGGGGGTCACCACAACATGAGGAACTGTATTAAAGGGTCGCGGCATTAGGAAGGTTGAGAACCACTCAACCTTCATACCTATCTAATGTATTTATTGTGATTGTTCTTTGTTGTGTGTCCCCACCCCCATTAGAATGTAAGACCCACAATGGGCAGGCATATTTTATTGCTCTTATTTTCTGACACATACTCAAAGCCTAGAACAGTGCCTAGCACATAGTAGGCACTCAATAAATCTCTGTTTAAATTTGGACTTGAAAGTCACAGTACCAATCCCTCAAGGCACTGACCTCCTATGCCTCTTCTATCACATACTCACCAACAATTCCTTTCCCCTGTACATGGCTGCATGACCAGCCCCCCGCCAGGCCAGCGAATTTGCCAGAATCCAAGCCTCTGCCTGTCTAAAGCTTAACAATCCAGGGAGAAATGGTCCTGCTGTAGGTTTGGATACTCTCCAACAACAACTAAATTAGCACTTGCAAATTTATCCAGGGACCAAATCAAGAAGCACTGTCTCTTGAAGGGCCCAACAGAGTAGATTTACTAATGAAGCTGTGTACAAGTTCATGGCCACTGGCATGGTAACTACAACTTATTCCTACTTCTGATTAAAGCAGTCCTGGCGAGCCCTCCACTGCATAGCCAGACTGGCTTGCTTAACAAGTAGATAAAGACCTACTTCAATAACGAAAAGGAGGGAACTGTTCATACAACTATAACTTGGGACACCAAGATGGGAGTGGCCCAACTGACTGGTGTACTGGGAAGCCAGGAACCAGAAATTCCACCATTAGTGATTCATTCCTTTACATCACAATGAATTTTAATCCTGCAAAGTTGCCTCTACAGGGTTATAGGTTTTATGTTTAGGTTAGATGATACTTAGAGCCATTTCAGCCAGTTCAATGGAAGGGGTGATGTCACAGCAAACTGAGTGCACAGCTCTGAGAAAATGTGGCATAGGCTAAGGGCCTGCAGCACAGAGGAAAACTGATGGGGCAGAGGAAAGGAATTGAAGGGAAATAAGGGAAAAATACTTATTGAGGGCTTGTCTTCTGGCAGATCTTCTGCTACCTGCTTTCCATACATCTCATTTACTTCTAAAGTATAGTGATGAGGTCCTAATTAGTACCCCATTTTAGAAGAGGGAACTAAGGCTCAGAGAGGTTAAATGACTTACCCAGTCACACAGCTGCTAAGGATGGATTTGGGGTTCTGACTTCAGGTGGCTTAGCTCCAAAGTTTACCAGTCGGTCATTTCTCAACACAAAACTCCAGAGTTACTTAACACTCAGCTACTTCATGGTTTCCTTCTAATTGGCCTGGCTGGGAATACTCAAGTGGCCCTGTTCTAAGAGAGCCTGTAGAACTGTTTAGAGATGGGTGGGCAGCATGATGAAATGCTGAGTCTCAGGATGAAATGATTTTTATGTGGAGTAATCAAGCACTCACATGCAGATTCCTCAGACAATGACGGTTCATCTTGTACATGCTCTCCACCTACAGCACACGGCCACCCCTCAGGTTCCTTCGCTCTCCAGCCACTTCCCTGGAGTGAACACTCCCTGCTCTTCCATCTACAAATCCTGGAAGTCTGTACTACTTGGTCCAGGACATATGCTTCAAGCACAGCATTCTGGATTGCATTAAACTATATGGCCCTTTCTGGGAATATAACTTTTTCAAATATTTAGTAAATACTCTGATTTTTTTTTTGTACTGGAGGCTGGGGTACCACATGTAGCCTATTCTCTCTGCCCCCAGAATGCTTTGCATCTTGGGATTTTTTTTACATGTTTTAAATACTGGCAAGATCAAACTTTTAGTCCTTTTTTTTAAAAAAACAGTACTTTTAAAGGCAGTACTCAAAAGCTGAACTGGGAAATATGTTTAAGGCATGATGGGAAAAGGAAGCTGATTGTCCCAGGGTGTTTAAATCTCAAATCCAGCCAGGCTTTTTCAAACTTTAGTAGAGGTTTAAGAATTAATTATCCTCATGTCAAGCCTACAGGACCTACTTGCAAAGTCAACTTACACACATTGGTGACCTTTCTCAAACTGGGCTTTGTAAATCCTTGTGGTTATTATTTGACATTACGGGCTCATGACAAGCCAAATAACTTGCATAAAATATAAGAGCCAGAGCCCTGACCCTTTCGAATTTGCATGCTCAATCACAAAAGCAAACAGATGCTGCCTCTGATGTTTAAAATACATGAGAATATAACCAGGAGGAATGTCAGAAAATTTTCCAGTTTTTTTTTTCTATTTACTAAGGGAAAATGGTAATGCATTTAGTGAGGTAAGGAATAACTGCTAGTAAATGAGTATATGTTATCATTTCACCTGCAAAGAAATTAATTAGGAAATACTAATATTCATATTAAGAACACAATAAAAATATCGAATTGCAACGATTTTAATAATTAGCTAATATAAAGACTTTAAGCTTTGATTCAATGTATCAGCTCATTAAAATGTTGGCTGATCTTTGCTCCCTCCTGTGAAGCACGACAGATGTGACAAATTCAAACAAAACACAAGTACATCATTACATACTCACACAGAATATCTTATTCAAAGCACATAAATTATACTGTGAAAAGAGCAGAGATTTGAAAATGTAAAACCTGTGTTTAAAGCCAGCTCTGAAACTGATGTAATATAATGGAGAAAATTGTGTTCACTATAAGTGGTCTGAGAAAGATTTACATTTGTTTTGGAAAGGGATTGGAGTAGAAGAAGAGTTGACCAAGGCTACCTAAAATTGGGTGTGCTCATTCTATGTGAAATGAGAGAAACAATTTTCTTGGTGATTTGGAGAAGGAGGGATCAGAAAGAGCACAGGAAAGAGATAGGGGTGGGAATCAGAGTCTAAGTCTCATGAGGCCATGTTTGGGGGGCCCTGGTCAAGCTTAACCAAACCTCCTAGGGTCAGAATGGCCCCAGATAAAATCTAGGTTATACTTTCTAGTTACTTAATCTCTCTCAGCTTCATGAAAATGGGAGAGGAGATTGAACTATTTATCTCTAAGCTTACTTAAAGCTCTAAGATTTTAAAATATCATCTCCTTAGTTGTGACACTAGGAGTACAGAGACCAGCCTTTTTTATAAAGAAAGCAAATTCTGCAACCATACATCAATATTGGGCCTTACATTGCATATGGTGGACAGCACCCCAAGCATAGCCCAATGTTTTGATGCTCAAGACAACAGTAATTAACCAATGTATAACAAGGCAAATGAAGTCTTTTTATCAGTGTTCCTTCTCATGAGACCCCTTCAAGTCTTAATCACAACAACTCTCAAATTCCAAAATGTTATGAGAAAAAAATGAGCTTCCTATTCTCTTCCTTCACTCCATTTTGCCAAACAAGAGGCACTGAAAAGAGAGTGGAAAGAAAACACTCATAGAATTCCAGGTGCTGACCTTCCCTAAAGAACCTCAAGGACAGAAGTAGTATATCTTGTGTTTGGATACTTCTCACTCATTTCCACTGGCTTTTCCCCTCTTCTTTTTGGCCTGATATACAAAACTGTCAGTAGATGAAGAGTCATTTGGCAGTGACTGCAAGAAATAACTGTGCATTTTTATAACAGTCCATTAGCGTAAAGCTCTTAATGAAAATGAAAGCCATTAATGAAGCCAAAAAGGCAGAGGAAACCTCCTTTCTGGAGAGGGCAATTAGACCAGAGCACGAGGGAGAAAAATAAATACAAATATAAAACAAGGTACTCTGTGATCTAGTACTACCTATGATGCAGTCATGACAAATCAGCCCATTTATTTCCTACATTTTTAAAGAGACATATACAAACATTGGAGATCGTCATCATCCTGGCACCCACCCTCTTCCCCAGACTCCATGTTGCCATCTGATTCAATCTCAACATTTTGAATCAATTGACACTTACAAAATACAAACAGCAAGTGGGATTTTAACTCTGAGAAGGATTCCCTGTAGAGTGCCATGATTTAGAGCAAAGTGAGTCATAAAAGTGAACTTTGTAATTACTATGTTATTTTTATAATTCCACTGAATCAGAAGCTCTCTTAGTTTAACACACTACAGACAAAGGCAAAGATTGTAGGAGAATAGGCCTCCTCCAAACATAGTATTTCTGAGTAGGATATTTCCGGTGAAAAGATAAGTCTCTAGACCAGTGGTTCTCAACCTTCTGGCCCTTTAAATACAGTTCCTCATGTTGTGACCCAACCATAAAATTATTTTCGTTGCTACTTCATAACTGTAATGTTGCTACTGTTATGAATCATAATGTAAATATCTGATATGCAGGATGGTCTTAGGCGACCCCTGTGAAAGGATCGTTCAACCACCAAAGGTTGAAAACCAAAGGTTGTGACCCACAGGTTGAGAACCGCTGCTCTAGATGCTATGAAGCTTCTGAACGAGCACAAAAATGTCTTTGGTTTTCAAAGCTATAAATGGCCATGGGGTGGAATCTCCTCCCAACCCCCATACCAATACCCTGCTCCATGTCCCATGTAGCCCAGGTTTGCAGTTATAAGACAGTACCTTCCTTGTATACATGTTGACTCCTCAACTAGACTATCATAATTTTAGAGTAAACACATTATCTTATATGCTGAAATTGTGCTGTCTTAAAACCTTTCTGTTCTGCCCAGAGAGGCTCACACACTTCTAGCTGGTGGCCTCTTCATACCTGTGCAAATTTCTATTGTACTTGATTGAAACTACATATCTGGAAAATTCTCGATATCAAAGTCCACCTCTGTATGTTTTGTGTTTAGGACAGTGAAAGTTCAATCAATACTTACAAAATATATGCAGCGCCTCCATACTTAGCTCATTCATGTGCTTGTGCTGAGCACAAATATTACTGGAATGAATAAGTAAATGAATGACCAAATTTAGTTGCATAGTTGCATTAGCTTTTTTAAAAAAATTCCCCAAAGCTAAGCTCCTGTTTAATTTTTTATTTCTATTACGTGAAATAATTGCATCGATCAAATTCTTTTGCATCAGATAGCTGAAAATGATGCTGTGGTTAATGATGATTGATGCAACTAAAGTCTTCCACTCCAGGGAACATGAATCAAATCTCCTTCCTATTAGTTACCATCTGGGCACTTTGGTAACTGCTGGACAACTAAAGGGACCTCACCCTTAGAAACAGCTTTAATGGAAGAGTCATTGTCTATTGGGCAAGCCGTCAAGAAAGTCCCATGAGGATGTTTTTCTGCATTTCCTAGGAGCCCTCACACATCCATTCCATGTGGTGGCTTCATGTGTCAGCTTGGCTAGGCTGAACTAGGTTTCCCAGAATTCTCTTTCTTGTATGTTTCCATTCAGAGTAGACCCCCAATGAGATTTGCAGGGTGGAAGAAAAGCAGTAGACATTTTTTAGCCCATACACAGTGTTAGTGCTGCTGATCTGCTGATTCACCTCTTTGGTATACGGCAACACTGAACCTGCAACAGACAAAGTCCAACATATATTTTTCCACCTCCTACTGGTGCTGCTTCTCTGGTTGAACCCTGATGGATGCACCCTGCTTCCTTTCTGATGTCATCAGATACTGTGTTTCCTTCACTCATTTGGCTCCAGCCTTACTGACATCCTTGCATTTCTTCAAACACACCAACATATGTCCATCCTACAGATAAGGAAACTAAGGCACAAAAAGGTATTGTAACTTTCCCAAAGCAGCACAGCTAGTAATTAAACCCATGCTCATCACCACTACACAGTCTCCCCATCTTCACCACCAGAACAAAGACAGAATGGTGATCATCTTTATGCTCTCCCCACACCTTGAACAAATCATGACATAGAGTAAAGGGATGTTAAATACATAATTGCCAAATTAAATGTGAAACTTTAGAGCAGTTTGACTCCATCCACATTCCTCATTGGATGTCTTGCCTCATCTAGCTCTCCTCCTGGGCGTCCTAGTTATCGTTTCTTGCCCTGCATGCACATGTGTACCCTGTCTGATGCACAGTCTTTTGTTCTTTCATTTCTTCTAATTACTTCCTCTAGCTTGTCAATCATTCGGATGACTCCCCCACAGTACCTTTCAATCTGTCATCTTCCTGGTCCCTGAAGAATCCCAAAGTGAACATGTTATTCCAAATAGAGTTCTGGAAAACAAGGCCACCATTTTCACTGTTGGGTAAGGATTGGGTTTGTGAAGTGGTATCCTTCTAAGTATATATGTCATGGTTAAGAGTAGCCAAGAAGCACCCCGAGTAAAAGCATTAAGTGGAACTGAGTCAATGTAGACATAAGGAAAGGACCCAGAGAACCCCTGGGCACCTCCACTGCAACACTTCCAATGACAACACAACTTAGATCAGCCCACTCCTACTATGGACTGAATGTGTGTGCCCCATCCCCCCAAAGCAATATGTTAAAGCCTTAACCCCCAATGTTAGGGTGTGGCCTTTGGGAGATAATAAGATTATGAGGATAGGGTCACTCTATGAAGAGATAAGAGAAATTATCTCTCTCCACCAGAAGGCAGACATCTGTAAACCAAGAAGAGAGTCCTCACCAAGAACTGAATTGACCTGCGTCTTAATCTTAGATTCCCTAGCCTCTACAATGTGAGAAATAAATTTCTATTGTTTAAGCCACCCACTCTGTGATATTTTATGATAGCAGCCCAAATTAAGACAATGCCTATGAAAAATGTTGGATGGCTTCCTGAGGATGGTCTCCACATAGTTGTTGAACTATTCAGCTCCTGCAGATGTGGTTTTACTTTGCCATGCCACATTCCTGCAGTCTGGCAACCATCTCACAAGCAGGTTGACCAAGTGTCCTGTTTGCCCAGGGCTAAGGGTGGTTCCTGGAATGCAGGACTTTCAGTGCTAAAAGTACATGAGTCAGTTAACTTACCCATGGGTGGCAACTGCTGGTAGAGAATAAGTCTGTAGAATGATAGTGCTAGAAGATATGCTCCAAAGCTAACAACTTGAATAGTAAAAATCCCAACTCACATTATTTTTATGAACTTTTTGAGCTAGGAGGTACCTCAGAGATGATCAGATTCAGTCCCAGATGTTGGTAGACGTGGAAACGGGAACAAGAAGGTAAAGCGACACTTTCAGGGTCACCTGTGATAGAGTTTGATCTGGATCTTCTGACCTTATGCTTTTTTCACTTTGTCAGTAGTTTTCAAATAGTGTTCTCTGGATGTTTGCCCCCACACTTTAACCAGAAAGGCCATTATTGGCTTAAGTCTGTATATTCTACCACAGAGACAGACCATACACACAGGGCCATAGTGATGATGATGATGATGATGAAAATAATAATAGTAAAGGGAAATATGTATCAAGCACTGACTACATACCAGGCATGGTGCTGTCCCATTTCATTTATCTAATCCTCATAAAACCCCTAAGGTAAGTACTATTATTTTCCCATTTCACAGATTAAGCAAAAGAGCCAGCTTACAAATGCTCACAGTATGTCACAAGAACCCCTGTTCTCAAGGAGGCTGTAAGTCACAGTAGTTATGCCTCTGAGACTATCACATCAAAGAGGGAGGAAAGGAGGAAGGGACTACCATATCCATTTTCTCCCCAGTCTGACGGGACCAAAACCCACAATGGCTCAGGTACCCTCCTGCTCCCCCAAACATACGTCCTGTTCACTCCTAATGTTTTGCTCAAATCATAGAAGGATAAATTCTTGGACAGCCTTGAACATAATCAGTCTCTCATTCCTGTCCTGATGCTACTAGATATATATTAGATATATTTTTTTAATGTTTGCAGATTGTCCTCAAGGAAATTCCCTCCATTTGCCCTTGCCTGCACTCTCCCCCATTGTCCCTGCCTTTGTGGCCGTGGCCTCCTGACCTTGACTGCCGTCCTCTTATTCTGTGCTTCTTTCCATGAGCCATCATGGTGACACCTTCCAATTTAGCATCATGTATGAATGTCATTACCAGGAGCTTAGCCGTTCTTCCAGATCACTAAGTGATGATGGCTAAATTGAGTCTTCTCACCTGACCCCATTACCCCCCAAGAGCTGTGGTCATTTGTCATCATGTCCTTCACCTCCATCCCCCAGGCAGTTCTCACTCTGAGTGGCACAG
Source organism: Myotis davidii (assembly GCF_000327345.1). NCBI lineage: Eukaryota > Metazoa > Chordata > Mammalia > Chiroptera > Vespertilionidae > Myotis > Myotis davidii. The sequence continues at coordinate 3,983,387 of NW_006383013.1, read as the reverse complement.
CTTCCACCCTGGCCAATTTGAATTAATTTCTCAGATGAGATTTCAGGCCATTTCTCCTTCAAGTGATTTTACTAAATCCATTGCATACTTCTCACCTCCTAGAACTGATTTGCTTTTTCATACTGATCAAAATGTCCCGAAATGATTTGTTCCTTTATAAATGCACTCTCTTTGCTTTGCTCTATTTAACTGTATTTGTACATTTCCCACATTGCTTAATCTCTTAATTTGATCCTGTTATTTATACTTTGGAAGGGAGGTGGATTTAAAGGGAAATGGCTCCCCATTAACATGACTTCTTCCTTTCTGAAAACACTCTTGTTCTTCGATGGCCACACCTTTTTCTTCCCTTTCCCACTTTCCTACAGCTCCATTTATTAACAGATTATGACTATAATGTACCTCAGTGTGAGCATCTTGGCTATCTTATCCCCCACTGTATCCCAGCATCCAAAGCAATGCTGGGCATCCAGAGGGTGCTCAGTGAATACTTGTACAAACCAGATATACTTTTCATATCCATTCTCTCCCCAGATCCTCACACCCCATGTGGTGAGTGGGATAGATATAATCCCCATTATACAGATGAGGAGACTGAGATTCTGAGAGGTTGAGGGCAGCAGAGCATAATGGCTAATTGGCAGAGAGTTCTGATTCCAGTCTCAGCTCCTGTATCTCACTAGTCAGTCAACTTCATCTACTCTGTTAACATTCCTGCACCTGTTCCCTCCTCTGTAGTAGAAAAGTAATGGTAGTATCCAACTCACAGTCTTGTCAAAAGGCTGAGGTAAGATCATGGCCACAAAGCACTCAGTCTGGCACTTGATGGGCTAAATACTATATTTCTAGAAAGTGTTCACAATTGGCAAGTACAGAGTAGGGACCACAACCCAAGTCTATTGCTAGTTCTGAAGCTTGTACTGACACCCCCCACCTGTCTACAGTAACCATGGTAACTGGTACCCTTTAGCATCATACGAGTGGCTTTCAACTTATACCTGTCCCAGCAAAGTCATGGCACATATACCTAACCCCAGGTGTGGGGAAGCACTTCCCTGGCATGAGAACATCTGTGCAGAGGTGGCACGACTGTGGAGTCTACAGGATCTCACCATAGGCTCCTTCCAGTCTGGCCTCTTCCATCCTGTCCCAACAGACCTATCCATTGATCCGTCCCCTGCCAGTGTGGCTATGGGAGCCTTCAGATGGTAAATGAGGATGCTGTTAATAGTAACAGCACTCCTTTTCATTCACAGTGCACTGTACAGTTTGCAAACTGCTTTCATTTGATTCCCAACAGATCAGGGGTAGGCAAGGCAGGGGCCTGATTTTCCCTCAATGGACAAAGCTCCAGGTACACTGTGACTTATCGGAAATGCAGTCGGGTCTTAAACACAGGGCCCCTCAGTCCACACAGGTGCTCCTCCATTTGAGCTCTCTCTCCCTTTCTTTACAACTCCCTCCATCTACTTTACTCTTCACCCTACTCTCAGTTTCTGTATCCCCAAAACCATGCAACTTCATCCTCCATGAAAATGAAACTACTACCTTTATGATGTTTGTAGCTTGAGACTTGGGAAGACACATACAATTTTAAAGTCACATTTAATTCCTCAATTTATTGTCTATGTATTCCCCATCCTTTGGTCTGGCACTGTGAGAAACTGTGCGACACTAATAAGATACAGCCACCTACCATCCTATAACCATCAAGCATCTATCTGTGGAGGCATTGTGATGATCACAGCACAAGGAGTAGAGTTTACAGACTGGTAGGGAAGACGTGAAGAGAGAGATATAAATGATAGAAAGGCACCATACAGGGTAAGTGGCCAGTGAGTGGTACTAGAAAGCCCTATGGCATTCTGCAGAGCTGAGATGGTCAGGCAAAGGGTGCCAGAGGAAGTATTCAACAGATGGCTAGAGACAAGGGGGGAAATAGTGGGGAAAAAAGGGAAGCAAAATGAGCGGAGTCCCAGAGAGAAGACTGCACGTGGCATATTGTAGAGTCACGAGTTAGCAGGGCCTGGTTCTAGACAAGTGTTTCATTTAATGGGACGGGAGCTGTGGTCAGGCCAAACTGTGGGATACTGACTGGCAGGCAAAGGAGCTTGGATGTTAGTCATACTAACATCCTATAAGGAGAGGAGAGGGGCCATCAAAGTGCCCCATTGGGAGAGAGGCATATGGAGTACAGAGTTTAGGGAACATTTCTTTGTCTTAGGTCCAACAAAAGATAGGATATCAAGGCAGGTGACATGACAGAGAGCATCAGAGAACAAAGAGAAATGTAATAAGACTACACAACCTGATGCAATACAGCTGTGGGAGGGCATGAGCCCCAGAGTGCATTTAAACAGAGCAGCCAGAGCAAGAGGAGGGCGAGGGAGACATAGTCAAACATAATAGAAGCGAGGAGGAATGATCACTCCTCTTCAGACAGCAGGGAGTGCATACCCATTTTGCTTCCCCATGCACTCTGTGCTGCTCCTGACACTCATGGCCTTTGCGATGATGACACATCTGGCAGCTGTCTTCCTTAAAGGATTGCAAGTGGTCAGAAGGAACGGTTGAGCCTATCTCAATCACGCTCTTCACCCAGCTCCTGATAACCCATAGAGGCTCGATAAAGTTTTCCAGTTAAATTCGGGAGCCAATTAAAAGAACAGCAAAGCTGCTGTACAGATTGAAGTCATGTGGTAGAGAGGAGAGAGAGGTGTGGAAGAAATTGGAGTTTGAACTTAATTTCACCGAAGAAAGTGAACAGTCAAAAGAAGAAAGCATGTACCAGAAATCCCAACCTTCAGAGCCTCCCCTCACTGGTGCTCAGGTACCTTTCAGGTAGGTAATTCCTGGTTGCCCAGTAGCATGATCTCCAAAGCAATGACATACAGCTCACAACAGACACTCAACAGGTGGGCTTGAAAGGGGGATGGTTAGCAGTTCATGGAAACCACGAAGACACAAAGCACTGTCAGATGCATATCTCTGTCTGCATTGGTCCAGGGACCTTGCAACTTCAAAACTATGGAGGGAAGAAGTATGCCTGGCTCCTCTCCCCCACTTTCTAACATGGAACCAAGGACCTGCCTTGATAACTGAAGACAGAAGTATACAAAGCACTAGACAGACCATGCCTTGCTCTAGGCAACTGTCTCAGAAATGTTTTAGCAAGAAGAATAAGCTAAATCTAACAGAGAGCCCGGAGGGAAACTTAATAAAATGAGTTGTCTTCACCAAAGAAAAGGGAGACAGAAAGAGAAAGAGAGGAAAATAGAATTCACACATACAAATATTTATGAACTCCCGAAAAGGAACAGAGATAGGAGAGGAGGGTGTGACAGGGGACATA
>NW_006383013.1:3975382-3978619 GCF_000327345.1 Myotis davidii | reverse complement strand
TCCCCATGCACTCTGTGCTGCTCCTGACACTCATGGCCTTTGCGATGATGACACATCTGACAGCTGTCTTCCTTAAAGGATTGCAAGTGGTCAGAAGGAACGGTTGAGCCTATCTCAATCACGCTCTTCACCCAGCTCCTGATAACCCATAGAGGCTCGATAAAGTTTTCCAGTTAAATTCGGGAGCCAATTAAAAGAACAGCAAAGCTGCTGTACAGATTGAAGTCATGTGGTAGAGAGGAGAGAGAGGTGTGGAAGAAATTGGAGTTTGAACTTAATTTCACCGAAGAAAGTGAACAGTCAAAAGAAGAAAGCATGTACCAGAAATCCCAACCTTCAGAGCCTCCCCTCACTGGTGCTCAGGTACCTTTCAGGTAGGTAATTCCTGGTTGCCCAGTAGCATGATCTCCAAAGCAATGACATACAGCTCACAACAGACACTCAACAGGTGGGCTTGAAAGGGGGATGGTTAGCAGTTCATGGAAACCACGAAGACACAAAGCACTGTCAGATGTATATCTCTGTCTGCATTGGTCCAGGGACCTTGCAACTTCAAAACTATGGAGGGAAGAAGTATGCCTGGCTCCTCTCCCCCACTTTCTAACATGGAACCAAGGACCTGCCTTGATAACTGAAGACAGAAGTATACAAAGCACTAGACAGACCATGCCTTGCTCTAGGCAACTGTCTCAGAAATGTTTTAGCAAGAAGAATAAGCTAAATCTAACAGAGAGCCTGGAGGGAAACTTAATAAAATGAGTTGTCTTCACCAAAGAAAAGGGAGACAGAAAGAGAAAGAGAGGAAAATAGAATTCACACATACAAATATTTATGAACTCCCGAAAAGGAACAGAGATAGGAGAGGAGGGTGTGAAAGGGGACATAATGGTTTCTTATGGGAAACAGGATTTGTTTTGTTTTTACTGGTCCTTGTAACCCCCTAAACTATTTGTGTATCCCTCCCTACCCTTGTGAAAGTTTTAAAATGTTTTTGTTGTATCTGCTGCCTTGAGGAAGTAGAAAGAATGTGTGATGGGGTGTGATAGCACACTACATCTATCATATTCTACCCCACGTCATATTCTTTCTACTCCCCCAGGGCAGCAGATACAATGCTCTATCTCACATTGCCCAGCAAGGATCATTCAGAGTTGGGTGACCTTAGGTGAGATGCTAAATGTCTTTAAACCTCAACTTTCCTACCAGTGAAATGGGAACAATAGAAGCTCCCTCACTGGATTACTGTACAAATTCAATGACTGGGGCACCTCAGCTGGAGCAAATTGCACAGGAAAAGCATCCCATGTCCCCGACCATCAGTGGAATTGGCGCCTGCCTGCTTTTCCCTATCCCTTCAGACCTACTGGAAGTTATAGGATTAAAAGAAATCACGGACACAAACACTTTCAGCTCCTCTGACTACGTGCTAGGTAAATATTCACATTCTCCTTATGAACAGCAAGGTAAAGGGTCTTATTTAGATTATTCTTAAGGCTAATTAGTCGAAGCCGAGGTGTCTGGCCAGGAGCAGATAAGGTCAGATCTGGTCCACAGGACCTCAAGCCTGCTCAGCAGTTCCTGTGGGAAAGAGATTAACGCCCACTCCATTTTCCAGGGACCCCTGTGACGGAATAAATAATTCATTTCCATCCATGTTTCTCCTCCTGCTGCCTAAGTGCAGATTTAAGTTTCAAACACTTGCATTTGTAACTATAATAACCACCCAAATCCCGGCGAGGGGTCTTCCCTCCCAAGTGGTATTTTCTCTCTGACTCTCTTGCTATTGAATGAGTCCCCTGGGAAGCCCAAAGACCCACACTTTCGCCTTTCTCAGTGCAGAATGTAAGACTAGCTCCACTTACACATCTGTTTATACAGCATCCCTGAAGAAGGCAGGTAAACACCTGAACCCAGGCAACTGCCAGCTGGCAATTGAAGCCAACTTTCATCGTAAGTCCCTTAGCCAATGCAGGCCCAGGCAACCAATTGTGAAATAAGAGCCTCCTAATTCACTTTTGTTCCTCCAGCTTCCCTCCCAAGCCTTTTCCCTCCTCCCTCTAGTGCAAGTAAAACAATGAAGTCAGTTAAATATCCTGCTTGGTTATATCATCAGATTATATTTCTTAAGCATTTTCTCCTGTATATTTTTGTTTAGCTCTGATTCCTCCTATATTGGGGGATCATACAGACAGGAAATAGGGTCAGATCAAATAAGGCTGAAGAGAAGACAGGAAAGGCCAAACCAATACTGCATTCGAGGAAAAAACTTGACTGAGATCTTACCCAGAGGACAGACAGCCCATGTTGGTGAGAACTTATATTGTCATCTCCCCTATGGGGCTCCCAGACGTACAGTGTGTTTAAGTGGAAGCCCTCGGGTATTTGGGCAAAAGGGTGGGACTTGGGGCTGAGGCTCTTCTGATGTTCTTACCTATTGATAATTACTGTCAGCATCAAAGGGGAGATTGGGAGTCGTGTGGACCTCCAGAAACATGTCCTGGAGGTTATTTGTTCCAGAAACAGGCTTATTTAGAAGCATGAAGTAGAGTCTGGTGGAGACTGAATTACAGGCTCTCCCCCATGTTTCTAAATGATGAAACAGCACTTGGGTACCCATCACAAATGCCATGGTAGAATGTTCCCAAGGCTCGTGGGAAATAAGCCATGGTCATCATACCCCATATAGACATGGAAACAGAGGAAAAGATGATCACCCCACCTCTATCCACCAAGAAGGATGTGAAGGGTTGAGTTTCACCAAGTACTTGCTTCATTGCCAGAAGATAACAACTAATTCCTAAGAATTTAAGCCCCAAAACTCCCATCTACTTATGCCCAAAGGAGCACTGTTCTCTTCCTTATTAAAAAAACAGATGGCATAAATTCCAAAATCCTCAACAAAATCTTAGCAAATCAGATCCAGTAGTTCATCAGAAAGATAATATACCATGACCAAGTAGGATTTATCCCAAGGATGTAATGATAGTACAATATCCGCAAATCAATAAACGTGATACATCACATAAACAAATCGAGAAATAAAAAACACACAGTCATAGCAATTGATGCAGAAAAAGCATTTGACAAAATCCAACATCCATTTTTGATAAAAACTCTCAGCAAAGTGGGAACAGAAGGATCATACCTCAATATAATAAAAGCCATATATGACAGGCCCACAGCCAACATCATACTCAATGGACAAAAACCAACACCATTTCCCTTAAGGACAGGAGC
>NW_006383013.1:3933364-3973828 GCF_000327345.1 Myotis davidii | reverse complement strand
CTACAGTAGGAAGTCTGGGGAGGGTTGGGGGAGGAAAGAGATCAACCAAAGGACTTGTATGCATGCATATAAGCATAACCAATGGACACAAGACACTGGGGGGTTGGGGAGGCAGGGGAAGGTCAAGGGGGGAAAAAAGGAAACATATGTACTACTCTTTGTAATACTTTAAGCAATAAAACAAAATTAAAAAAAACGAACAGTTGGCCTCGCTTGTAAGATCATTCTAGGTGACAGCCTTAAAGACTTGCTCCTCCAGCCCGAGTCAGTTTGGCTCAGTGAATACAGCATTGGCCCGAGGACTGAAGGGTCCCAGGTTCAATCAAGGGAAAGTACCTTGGTTTCTCTGGTTGGGGCACATGCGGAAGGAAACCAATTAATGTGTCTCTACCACATCAATGTTTTCCTCTCACTCTGACTCTCCCTCTCCCTTTCACTCTCTCTAAAAATCAATGGGAAAATATCCTCGGGTGATGATTGATTAACAAACAAACAGAAAAGACTTGCTCCTCCAGAGCGTAGTCCACACACCAGCAGCATCATGGGCATCCCCTAGAGCAGCGGTTCTCAACCTGTGGGTCGCGACCCCTTTGGTGGTCGAACGACCCTTTCACAGGGGTCGCCTAAGACCATCCTGCATATCAGATATTTACATTACAATTCATAACAGTAGCAACATTACAGTTATGAAGTAGCAACGAAAATAATTTTATGGTTGGGTCACAACATGAGGAACTGTATTTAAAGGGCCAGAAGGTTGAAAACCACTGCCCTAGAAACTTGTTAGAAATGCAGTATCTCTGGCTCCACCCCATTCAAACCCTCCCCAGTCAGAACCTGCATGTTAACAAATGTCTAGATGATGCCTAGGCACACTGAATTGAGAAAAGCACTGGCCTAGAAAGCAGTTCTAGAAAGGTCAAGGGCAACTTTGTGGCTGAGGGCAGCAGCCCATTAAAGAGGAGGCTTTGCTTTGGAGGCCATACTGACCACATCCTTCCAACCACAGCACCTTAAGACTCATTCTGTTGTGCCTGCCACACTAGCTGCCCCTTTGAGAACTGTATTTAGCTATCCTCCCCTGCTATCCTCCCCTGCTATCCTGGGGCAGGTGGGAGGGGGGGTGGGAGGAGGGGTAAGGCAGGTGATGAGTGTAGCCCCCACAAGTCAGGGTGGAGCAAGCTAACATCAGCAGTGACACAGGAGAGGCACCACCTTAAAAGCCCAGACAAAATGTGTGGCTGGGAATTAGGTCAGTGTGCTAAGGGACAGCAGCTGATTAAGCAGCAGCTATAAAGAAAGACTGTGAAGGAGCAAGGCATTTGAGAAAGCGATATTTACTGAGAGCGACGCTGTTAAACACGCACTTGAGACTAGAGGGTGTCTCTCTCCGTGATCCATCAGTCAAGACCCACATCAGGTGACCTGCACAGAAGCCTGAGAGCCAGGTGGAAGGAGAAGTTTTTTCCCATCAGAACAGCTTTTACCTAAAGCAAGTTGGATCTGGCATTCACTCCATTTCTTTCGCTGTTTCGCTGCCTCCTTTCACATCAATGAGCTAAGATCCCCAGATGCTGACTCCTCGATTACACAGATGCTGAGATACCAGTGGCCTTCCCCTCCTAGCTCTCTGCTTCCAAACGGAGCCACTCACATTCCCTCCTTGTGGGATCAGACCACTTGACAGCCAGAGGGTGAGGGTGAGAGATAAACACCCAAAGTTTCCTGAATCCTTGTTGGGTTTGGCTTCAGATTTCTGAAATTCTACTTGGGTGTAGTTGGCATTTGCTACCCAATATCTATCCCCCTGTTCCCAAAATTTGGCATCAAATATCCAGCCTCCCCCTGAATCCCATGAGCTGCAGGAAAAGTCAGCTCTTTCCTCTAATTTTGAAATTTGTGACTCAGGCCTAAGATGCTGGCAAAACCCACCCCTCTGATTCTTATCAGAAATGAACATGTGACTTACATTGGTCCAATTAGTTTGAAGCCCCAAGATTTTTGTGGAATTTCTGGAGAAGAGAGTCACACTTTTTTCGTTGCTATGAACCAAAAGGCAAATGGAACAGCCTAGGAATGGCCGTCGGCCATCTCGGGATCATAAGGGAGGTAGCCTGCCCAGAAAGAAGCCAATACCAACAAAGTGAAGCCAAAAAATGAGTGACGTGAGACACTAGGTCTTGGTAATATCCTTTGAGTTACTAGGCTTTTCAGGAACTGAACCCATAAATTCTTTGTTGTTTAAGACAGTTGAGCTGCAAGTTCTGTTACTTGTGGCTGAAAGCATCCTAATTGACATACAAGATTAATAAATCTTTCCCTGCTGGGAAGAAAGATGATTTCTTAAGACAATTCTGGGTATATATTAGACACTCCCTAGCTGCCTTCTCCTTCCCCCCAAGAAAAAATATCAGCACCTCCCTAGCCCCCGCAAAAAAGGGGGGGGCTGGATAATGCCTTCCTGCATGCCCGACTCTCTGAAATAATAACCCCAAACTAGTTTAGGTTCTCACTCCCTCTTTCTTTTACTGGGAGTTTCTTCCTTCACTCCATCTAAGGATTTAAATATCAGAAGCAAACTGTCCACCCCACCCCCATTCTGCCTACCCCTCCAAGGCTGCACTCCCTCCTTCACTGTATTTAAAACGGGTTGGGGGAGCCTTTATTCTAATCCCAGTGCAATTCTCCCAGCTCTTTCCTAATCCCTCCACCTGTGAGATAATTGCTGGCATTTAGGGAAAAACTCAATAGTAATCACAGACTTGCACACAAAGACACAAAAAGAGGCAGATAAAATAGGAGAGAGAAGAAAATCACAAGCCCGAAATTATCCACACTCTGACATCCATTCCAGAAGCACAATGTGGCCAACAGCTCGCTCTCTATGGGCGGGCAAGGAATGAAGGAGCAGCTTTACGGGAGGGGGGTGGAGGGCACCTCAAAAATATCGGAGTTTTTATGGTTTCCATACACAGAGTACGATAATACGAATCTAGAAACTAAAGTGGGTTGTTCTCGTTTAACTGTCCCCAAGTCAGACACAAATAATAAGCAGATCTATTAAACATTAACTCCTGTTTATTGTCTTAATGCAACAAGAAAATTCTCTTAACCAATGCTGTCCCTTGTTAGGTGATGAAAAGGTAATGCAGTGATAAGAATAAAATAAAATCCTATTGAATCAGGCATTTGGCCTCACTTCGTCGACTCAGGCTAAGATCCCAACCTTGCTTCCAGCTTTTGGTTTATGGATGCGAGAGACTGAGTCTCTGAAAACAAAAGTTACAACAAAACCTCATGCGTAATGACTAGGTTTATAAACTATGATAAATGCAACACTCGTTTTAAACTATATAAAATTCAACAAAATCACTGCAGGAGCGTCTTACGCAGCTCCCTTTTTATTTGCTTTATTCCTTGGAACTTACTGTGTGACACTGTGTTCAGACTCACCTGATCATAAGAATCACTTAGACCTGAGGTTCTGCAGGGCTAAGTCAGGAACTAAAAGCCTTTAGTTTCACAAGTTCCCTGGATGATTCTTACGACTTTGGAAAACATTACTGCAACTCTGTGGGGTTTTGTCTAAATTGCAATACACATACGCACATGTATATTATAGAAAAAGGAATAGGCAGAAATTCTCTATTTCATAGACCATGGAGGCATGTTTGTTTGTTTGTTTGAGCAAAGGTAAGCTAGAGAAGATTATCAGGCATGACACAGGATGATGAATAGAATACACACACCCATTGGGACACCATACCCCATTCCCTTTCCTCCTGGACACATAGTTAGATTACATTTCCCCATCTCCTTTGCTAGTAGATGGGAACATGGAACTGAGTTCGGGCAAATAGTAAGTGGCACACACTACTTTCAGGCTTGACCCTTAAAAAAAAAATTCTCCAATTGCTCATTCTCTCTCTCTCTCTCTCTCTCTCTCTCTCTTTCAGAAATTTTTGTTAGCATTAAGCCACTGGGATTTTGAAATTGCTTGTCCTAGTAGCTATCCTATACCTCTTTTTTATCCTGTTTCCCAACCCACTCTCTGGGCTTTCACATCCAGTAAACACAGTTCATTAGGAAACAAGACACAAGTAGCTGCCACAGCAACATCAGTAAAATGTCCCAACCCCACAGGAAACCACTTATCTCTAGAAAAAGGCTCTCATGTTTTAAGTAGCATTTGGTACAGACAAAGCCCAAGACAAGAAAGAAACTATATAAATAGCTTTTTGGAATTCTTTGTGTAGGTGTCTTCTTCCAACTATATTGTGAGCTCTGCTTTAAGAACAAAAACTGATTATTATTCATTTTGTGTATCCTTTGTGCTCTATCCTTATTAAATTTAATTATACTTTTTTGTTACTGTCAACAGTAGAGGGAAGATATTATTCATTAAAACTGTAGCAAAAGCCAGACATCTTGTTATACACCTAACATGTGTTAGTTCATTTACTTCTCAAGTTAACCAAAAATAAACTAATGTATTATTTACACTATATTATATGCAATATTACTTAAATGTCTTATTAGGAATATATAATAATAAAAGCATAATATGCTAATTAGACCAGGCAGCCAAACGGCCTTCCGGACGTCCTTCTGGACGACCTTCTGGACAAAGCCAGGGCTGCGAGGTCCAAGGCAAGCCACCGCGTAGCTGCAAGGGCCAAGCCCCTTGCACAAATTTTGTGTATCAGGCCTCTAGTGTACTATAATAATGTATTATTACCCCCCACTTTCTAGAAGATGAAACAAAGGTTCAGTAAAATTAACTGAAGTGATATGTCATGAAGAATCAGTCCAGACTTTGAGGGCAGGCAAAACTAAGCTGACCTTGGTTGTGCTACCAGTCAGTAAGCTAATGTTTTTGTTTTCTTTCAAAAACAAATTTGTTCCTTCAGGACTAGTTTTATAACGTTGAACTTTTGTCTTCTCATCTATGAAAATGGGGAGAATGCCATGCAGTCATTCAGATATTTCTTTAAAGTGATATAGAAAATAAAGTTTAAACTAAATTTCCCTTAGGCCGAGGAGGAACTGGTAGAGAAATTGAAGAATCCTTTCAGACAAGGTAGACCGTTGCCAAGAAAGAAGAGGTGTTGGTCCTCATCCCCAAACAAACTGCAAGCAAGGACTGGCAGAAAAGCCAGGAAACAGAAATGCAACCGTCCCCCTCCAGGGAGAGCAGTCCTGTCTCTATCCACCAAATGGATGAAACAAAAATGCATAAAAGGCTTCCAGGGACCCAGTTGGCCAGAAAGGGTGTAAAGAATGCAAGGGAGAGTGAGCCTATGAATCCTCAAACGTATTTTTTTTCCTATTATTTTTGGAGGGAAGCCGAAAAAAACAGGAAGGGATCTGGAAAGTTGACAAAAATCATTATTCACACAAATTACTTTAACCTTGCCTAGGCAGTGACCTTCACACAGCCACTGGTTTCATGGCATTTATTTCGACAGGAGCTGATTTCACTATTACACAGAGATACAGAGCACGAGATAATACAACTAAATCGCTCTTGTAAATATTTAATATCATTGCCTTTCCTTTTTTTTTTTTCTTTTAACAAATCCTGATCAAAGCTGAACACACAGTAGAAAACACATTTTATTCTATCCTGGAAAAAAAGCTTAGTGCCCCTGCATTTATCTATCCAGTTCTCCAAATGACTTTGACACTTGAGAGCCTTTGTGATCAAAACAGTCTGAAGGAAGGCTATTTTGTAACAATTTAAGAACTGATTTTATGGCAGACCGACATCCCCCAAAGGTGCCTAATAAAAGGGCACTACATTTCAACCATCAGACCAACCCATGGTGAACCCTGAAGGAACAAATTTGTTTTTGAAAGAAAACAAAAACATTAGCTTACAGACAAATATTTCTTACTTGAGAAAAAAATGAATTTTCATTTATAGTAAAAAAATGTAAATAAAATTATTAAACTATTCTTAAAGGAAGTGGAGAAACTATTAAGCAACAGTTTGAAAATCAGTCCCGAGTGAATTTCTTCACAGGCATCCCCTCTTATAAACTGTCAACATGGGACAGTAAAAATTTAAAAACTGGGTGTAAAAAGCTTTTTCAACGGGTGTCCCATCTTACTTCAGCCAAGACAAAGCAGGGGACAGCAATCCAGAAGTGATACAGAGCATTATCCAATACTGAGTCAGTGGAACTGACAATTTCAAAGCTGGGATTGGATCAGTTTCTCGGGGCGGTCAGGTTATTTAAGAAACAACCTTGTTTCAAATGCTTCAACTCTGATATTTCCAGAACTCTGATATTTCCAGAATCTTTCCATAGTGATCTCAGCAGCCTGTAACAAATGCTACTCTCCCCGTGAAGAGGACTGAGGCAACTTGGTGGGAGGGGAAAGAAAAGGGCATTAGAAGGTCTGGGTCCAACCCCAATATCCCTACGAATTATCAGTGTAGCGATAAACACTGCACTTATGCCCTCTCATAGGTTTTGTCATCCACAAAGTTACTGTGGGAGGGACTAAAGCAGGGATGGGAACCTTTCTCCTGCCAAGGGAACCTGGCAGAAGAACATCATTCTCGGGCCATACAAAATTATCAACTTAAAAATTAGCCTGCTCTATTTGGTCAAACATTGAATTAACTCACCCCTGATGCCTTGGCAGGGCCAGACCAAATGATTTTGCAGGCCTTAGACTGCCCACGGGCTAGACATTCCCCACCCCTGGACTAATGGAAATCTAAGTTCTCTTTAAACTCTCAAGTTATATACTTCTGAGGTTTGGGGAAGCAAATCAGCACTTTTTAAAACAGAACTCTGAGTTCAATGTTTGTGTTATCTGCATGGTTCATATAGTTTCATCAAGTCATATAAGGAAATCCCAGAGCTCTCTGTGCACACAAAAAGAGCAAAGACATCCATCAAAGACCTAAAGAACAAACAGGTTTTATCAGGATTACTTTTGGTTATTGTGGGAGGCTCTGAGGGAAGAGGCCAATTGTTCCCTCTTGCAATGGAGGTACCTAAAGCCTTTCTACTCAAAGTATAATGGGATTTCCGGGAGGCTCGGGCTGTCAGTGTTACTGAACTCCACTAAGAATTATTGGCTCAGTGAGTCCTAGTGCCCATTCAACAAGCATGTACTGAGCCATTTCCACTCTGAGGCAGGCACTGTTATAGGCACTGGAGATACCATGGTGAATAACACAGATGTCACCCCTGATTTTACGGACCTTATATTCTCATGGACCACTAATTCCTTAGTGTTGTATTGTGCCATTTTAATTTGCACAGCACATTCACCGGCATGATATCAATTATTGCCCAGACAAACCTACCATGTAGGCATTTTACAGGTAAAAGACATGGAAACGCAAAAGGGTTACTTTGTTCAAAGTTCCCAGACCTCTAGTAATATTGACAAGATGTATTTGTGATGGTAACTAATGTTTCTTTATAGTAAATCTAAGTTCTAACAAGAGCCTTTCATATACGTTGTCTCAATGGTTCCTCCCAGTAGCCCTATGAAGTGGGTAGTATTACTGTTCCCATTTTACTTACTAGGATAATGAGGTTGAACAAGGTTACAATGCTTGTAAGTGTCAGGCACTAATATCAGTGCTTTCATCCACCATGCACCCTGAACGACCTCTTCCGTCATTTATCTCAGCGCTCTAATTATTCCCCAACTCTGACCCTGCATTCCAGTAATTCACACCTGGATATCCGGTTTTAGAGGCTCACTTGCCACATGCAACAATTCCTTTAGAACTCGGAACCTCACCCATAACAATTCTGCCCAAGGCCTTTGTAAATGACCTTATTGGTCACTTGGGAAAATGAGGGAGAGTATGGCTGGCTCAGCAAACTACATCTCCAGAGACCAGATTAATAGCCCCAAGCAAATGGTCTACTACAGATGGATCAATGGCTACCACTTCATGCTGAAGGAACAGCACATAAATAGGACAAAGTCCTCAGCCTTGCAAAGCGAGAGCCCACAAAATCCTCAGCTGAGCCAATGATTTCTAAACAAAGCACAAGTAATTCTTTCCAGGAGGAATTTATTTCACCTACATGTTCACTGACCAGAAGAAAAGCCAGTGAGAGCCAAACTCCCAGAGCGATAGAATGAATGCCCTTAGGCAGACCGTGGAAGAGTGATCACAACGGCTGCTCCCAAATTCTAAGCAAATAAGACTTAAAGTTCCTAGTGCTTTTCTCATCTTCAGCTGAGATCAGCTCTTCCTAGAGTTCCGCAGGCCATTTTCCCAAGCATTGCTTGCATACACTCTATCCGATATCCGTTTAAGTACTTAGGTAATACAAACTGGAAGTGTTTCAACAAGACTAGTGTCTTTAAAACTGCAGTTCTTTTAACATCTGTGTTACGCATTTTACCAGGAAGCAGTAATTTCCCCATTGAAACTAACCCATCTAAAAAACTACTCCCAATCAACACAGAAAATGTAATTAAAAGGATTCTTGAGTGAAGGCAATCCAAAAGCCTCTTTCAAATTCTACAGACATTACAACTTATATTGGACTTGGAGAAGATTTCAGAATTATCTTGTCCAAAATCTCTCAACTGATCACTAGTTTTAATTCCAGCTATTCTTATCCAAGATATAAAGTACAAAAAAAGGGGGGGGGGTGCTTCACATGAAATAAATGTGGGTAACTTTGACAACTACATTTTCTTTCATAGAGATTCATAATTTGCATTGTCATAACAAAGGTTCTGAGCGTTCCTATGGTTTAAAAACCTGTTTAATTTGTTTTAAACGTGTGTTTTGAGGACTTACTTTTCCCAGTACTTTTTTTTTTCTTGAAACATTATTAGCATTTCTCAAAATTCATTCAGAAGATGGCAATCTGGCTGAACACACTATATAATATCAGTTTCTGAAAGATGACAAACTTCTCTAAATACACCCTCATTCATATTTTTCCTTGGGGCCATTTTGAAACCAGATGATACATTAGTTTTAAAGCAATATAACATTAAAAACCTCTCCAGTTCCTCTAGACTTGAATAATAAGCCAATGGTTAGTATTTGAGCTCCACAGTCCTCCCATCAACTGCATAGCACACAAGATATGACATTGGACTACAAAACTCACATTATCGATTTCATGTTCAGAGATACCACCAGTAATTGGAGAATGTGTTTTTCGATGCATGTTTAAGCCATTTAGTAACTATTAACAGCAACATCAAGGAGCAACTGATCACAGTAGCAACACTAAGTTCAGTTTAAATATTTCAAGAAAATGAAATATTTTTTTGAAATATTTAAAAAAGTCCAGAGCTTTTCCTACCTTTGTTGTTTGATACACATTGTATCTTGTCCTGGGAGAAGTGTAATACACACACACATACACACTAGTACTTGAGGTTTTCCATTTATTTTTGGATAGTATCAAGACAAAGTATTATTCTCATTTCAGTAATGGATCTGCAGTCATTTGTAAGGCAGTGTCATTAGCTTATCTTTAAGTAAATATTTTGATTGTCAGCCAGCTCATTGCAAATAAGGTTCTTTTCCCAACACCCACTCCCGATGCAGCCAAGCCCACTTGTACATCCCTCATTTAATCATCTGTGTCTGTGCTAAAATATAAAATCATCCCGAGGAAGTCAAAGTACAGGGGGGGGGGGGAAAGCAGGCTTTCACCTAAAAGGGCTCCACAACACGAGACCTGGTTGAATTCCAGCCCTGGGGTCTTTACTATGCTACATTACCATAAAGCCTAGGAAACGAGCTATTACACGCCATCATCCCTCGTAACCGCGATCACAGAAAATAACACACTCACAAAACAGCATTAATTGTCCAAATTAGCAACCATTTCAAAGGCAGCTGTTCTTTCACTCTTAAATAGGCTCCAAATTTCAAATCTTCTCCCTGTATTGATCTATTGCTCTTACATACACACACACACACACACACACACACACACGATCCAAAGCCAAATGAATTTTTTAAATTTTCCTATATTAAAAAAATCCACACACACAAAGAAAACACTGTTTACTAAGCAACATGTTCCACCCCAATACTTGCTGTCATTGTTACAATTGGCTGGAACGCTTCCAACCTGCACAGAAGCACTTGTCACAGCTCCAGGTGAAAGGGCTCTGTTTTTTATGGTGTGTGGTGAAAAAGAGCAGTATCTCTTTAAGAGTCAACAGTAAATTAACTTGCCCAAAAGAGTGAAATAATTAGCAGTTTAGTAGCTTATTAAAAGGATGGCAAAGGCCAAGCTGCCATCTGGGATCTCCAGTTTCTTGTGATTGTTATTATGTCAAGATGTGGAAGTTGCATTAGCTTTCATGTCACCACGCCTGCCCTTACTTTGCATGTAAATTTTAATGAAAGATGCGGCACTTTTAAAATCAGACGTCCATCAGAAAGTGTTATTAGTCTGGCTTTTTACAAAGCATATGGTCTTCTCTACTTCTGCTGTTCTACTTGCCACTAAATGCCTTAGGAAAAAAAGAGAGAGAGAAACCCAATGATATCAATTAGGTATTCTCTTTGTGCAGAGGGAAACCTGAACATCTTCAAAAACAGGACCAAGCTACATTGTACCAAAGGGCAAAATTGTTGCCTCTATTCACACACAATGGACACTACAATGCTTCTGTCTCCCTTGAAGTTAATCCTATCGCTGAAAATGAAACGGATCTGGTATCTGCCTGCTGATTACTACATGGATACACACTGTTTTGTAGGGAGAAGAAGTCTATTTATTAAAAAGAAATGACAGAAAGGGGCATTGCAGAACCTCATGGCGGTGATGGGTACACTGCATACCTCAATCTGGATGCATGGGTATACATAGGTTACAAATCTTTAAGCTGCCCGCTCATGTGTGTGGATTTTATATGCTTTACACAGTATGTGTTAGCCCTCAATAAACAAACAAATAAGTGAACAAATAAATGAAAACTTCCCTGCATGTTTACACACAAAGCATATTCTCTTTTCTGAGAATTGAAAGGGTGAGTGATTTGACTAACTGAATTATTACCTGATAGTTTCTCTGTAAAATAAATTAATACAATTAATTTTAAAACTGCGTACATACTAGTAAGTTGAAAACAGAACTTAGCTGAGACTTTAGAAGGAGAGGTGGTTAGTGCTATTTGAAAGCCATTGCCAGACTCCTATGAACTGTCAGCAAGGTGTTAGAAGGCCGGTTCATCATTTCTTGGTCAGCCTGTGTCCTGAACACCTAGCACTTGGCTCTCTGTCAATATTTGTCCAATGCCGAGTAAACATTTCTTTCTAATGTAAAAGCCGATGGTCTGCTGAATTCAGATGCATATCACCCCAGAATGTATTCTTTCCAGGACACTACACATGGAAGCCACACATGAGAACATACTCAACCAGCGTAAATCTATGAATATGTATTTGGACAAACTGTACCTATACCCAGATACACATCCACCATCCTGCACACCTGAGAAGCAGACCATGGTGTAAACAAGCCTCAGCACATAAGGAAATACGCTTGGTTTGCTCTCCTGTTAAACACTTTTCCATCATGCTAACGTTTTCAATTCTTTATAAATGAGATGTGTCATAAGGATAATACAATTCAATCCAAAACATCCTTTACCTGTAGGTGCTATCAAAATTTATATGTGTACATAGATATCTATAGTTGAAAAGTATAGCTCCTG
Source organism: Myotis davidii (assembly GCF_000327345.1). NCBI lineage: Eukaryota > Metazoa > Chordata > Mammalia > Chiroptera > Vespertilionidae > Myotis > Myotis davidii. The sequence goes on along the minus strand of NW_006383013.1, from coordinate 3,962,143 downwards.
TAAGAGTCTGTGCAAGTAAATCACTATTCTTATTATCTGTGTGTAATCAATAAATCCAAATGATAATTGCATTGGAAATAAATATGGTGCTTAGAAATCTGAGAAATGTTTTCCTTTATATATTGTCAACTAGAATTTAATTGAAACATCCATTGATCCACAGTACATTTTATTAATAAATCTACTCTTCACATTCACACATTTTTTAAAAAAATGTTCTAAGAAACAACTGTTCTAAAAAACATGTCTTTGGTGTCCAATAAAAGTTTCTAAACGAGGAAAAGGAGAAAGAACACTTTTCATATTTTTAAAGCACCATTTTAGAAACATCACTGTCAGAAACACAGAGTTGATAAAATCGGGCAATTATACTTATGTTTAAAATAAATCTATTTTCCCCCTGCAGACTTTCAAAACATTAGAAGGAGGGGGAAAAAAAACATGGAAAACAGGCTTCTTTAAGAAACAAAGTGAATTTATTCATTGTCAAGAGGACAAATCATTGGTGGGTGAAAAACAGATGAGGCAAGAGATGGAAATGTAATATTGCTCCTATTTCATTATAATTGGATATTTATAGAGCACAGATGAGTTTATTTTCATAATTAGTAACTGGCATTGCATTTACTAATTTGCATAAACAGTTGGCTATCAAAGCAGTAACTTATTTGCAGGGCTCTCAAGTCCTAGCAGGGATAAGAGGGGGGGTCAGCTCCTCAAATCAGCTTTTTAAATGTCATTACCAGCAAAATACAATCTACATGAAATCATGTTCAAGTTCATGTAGCTTGATGATCTCTTTCCCATATGGCCAATGTTCAGTATTGGACAGCCAATGGTCAAATCCACATGGGGAAAACTACAATAAATAAATCAGAAGGGGTTTCTAAATTCTGAAGGATTAAAGTAGATCTCAGGTTCAACACTAACTAGTCCAGTAAATAGAGAGTTCCATAGAGCAAAAGAAAAAAGGGAATTAAATGCCCCCAGTCACCCTTACTATTCAAAAATCGTGCCAGTTCTTGGCAATTGTCAGTTACTTCTCTTGCTGGTCATTCTCAACATTCTCATATCTTCCCTTGCTTCACAAAACTTTCACCCAACACATGGATCAGGTTCCCTGGCATTAACGCCAAAGACAGAACAGATTCCTGGTGTCCTGACCACTGCTAGTAACAAAGAGAAAATTAATCAAGCATGTGCCAGCGACTACCTCCCACTATTGACATTCCACCAGAAATCTTGGAGGAATATTTTACATCGCCCTTCTCCTCAAGCCAAAGGGCAAAAACTTGTGGTCCATGGGCCGAACCATTTGTGTGTGTGTGCGCACGCATGTGTGTGCATGTGTGTGCACATGTTTGTATGTGTGTATTTATATATGCATACAGAAAGACAGAAAAATGCTATGAGCTGATGTTTTTATTTTTTAAATCCAATTCTGGGCTTCTCTTAAGGACCTGGTGACATTGGGCATGCGTTCTTGCATGGCAGCAATCAGCTGGAGCAGAGTAGAGGCTGTTGCCTTTGACAAGCTTTCTGCTCTCCACTTTGCCACAGTTCCCACCCTTCCCTATTGTTTCTCTTACACTTGGATTTTTCTTAGGATGGGATCTGCTCCTTGATGATACCTATTAGGCCCCTGAAGACATTTGAGTCTTCAACACCTACTCCAGGTTCAGTTTCAAGGGAAATTATTTGGTAACCCAACCCAGAATGGGCAATCCCCAAATTAACAAGAAAAGGGGCAGGGAGGTCAAAACACACTCTAGACACTTAAACACAGGCTGAAAAGAATCAGATTAGAAAAAAAGCTGACCACAGCTGGCTGCTGAATAACTCCTTTGGTCAGCCACTTTGGGGGAAAGTCACATTTGTTTTTGGCTCAATGCAACCCAATGGTCTTGTCAGTGTGGTGCTTATCATTGTAGCCTAAATATGCTGTGAATTTCACAATTCTTCCCAATGCAAGTTTACTGCTTCATGATAGCTTTAAACAATGACAGAATCTGAGGCACTCTTTTCTCTGACAAGCTGCTAAGAATAAATCCAAAGACCTTTCCACTTTTATTCTGGGGAAATCAGCGACCATTTCTCTCTGTCACTTGTACACACAGGCCAAGCGAGGCCTGGGAGGAGGAGGGGACTGGAGCCAGAACATCTGGCCTCGCTCCATGACCCCTGGGGGCTCCTTTGCTCAGTAGGTTGGGGTGATAAGGGTAGCGGCAAGAGGCAGAGGTTGGTATACAACTCTGGACAAAGTATTGATCTAAGGGTGGTGTGGGTAACAGATGGCCAAGACTCAGCCTCTGTCCTTTAGGGAGGTGGTGGGGGGTGGGGGGACTGAAACACATGAGTAATTCTGTTTCAAGGCAGATTGGCATAGGTACTTTATAACAGAAGCACAAAGTCAGGTGGACCTAGGAGGCTTGGGTCTTAAAGGATGACCCAAGGTCATCCCTGGGTCCAAGAGGGGCCATATAGTGTGGTTAGGGGCTCAGATTCTGGGTTTCTTTTCCATTTATTAGCCAGCTGACTTCAGTTATTAACCTCTCTCCAGCTTATTCTACTTATCCATAAAGCAAGGCTAATGCCATCACCTACCTCATAAAATGGTTTTAAGGATTCAGTGTGACAAGGTACCTGAGCACATGGCACAATGAATGGCACATGGGAAATAATCAGGGTCAGCAACAGCAGCCAGAGAAAGTAATAAGATCCCCATGTGCAAAGCCTAAAACCACGAAACACTTCTATCTTATGGGATGCTTTAGGTGATTAGAGAAATAAAACAAGAGAGATGGAGTGAGTGTGGGGAGGAGGAAGGGAAACTGACTCTGATGTTGTCTCAGAGAAGCCATTGGGGGAGGGACAGGTGACACAGCTCCATGTGCTTCAGAAAGGTTGAGTCCTGGGCAAATGAGGTGGCTTTGCCTATGAGGACATCCTGGCACCTCGGATTGAGCAGAGTAGAAAAGTGGGGGTTACAGCCAGATGGACCCTTTCAATTATTATTGCTCTTCCTCGTCCCCCTTTCTCACCTCCTTTCAAAAGGTACCAAGCTCAAGTTGGGGCAAGGGTCTCCACGACAGACTTCTGAGAATGAACCCAGCCATGATTCGCATAAAAGGAGCAGTCAGTCAACAAACCCAAAGTGAAAGGACTGAGCTGCTTCTGAGGTAAAAGTCCACAGACTAGTCATCAAATCAGCATGCTCAATAACCTGTCAACCCTTCTTTCTTCAACATCCTCACGCCAGAATTCACATTTCCTACTTCTCTCATCAGCCAATCTTGGCAGGAAGCAGGAGCACCCAGCTTTGCAGACATGGGGGCTGCAGAGTCAGGCAGGAAGAGGGGCGAACCAATCCAGATACATATTTATAATGTATCAATTAACTTCTCCTTTCTCTCCTGAACAGCTAATCCAATTTGAGCTGGCGATCCAGGTGCTCTGGGCTCAGGTCCCTGACAGCTTTGATTAGGAATGGATGAGTGAGCTGTGCTACCCAAGTTAGGAAGTGCCGAAAGGCATATCAGGGCATTAGGGCAGCCTGCCTGCTCAGTGCCTCTCCTTTCTTAGGAATGGATGAGTGAGCTGTGCTACCCAAGGTAGGAAGTGCCGAAAGGCATATCACGGCATTAGGGCAGCCCGCCTGCTCAGTGCCTCTCCTTTCTCCCCCACCACACACACACACACACACACACACACACTGCCTACCTTGCAAACGGTGTGCTCTGTGAGTTCAAATCCAGTATTATCTCTTTCTCCTTACGATGCATTGCCTCTCCTGTGTTCTTCTACAATCTCAGTCCCACCAATCTTAGCTCATCACCACATCAGAAAATTTCCACTCCCCAAAATACAGGCAAAAAATAACTATCTCCAGATTTTACATTAGATAATATTTCAAGCTATTCACCAACCCTCTTCTCTTTCTTATGTAGCATCCTTCCCTCACTGATGTTATCCCCAAATTCAGCAGTAATGGAAGCAATGGTACATCATTTCACATCTCCCTGTTCCCTCCATTATGTTTTTTGAGAGGGATTAGTAGAATATTCTGCATTAAGTAGACTATGTCTTCCTCACACTGCGCAACCACTTTCAGAGTCCCCCATTCCTTCGAGAACCAGAACACCATAATAGATTTGGCTCCTGGATTTAACAGGAATTGGGCCAACTGGGAACCATCCCCAAACATCCAACAGTGCACTGAAGGGAAATGATAGCATTGGCTTTGGGGTTTTTTGTTTTGTTTTTTAGTTGTTAAGAGCACTAAGTTATCCTTTGGACTGTATTCATCAGAATCAACAATTCCCCTTGGGTACATGAATATTTCAGAAGGCAGATTGATTATATAATGATAAAAATAAAATGATCACTACCTTTACTTCTACCTACAGAAATGAAGTGGAAGGTCCAATTAAGTAGAGGAAGCATGGTGTCCACCATGGAGGAGGCAAGAGAGAGAGAGAGAGAGCAGCGAGAGTAAAACATCAGGACACTGCAAACACACAAAGAAATGTAACACACATAACAAAACCCCACAACAGTAACAGCAACAGCACAACATTCTGAGAAGGCAGCACAAAACAAATCCATAATGTGATGCTTAAACAAGCCATAACAGTGGGACCTGCTTCCATCTGTGGCATGTTTAAGCTTTCTCCCATTAGAATCCCTTGTCCCATCCTTGGAAACAGGACCACATTTTCATGCACAAGCACTGCACAGCCACATGTATGTGAAATCGCACACACTTAACCAATCTAAAATTGGCCAGGGAAAGTCTCAGAGAAGCTGAGTTCTGCTGTATTTTCCCAACATTAACAGGATCATGAGGATCAAGAGTGTAACATACATGTATGGAGGGTGCACACACAACATATATCAGTATTTCCACACATATTTATGTACATCAAAAACAAAGTCTGGAGATTCCAAGGGTACCAGACAGAAATCTCTTTCATGTTGAAGGGATAAGGACAAGGACAAGGAAAGGAGTATTAGTGGGAAGTAGAATTGGTTTCTTAGTTAACCATCACAGGGCGAGCACAGACAAGAGGCTGGGAAATGGGGGGGAAAATTAGAGGAGGAGGAAAGTAGTTAAAGGACCTTCTAAAATGCAGATTAAACTGCCAGATTAAAACTTAAAATCTCAGAGGCACTGCCCACCCAGAAGAATTCTGCTTCCTTTCGTGAAAGCCTCTCAAAGGGGAATTCACAATATTCGTGTCTGTCACTATTTTACTGCCTAAAGACTCTTTTCCTAGAAGATACCTGACTTAACCCCCCGACTATGTGCACCTGGGTGTGCCTGAGTTCTTTTCTCATGCACACATCAATCTGGGTGCCCAAGAGAAGCTCAGTAGTGAACGGAAATCAGGCAAGGTTTGCAATAAAAGTTCTCCACATGCTTTTCATACCATCGTTGGGAGTTAGCCCTCCAAAATACCTGTGCTGCATTAGTGGGTCTGAAACAAGCCTAACTAAGGTTAAAGAAGTCCCCACCAGCCTGTCCCATCTGCCTAGACTCCATCCTATGGCATCAGCCATAAGATGCACTCAGACTCTAAGCCACTATAAAAGCAGGGAGGACCCCTAAAGGGCAACTGGGATCACCTGTGAGAGAATATAAAAGGGGGTCTTCTCATCAGGACTCTGAGGGCCTACTTTTTCTAGTGTAACTTATCAAAATTGGGCCAGAGAATTTCAGCAATTCATAGAGCTCAGATCCACCCACTTGGTAGAGTTGTGCTTAACTTTCTCAAACTGCCTGGCCACTAGGTCAACTAGTAAATCCCCCACTCATTCCCATTTCATAGTGGCCTGCTGTTGGTAGATAACTTTGCCTTATAGGCAGGTAACGTCACCTGCAAGAATAGAGAGGCTTCATGCCATCCTCTTCCAGAGCTCCATGTAACACCTGAAAATTCACGTGACTGCCTCCCTCCAGGTCTGCTCTTTGACACCTGCTCTATACGAGACAGTGCCTTCATTGAAAGTCCAGAGTCCACATCATGGATCTTGCTCAGGTCTGGAGGATGCACTTGTATTGGGAAAGTGTGCTTCCTTCTCAACCTGCCTTATCATTTAGGATGCCCTCCACTGCCCACCTCTGCAGCTACCTGGACACCATAAAAATTTTTTCTCAGCCCTGGGTGGTTCCTTGATCTGATCGGACTCCCCTTTGTGGCAGCACCACCTGATGGATCCAATGTAAGGAAGTAAGGGTGGGAGGAAAGGTAGAGAAGCCCTTCAGTGCTGCCCCACCTTTGTCAAGAGATGAAGGAAAACAGAACAAGGAAGTATCCTTCCTTCCCCTTTTCTTTGGTCCTCCAAAATGGGCACTGAGCCCCATGGGTATTTGAGGTGGGTGGGGGGTGGGGGGGACAGAAAAGAGATTAAAGTATAGTCTTTCTATGTCAGAGCAAGGCAGGTAGCCCAATCTTGCAATCATCCCAAGTCTCAGAAGGAACACAATGGTGGCAATTGAACAGCAAAGGAAAAGACAATTTTAAGTAGGCTTAGTTCTCAAATCCTGATTTAGGCTGATAATGTGGAAAATTTTTATTTAGGAGAAAAAGGCTTCATTCACAGCCCACCCTGTGCTTCGCTGAGCTGAATTTCCTGCACAGTTCATTCCCTGCATATTTGAATATTTTAGGTTGCAGATGCTGAATTCACAGATCTTTATATGCAGTTTTCTTCAGGGTGTATAATGAGTTAGAATCCTGCCACGAGGACATTAGCATGTTCTCTTGGTGGATTTTGCTTTTGTACAAAACCAAAAACAGTCAACCCCCAAGGGCTGCCTTTCACCATGAGGGGCTGAAAGTCATTACAAAGGGCAGTGGGGATGGAGGGGAAGGCAGAAAGCAAACCTTACTCAGGGTGGAATTCTGGGAGAAGCCCAGCTCCTCTCCCCCAACCCCAGCATGGGGCGTGGGGAGGAGCAGGAGGAAGTTAACCGCTCTGCTGCTCTGAAATTAGCTTCATTCACCCCCATTACCGACACCGTCATGCCTTGTTTCATGCTTCCCTCTCAGAGGCAGCCCTGCAGGGCCAGCGACCCGGTGACAAATGTGCAGAATGGCAAAGCCAAGGAGACGATGGGGGTGGGAAACCAGGATGCATCGGGAAAGGTGCTCCCACCACAAGGGGCTCTGCCGCCAGCCTGGCCCGGGATGGGAGGAGCAGGCAGCAAATGGCCTGCAGCGATGATGAGGGTCCGAGCCACCAGCCAAAGGCACAAAGGCAAGCGATTGGGGCAGCTGTAGCACCACAAGCAAAACACACCTACCTTGTTCACTCATCATGAGATGGGAGAGGCCTTGAGGAAAGAGAAGACGGGAAAGGGGGAGTTGGAGAGGGGAAGGAGAAGGAAAAAAGAAAGAAGACAAAGTTAGAATTCCGAATGCAATGCAATGCAATCTTCTCTTAATTCTTGAGTGGAGGGAGGGGTGGCACACACACTCCAGACCATGCAGAGGGACTAAGGCCCGCCTTCCCGCTGCTGGGCAGAAAGGCCGGCTCTGCAGCCTAAGACAGGCTTCCATTTGCTGAGCTGTTCTGGGCCTCATTCACGAGAACTCCCACACTGCTTCCTGCCATAGGCAGGATCTGAGATAAATCTATTAACGCTGAGGTCCCTTGGCAAAGAGACTCCAGATGCCAGGCAAAATAGGTTTCTTTCTTTTAAATTACTTTTAATAGTAATACATGGTCACTGTAGAAACTTTGGAAAATTCAGAAAAGAAAAACATTAGTTATAATCTCACCATCCAGAGATAACTATCCAACTTTTTTTCGTTTGAGATGCAGTATCCTTTTCTATAAAAATTGAATGATACTGAACGCACCAAATGAGCTCCTGCTTGCAAGAGCTGCATAGACAGCAGGAAACAATGTTCTGCTGTCCCCTATTGCCCTCTTCTTAGCTCAGTGACAGCCACACCCTCCTCTGCTTCTCCACCACCGTCTTCTCCTGGAAAGTCCTCACCTGTGATCAGGGAGGTCCAGCCCAGCGCTGAATGGGTTAAAGAGGGACCACAATCCCAATACACAAAGAGCGCAACCTCTGGCTATGTTCTCACGGAAGTCAAACAAGGTTATTAAGAGCTCATTACTTCAAGGGAAGTACAAGCTCTGATAAATCAGTTACAAGAAAAGATTTCCAACTAGTAAGCAACTGTACCAGTTAGTTGCTCATCCATGGCTTTTATTATTACTGGAGATATTTGACAAAATCCAGATCACCCCAGAGAACCTTTACCCAAAGTGAAATTTAGGGATATATGGGATTAATAAAGGAGAAAAATCTCTGAAGTATGGAAATCTCTAAATGTTTTTGGAGATTACTAGCCATTTAGAAAAGTAATCAGAGGCAAAATATGGGTCAAGCAACTGACTTTTAAAAGATCAATGGTATATTAAATACATAGATAGATACATATGCCATAAATGTCATGGAGTCTATTTTTTTAAACAAATTTTATTAAACTATAACCATATTTTAAGTGCATATTTCTGGCATTCATTTCTCGAGCCCTAGGATTAATATCCATGAAAGAATGGAATCATGCCAAAGCAAGTCATTCTCATGATTGGTTTTGTTTGTAAAAAATTAATTTTTGGTCTTTTATTTGGAGGGGATAGCAGAGAGAGAGAACAACGGGCCCTGGATTTGGCTAAGGGAAACTTCGGCAGAAGTCACCATTTCAAAAATGTCTGATATTTCTGGACCAAGCCATCGCCTTCAGCATCCAGACCAAGAGTACTAAGGGAGAGGGTCTGGGAAAGGCAGGTGGAGTATGTAGAAAGGTGAAGGGGAACAGATAGGTATGTAAATTCAGTAGGTGACTATTCACAGGAGGGTTGTAAACATTGAGAAATGAGAATAAGGAAGATTCAAGGAGATACCTAAGAGTGAAACAGAAAGTTAAAAATGTAGGAAGAATAATATTGTATTATAGACTTGAAACTTAAATGTTCTCACCACAAAAAGAAATCATAATTATGGGATGGGATGGAGGTATTAGCTAATGCTATGGTGGTAATCAGTTTGCAGTTTATAAATGTATGAAACCAGCACATATACCTTAAACTTACATGGTGTAACATCTTAATTTTATCTCAATAAAGCTGTAAGATTAATATTCTTTTAATTTAAAAATGAAAGTACAAACATTTTGTACCTGTGAGTAAAGATGATTGGCAGCTGGGAGAAGGAGTGAGTAGAAGTGAGGTGGTGGTTTAGTCTTTATCTGACCCAAATAGATATTTCAGATATTTACCAAATGAAGAGTAAGCAGGACATTGGGTAGTCAGAGAATAGTCAAAGCCCTGGAGAAGCTCCTACAGTGGGGTCCCATTTAGGGGCTACACATGTGTTTCTTTAAAGTAGTATTTCCCCAAGTGTATTTTACTGGCCACCTTCATCAAACACATGGGGATGCTTATTAACAGTGAAGATTTGGGCCACACCCCAAATCTAATAAATCAGAATCTTGTGGAGGAGGTGGGGGGAAGATCTGAATGTGAAAGGGCTTGCCCAAGTGATTGCCATACTTACTAGAACTTGAGAGAGCTACCCCTTGAAGTGGCATATAATTCAAATTTTGTTAAAGTAAATTTTATGATAAATGCAGTATTGGATAAAGAGGCATTGGATATTTAATGGAACCCTGCAGTGGATCCTTTTGCAAAAGGAAGAATCCTTTTAAAATGCAAATAACCCACCACCTGTGTCTTTAAAATTCAAATATGTACTTAGCAGGTTTTATTAAGCTATATATGTAGTGGCAGCATTGCAACTCGAATCAAATGTTCATATTCTTCAACTTATAAAAATCTTAAATAGAAATATTAGGCCAAGAATGCAGATCAGGGATCCTGATGTCAAAACTCTGGTGTTGCAGGCAATAAAGCAAAAAAGAACATGAAGAGGAATATACGGCAGGAATATATGGGATACAGCATGAGGGAGCAGAGAAATCTAGTAACCATAACACAGCTTGAGTTTTATTTTGCTTTTTGAGAAGGGAATTTTATTCCACTTTCAAGAGTTTTTACATCGCCCTGGCTGGTTTGACTCAGTGGATAGAGTGTTGGCCTGCGGACCAAAGGGTCCCAGGTTCGATTCCAGTCAAGGGCATGTACCTTGGTTGCGGGCACATCCCCAGTAGGGGGTGTGCAGGAGGCAGCTGATTGATGTTTCTCGCTCATCGATGTTTCTAACTCTCTATCCCTCTCCCTTCCTCTCTGTAAAAAAATCAATAAAATATATTTTTTTACAAAAAGAGTTTTTACATCAATATCATCTCATGTACAAATTCATCAATTTGACCTATCCTCATAGCTGTGGGTTTAAGAACTGGAAACCAAGAATTCTAGAGACTCCAGGTCTTTTCTAAAATTCTGTTGCTAGCCCCCTTCTATTCCAAAACACTTTTTAAAAAAATAATTGCAAAAATTAGAAAGCAACCGAAGTATCTTCTATCTAAATGTCACACCCTAGCTGGATCTAGGGGCCATTCTGGATCTCAAGAAGTCTGCTATTTTTTACCCTTCCCCTCACTCTTGCCAGAGCTATATTCCACCCCTCTGTGTCTGTCTATTTGTGTGGTGCACAGATTCTCAGGGTACATATAAGAACAAAAGGAGGAAAAGATCACCAGTAGGTAAGACATACAAAGTTGAAATTGCCTTAGAACAGACTGTAAATCATATGTAAAGTTTATACAAAATATACCTATGGCCTTCTAAATTGCATGATATCCTTGGGGGAAGCCCCTATGGAGCTAGTTGCTTTTGCATCTTGGGAGAATGGAAATGGCTATGAAAGCAAAGCCATTTGTAAGCGGCTGTGGCCATTATGAAGCCTGTCATGGTAATGACTAATGCAGAGAATAGGAGCCATTTACTGAAACAGGAAAGAGGAAGATGCAATGTTCAGGGACCAGGCCAGAAGGTGAAGGCCTTCATCATGTAAGCTAATACTGTCTCCCCTTCAAACCTATACTATCCCACCCACCTCAGATAATTTTCAATCCATCCTTCCTTCACTCTGGCTGGGAAATGGGGGAAAGTATTTCAGGGGAGGAAGGAAGTCACTCATGAGGAAAATATAGATTCAGGGGTAAAAAAAAAAAAAAAGCAAGTTATCTGCCAAAGCTTTTCTTTCATCCACTCTCAGGGTAACTTTTATGCCAGTATAAAATCTACATATATCATCTCTTTCTCCACACTGAAATAGAGAAATTAAATGTCACTAATTACAGCAAGTGCCAAGTGCCAATGTTGAATTCTTATGAAGCCACAAGGACTTTTGAAAAGAGTAATTATAAAAAATCAGAAGGTAATAAAAACATTCATTCTAGAGGAACTAAGGGGCTAGTGAGGGTGATAGAGGGTGGAGCCTGAGAAAGAGAGAAGCCACAAGTGACCACTTCTGTAGGGTGACCGGGAATTTGGAAAAGAGAGAAGGGGGAAAAAGAAACACTTATCTTAGCATTTTAAGCACTTAAAAGAGAGGGAATTCAGTTAACTTGGCAAGAATTCTAACAGTAATAATATTTGTTGACTGTGTACTATAGGCAAGGCACAGCTATGTGTCATCTCATTAAACATCACTCTATGGGATAGACATTGCTATAATTTCCATTTTACAGATAAGCAAAGCAAGGCTTAGAGCCCAAGTCACACTATTAGTAAGGGGTGAAGTAAGGATTCTAAGCCAACAGATGGGCTCTCCAGGCTGTGATGGTAACCATGACACTAGCTATTCTGTCTAATTTGGTGCTGGTAGAGAAGGAAAGACACGTGTCTTAGAGAATTCAGGAGCAGAAATAGTGTCTGGGCATCAATTTGACTTCATCCCTGACCCTGGTGGAGCATGATATGAGGAGCAGTTGGGGAATGCTTCTTATAAACAGCCACCATCTTCCTCACCTCAATTTCCATCCCCAGATTCTACTAAAACATAAAGCTTTTCTTTTCCTTCCCTAGGTCATTTCTTGAGGTTATTAAGGCACTTTCCTCATGAAATGGAAATCTGAATACAAGACACACTCAGGCTCCTCAATCATTGTCATTCTCCTGTGTGTGAGACCATTAGGAAGCCAATGGAGACCTGTCTCCAATGATAGGGGTAATGCAGGGACATGAGAATAAAGGAAGGACAGAGACATGCAGTCTCAGTGTGGGAAGTTGGTCATTGAGGGCAGGAGGGAAGGCACAGGGGATGGGGTGGGATTGGGAGAAGAATGCTTGAAGGGAAGAGGTGGGATCCTCCACCTCTTCCACAATTACGCCTCAGACCAGCCCTTCCCAGGCAACTCCCCGACCTTCACTGTGAACTTTGGTTTCCTTGTTCTACCAGGGGTTCATCAGTAGCTTAAAGGGGAGCCTAAGTTTGTTCAACATTTTGATCAATAACTTGCTTGAGAACACTCGTGGCGTGCTATCTTATTGTGATGAACTAAAGCTGAGGGGAATAGTTAATTTGTTAGATATCAGAATCAGGGTCCAAAAGAATGTGAATAGGCAAAGGTGAAATGTAATTTAAAGGAAAAATGTAAACTCCAGCACTTAAGCAAAACACCCTCAAGTCCCCGCAAATAAAAAGAAGTCAACAGTTCCATCTCTTCTCAGCACTGACTCTACTAAACCTAGGCTTTTTGGTTCAGAGAATGGTGCAATGTATTAGGAGGGGCATGAACCAGGTGAGGTGCGTCCGAAGAATAATCAGAATGGTAAGGACTCCAAAGCAGGTCAGATGCTGAATGGCTGAAGGAAGTGCTACACACAGACCAAATAAGAAGGAGTTAGGTAAGGACATGAGAGCTGCCATTAAGCATTTTAAAAATTGCACCTGCAAGACAAAGGAGCAAGCACATTCTGCAAGAATAGTAGGTCCACAGAAGAGATTCAGAGTGGGGTTTTGGAAGATAACTACCAAAATTCCAATCCAACTCGAAGACTCTATGCTTCTATGAAGTATCTTGTTCTCCAATGAGGTCAAATAGCTATATGAAACATCTGATATTTGACTGGTTTTTACCTACAAAATGAGCATTTTACATGGTTCAAACTAATACCACCCATAAAAGGGTAGGCACTAAAGAAAGCTTCAATGAATCACCTAATGCCAATTGTGAGCCCCACTCAGGAAGATCACCTGTTTACATATGTGATTTTGGCTTTTCTACAAGCCTTGCACAGTACTGGGGTTGAATTGAATATTTGAAATGATTATGATGATGGTTGCCAGAAAAGAGTCTGTTGCTAATCCTCCAAGACAGGTGCTACCCAGGTCCAGCCTCTAGGTTTGCCCTTCCATGATGCCACCGTGTTCCATCCTCACCTCTAAGCCCTAACAGCCCGGGGGCTGGACAGAACAGAAAGTATTTCTTCCAGTGTCACCCATGAAGCAGCAACAGATTCTGTGTGGCATAATCATAGGGTAGAGGTAAGAGTGTTGGCAGCATCTTCCCAATTGATTCCACCTCTTTAGAGGGGGAGGAGGGTTTTCTCACATGGGAATAGCATAAAAGGAAGAGAGATGAAGGCAGTCATGCTTGTTACTCAAAGGGTTAAAGGATCAGAATTATGACTTTTAGAAAAATCTTCCCAAAGAAGAAGTCTTTGATCTGCGACTTGTCATGAACTTCTCTAAAATAGCTCTTCAATCACTAATGACATGAAGCAGGAAGAAACACCTGATGTGCTAGATGAAAGAACTATACCCTAATAGATCGTGGCATGCTGGATTTTAAAAATCCAGGGCTGAATTGAACAAAATCAAAGAATGATCCCAAGTTTAAATCAAATAAGCTATTGATTACACAGTGCAAGAAGGGTAGAGGATAGCTTAGCAGCAGTTCAACATAATACTATAGTCATTTTTAAAAAAGCTAAGGTGCTTGCTATCATCATTAATAGATGTAGGGTGTCTAGAAAAAAGGGAGTAATGAAACCACTCTGTAATGAACTGGTTGGGACATATCCACAATACCATATGTGATGTGGGCATCCTTCTTTGGAAAGAATGCCCCCCAAAAGGTCATTTTTAGAGAACAATGACCTGGGTTATAAAAAACTAAAACCTTTGTACAGAATGCCTAAAGAAACTGGAGATGCTTTAAGCTTTAGAAAAGAAAATCCTTAAAGACAAAAGCCCTGTCTTCAAACACTGGGAGTGTAATTAGATCTATTCTGTGTCTCCAAGGGCTGGAAGCAATACAGGTGGTGAAAACTATAGTGACTCAGAATAATGAAGAACTTATGAACACTCAGTGCTGTTACAATGGAACGGAATGGCTAAAGGAGTAATGTGTTGTTCATCACTAAAGGGGTTCAAGCCAAATCTAAATAAACTCTTATAGGAGAGATTCAGAAATTAGGTACACAGAGAGCCTTGACAAACTTTTGGGTCCTTTCCATTCCTGAAATGCTGGTTTTAACAACAAAGCTTCATGAGCACATATAATATGGCAGGTGGAGGGGATGCAGGCATAGAAAAGTTGTCAAAGAATAAGACATTCCCTGTCCTTCAGCAGCTCACAGTGGCCAATGAGGAGCATGTGGGGAATAATATGTAGTTGACTATAGTGTATTATGATGATGACTCTACCAGTCCCATGCCCTCAGTGCCATGGGAGCCCAGACAAAGAGATCATTTATCCCAACCTGCCTTAATGTATGTAGGGTATAAAATAATGGTCAAGACTGAAACTTTCCAGTCCTTTCACCTTTGGGCTCACTTTTCTTTAAAACAGTGGTTCTCTAACTTTGGTCATATTGGAATCCCCCGGGATCCCATTCATTAGCCCTCCGGGTGATCTGGCTGCTTACCAGAGTTTGCAAAAACAATGCTCTCAATAATCTAAACCCTGGATTTAAATCCCATCTCTCTCTCTCTTAATAGCTGTGGGATTCTGAGCAAGTTAACTTTCCTGTGCCTCTTTCCTATAAAATAGCTTCCTCCAACTTGTAAACTACCTTCTCAGCATCACCATGATAATCACCAGAAGCCACATATGGAAAGCATTTAGCACAGTTCATGGCACATGGGAAGGGCTTTTCGAGCTTGTAGTCCTTGCTGTCATTATTAGGAGACTGTAAATCTAGGCCCTCTCTCCACCTCACCCCCCTTCTCTCGTCAACACCAGCACTAGCAGCTTCCATGCCAGACATCCTCAGATACCTCCCACCATGGTCAGAGTTCCCAAAAGGGCACCCACTGTCCTTAGCTCTCAATTGCATTCCATCCCCTCATCCCAAATTCTTTCCAGACCTCCGTAGGCAGGTCTACAGATGGGGAGGGGCTCCGTGGTTGCCATAAATAAGCTGTGTTGTCTGAAAGTTCCATGGCCTCAGTTTCCCCTCCTGTGCAAGGGAAAAATGGGTCTAGAACAGTTTCTCTTAGGTCTCACCAGTGGCATTTTGAGCAACACATCTTTGAATGAGACCCTCCTCCACATTCTAGCATTCATTGATCCTTCCTACTAAATTCCGCCAATGCCCTCTCATCATTGGAGCAACAAATCAGTCCCCACACATTTGACAGGGTCAGGGCGGGTCAGTACTATCCCACTGAGACTATAGGATAACTCTAATGATTTTTTTCCAGCTCCATCTCTGACCTTGCCCTCTGGAACTGGGAAACAGAATGGAATCATAAGCAGCATCCCAGTTAAGTCTGCCTTTCCAAGACAGTAAAGCAAGAGATTTTAGAAGACCCTAGAAAAAGGTGCAAAGGCCCAGCTATCTGCTTCCTTGAGTTAGCCAAAGCTGGAGGCAGGCTGGGAGCAGAAAAGAAAATCCTTAAAGACACAATTCCTTTATTCACATTTCCTCAAGAACTGCTATGGGAGCCCAGGGGGTCTTCCCAGGCCCCAGCCTGGAAATTGGCTGGAAGCTGAGCCCAGACCAAAGCCCCATTCCAATCCAGTGGTGCACAGCAGTGTGGAGTTCCCTACAGCCCACACCCCTCACTGGGCCATGAGAAATGAGTTAGCGGGCTGGACTTGGCCTGGGAGTCCAACTTGTGGGCCCTGCCCTATCCTAAACTATCTTGCCTCTCGCAACCTAAACTTATATTTGGAAAGGGCCTGGACAGTGACTGGCGCAGACTAAGTGGTCAATAAATGATCATTCCCTTTCCCTTCCCTAATCTCTTTCTCCCTCCTACATCCCATCAACCCAGAAAGTGGATACTTCATGTTGTGCTCAGCAAAACCAGGAATTGGATTTTAGCAAGGTGGACTGCACCTTTCTCAGTACACATAGCCCTGTTGGCTCCAGAACCAAGAAGATGCTGGGAATTTCAGGTCAGTGTGTCTTAAACATTAATGTGCATCCCCTGGGGGTCTGTCTGGGTGAGGCCTGAGATTCTGCTATTCTAACAAGTTCCTGGGTGAGTCGGTGCTGCTTGGTGGGTAAGTCACCTCTGAGCAGCAAGTGTCCAGGGCCAAGCCTTTGTGCCCATAAATACAAGCCAGACAAGTGAGATGCTGCATCCAGACTTCGGGTTTAGAAGTGTCCCTCAGGCTGGACTGAGTGGCCCCTTGGAGATAGGGCAGGGGTGAGGACAAACAATTAGTCCCTTCTCCAAGGGCAGCCTGAGACTACTTAAACTGAAGTGGGCAGAGATCAAGAGTGGGCAGAGGAAGGCTGAAGCAAAGGCAGTCCAGACTCTAAGCAACACAGACCTCCTCTGGGCCCTGGCAGACAAGAGCCCCTCCTCCCTCGCTTGCCGGGCTCTGATGGACTGAAGCAAGAGGCCTATTTCCTCATCGGGCCTCTGAATAACTAGGGCACTTCCACAAGGTCACAGTTGTTCATTTAAATTGCAGCTCTAATCAGCAGGCAGAGCCTGAGAAATCATCCCTTCTGAGGAGAGGCTGTCATAGGGGCATCATAAACAGCCCCTCCCAGCTGGCATTCCAAGGGGTCTCATAGCTGCAGGCCCCTGCACTGTTCCCTGCCTCCAAATCCCTCCTCTCATCAAACTCCCACCCCTACCTCCAACAGCTTCCTCTCCCCTTGGCTGAGAATTCTGGAACACTTGGGAAGAGAGGAGAGGCCTGAGGGCAGGGAACAGCACAGCAGAGCTGGGACTGTCCCCTCCTACCCCACAGGCAGCCCAGGGAGACCAATGACAAGTCCCAATGGGCCAGAAGTGTGGGATGAGGGCCAAACAGTAGACCCTTCCAGACCACAAATGGATGCCATGGCCTTGGAAATGTCTCTTCCCCTCCCCCGGCCTCAGTTTCCTCCACTGAGAAGTCAGAGAGAGGCACTCCTTGGACAGGCCACCCTCTGAGCCCAACATACCTTGTGACCCTAAGGAGCCACACTTTCTGCTCAACCAACACTTCTGAGGTCCTACTATGTGGTGTGCACCATGCGAAGAGCTTGGAATGCAAATGTGGGTGAGAGGCGCCCACAGCTCGGCCCTGGAAATGCCAGGGTTTCAAAGAGAAAGAGCACAGGCTCTGGAAGCAGACCAGCCTGAGGTCGTGGTCCTGTACCAGTAGCTGACGACAGTGGGCAGTTACTGACCCTCTTTGGATCTCCTTTCCTCACCTGTAGAGAGGATGGCAATGCCTACCCAAAGGAGTGAATATAAAATGTCAAATCAGAAGATGCGCAGGAGACGGCAAAGCTGAGTGCCCCTCTCGAACTGCAGGTCAGCACACCACAAGTGCCCATTGCTACTTCGTGATTCCGCACCTCCTTCCCAGAGGCTGGACGGAGGGGCTGTGTATTTTCCCACATGAAAGTCCAGTGACATATTGCCTGCCTTTTTCTCCTGGGTGTCCAGGATACTCTCTCCAATTCCCCAGCCCACCTCCTAGAGCAGTGATGGCGAACCTTTTGAGCTCGGCGTGTCAGGATTTTGAAAAACCCTAACTTAACTCTGGTGCCGTGTCACATATAGAAATTTTTTGATATTTGCAACCATAGTAAAACAAAGGTTTATATTTTTGATATTTATTTTATATATTTAAATGCCATTTAACAAAGAAAAATCAACCAAAAAAATGAGTTTGCATGTCACCTCTGACACGCGTGTCATAGGTTCGCCGTCACTGTCCTAGTCCTTGGGAAAAGTTTTGCCTGCCAGGCCCCATCTCTGATTGTGTTTTACAGTAGCATTCCCTCTAACCAATCTCCTCAACATGTAAAATCAACCAATCATCCCCTTATAGTCTTCCAGTGGCCTCTGGGTAAACAGTTACATTAGCTCATAAAATCCCAAATCTGTCTTCCTAAGTGAAGAAGGAAACAGCAGAGCACCACTGAGGGCTTCTTGTTTTAGAGCCACAGTGCTGCTGGCTCCAGGAGGCCTGGCAAGCAGTTTGGAGAGGTTGGAGGCTGCCCCCTAACCTCAACCTGTGTGAGGCAGCTCAGGCTGCCTTCTGCCACATCCAGGGCCACAAAGGAAGGCTCTGAACTCATGATTTGCTTCAGGCTCAGAAACAACAAAAAAGCAAGGGGTCAGTGGGTGGCAGGATTGGCAGTCAGCTCTTGACACCTCAAGGGCAGAAGGAAGAGTGTGACTTAGAATTAGACTGGAATCTCCTCTTGGCTGTCTGCTCAGTAGCTCAGTGACATCAGCACATCACTGAAAAGCCAGGCCTCGACTTCCTCCGAAGAAAAATAGAGCACAGGTGACATACCTCAGAGGGTGGTTAGGAGAATAAAATGAGATGATGGTCATGAAATTGGAATGGTGCCAGTTATAGATGCTTTTATCTAGGGCAGGCTCACCACTGACCTCTGCCCTTTTGAAGAGACGGAGGGGACCCATGGGTCCACAGCATTTCATCCACCAGCTGTTTCACCCACAACCAATACGGTGCCTTTATGAGAATTAGAAAAAGGTGCCCTGTGGTCAGAGGCAGCCCCATGGGCACAGGCTTGGCAAGAGGAATGCAGGCTGGATGTCAGCCCCCACAAGTCTACGTGGGGACCTTGGGATGCATCTCTGCTGGGAACCAGGAAGAGAAGGCACTAAGGCAAGTGGCGCTTTTACAAACAGCACTTGAAGTGTTGGCCTTACTCCCTCACCTCCTTGCAGTATCAGAAAACTGCATCTTAATGCTTGGGACTTAATGCTTGGGACTGCACTGATCACCCACCACCTGATACAATATATATGTGATATACACATACTATACATAATATGTATCTATGTGTGTGTATATGAATACATATAGGGTCAGTAAAAGTAGGTTCACAGTTGTTGGTATAGAAAATAATAGAACAATTAACAAATAAGAATGCAAGAATAAACTCTGTATTTCTCATATGCACAACTTTATATATAATTTCTTATTTCATTGTCTGTCCCCACCTAGGATAAAAGATCCATGAGGACAGGGAGTCTTCTGTTTGTTCACTCTTTTGTCCCTAATACTAGGAAGAGTGCCTGGTATATAGCAGGTTATCAATAAAAATTTGCTGAGTGAGCGATTAACTAAAATATTATCAAGCAGAAAGAGAGAATTTAATGGTATCTTCCTGGAAAATGCTGTTTTGTGCTTTGGTTCAAGCTATTATTTTCAAAGGGGTGGGGTGTAGACAGAAGATAAAAGATGGGAAAACCCTGTGTACTAGCTAGGGATGATTCTACTATACTATTCTCCTATGTTGCATAATATCTCATACAAGTTAATGATAAGAAACTCTTCCTAAGTGTGATTGATTATTTTAGATACTCAAAAAATAATTAAGGATAACTTTATTTGGAAAGAGGTCTGCTAATAATGAAAATGTCATACTACCTCTAAGCAAACATAAATAGACCCATTAGGAAATACTTACCAGATCTTCAATCCCTGAGAATTTTCAGTGACATGACCCAGCATGTTCCAATGGAGGGTGTATGGGCTTTGGAGTCAGAAAGTTCTAAGTCCAAATCCCATTGCTACCACTGATGGGCTCTATGACCTCGGGCAACCTGCTTAACCTGTTGGGCCCTAAATTTCCTTCACCTTCAAATGGATGTAACAATACCTATCTTGTATTGATATCATAAAGAATTAAATGTTGAAAGGACTAAACAAGAAAACATATGTGGAATTATCTTTAAAAAAACAAAAAAGATGATACTCCCTTCTCATTTGGTAGGGTTATTCCTCTTAACTCAAAGTAATAGCCAGTTTAGAATCATCTCCAAACCAGTCTAAATCATTTGACACTTCTTATCTATAAATGGTTGTATCTTCTCATATGAGTCTGTGTTCTGTGTATGTCTGTGTACGTATGTAGACGTAGTTACACACACAAGGCTTAAAATTAGGACACTGGCTGATTATGCATTTAAAAAGAGAGATCCATAATTATCATAAGGATGGTTCCTCTATTAGTTCATTGACAAAAAAAAATCTAGTGCGTTTGTTGTTGTTTTTTACAGTGAGCATGTATTAGTTGCATAACCAAAAATAATTTGCTAATTTCATTGTGGAAAAGCCATTAGTTAGAATAAAAAGAAAGAAACCTTCTTACACCCACATCATATTTTCCATGCTGAGTATGTGCTATCTTCAACTGTCAATCACATAAAGCCATAGAAGATAAATAGATTTATGGAGGACAAAGCAAAATGTTCATTAAATTGAAGAATACATATCTTAAGAACATCTTTTAAAAATATTTGCAATAAATGCCCACTTTCCACTTTTTTGATTCATCCAGAAATATTAATCAGAAGTAAATGATAGCATAAGCATGGGAACCACATTCCTTTGGTTTCAAAACCAATACAAATCCATCAATTCAAGGCATTTCTTCTAACTCTAAATCAATAAAAATGCAATGTATTTAGACTTCAGTTCTGCTTAGCATCCCCAGGAAAGTGTCTCACTCAGGGTCAAACATGCACAATCTGGCAGAAGGGGATGTGCACGGCAGCTGTGCAGACACAGAGACTCACCTGGACCTTGACTGACATCTGTGGCAGCATTTTCAACAAGAGAAAAAGGGAGAGGAGACAAGGGGAGAGAAAAAGGAAGAAGAATGTTAGAGCACACACACACACACAATGCAATGTGCCCTTGCATGACTATCAAGTTCATGCAAGACCCCAAAGGTGCTCAACTTCTGAATACCTAGTTCTACCTTCACCCAAAATCCACCCATGCAAGCTGAGGGACTAGGCTCCCTTTTCACTGTGCATGTAGCAAGAGAGGTGAGCTTCACATCTGTCCGGAAGCACAACATCCTGGAATCAGATAGGGCTCCAAAGAGCCAAGCAGACTGGAATCCTGCAAGAATATCAGTTAAAATATTCTGGGTAATTTCTGCATACCAACATCCAAGCAAATCCTCCGTCCCTCCAGTTACAGAACACTGGACATGAAGTCAAGCGAGGTTTCCCAGTAGAGATTAAAAAAAAAATAGTAATAAATCACTCCCTTGAGGAATAAGGAAAAGATGCATAAGAATTAAGAGCAAGTTGCAGCATTGTTCATCACAGAGGACTGAAGGATACAAGACCACAAAACATTCATAATTTCCTCCCCAGGATCCCCAATGACCATTCTTCATCACAGACAGTTGTGTGTGTGTGCAAGAGATTGTGTGTTGAGTAGGTCATTTGCCAGACAAATTAAAATTCTGCCTCCCCCTTTAATTTTTCTCCTGGCTTTCACCCCATCATTAATGACAGGAATTGCCACTTGAAATCACTTTTGATATCTACAAATAGACATCCAGCCCTGGGAAGGGTGATATTTGAATTAAGCCAATGAACTTTCAAAAATGAAAAACAGTTCACTCTCATCATCTCCATAAATACAATCTCCTCCTTCTATCCTCAATGTAAAACAGAATCATGCCAAAAAAAGCTGAACTAAGAGCAGTCCAAAGCATTGTTAAAACCCCTGAGCCCCGACATTGAGGATACACTATAGCCACAGAGAAGGAACTGGGGGCTACTTCAGCAAACACTGGCCATCCAGGCAATCCTGAATGACTCACTTAAAATCATTAAATGGTGGGTCTGGGATATCCATAGACATTATCTATTTTAAGTCTTTTTTGTGAATATGGAAGGTGACAAAGGTTGAGAGACTTGCTCAAGGTTACCCAACTAGTTCAAGGACAGAGCCTAGAAAAGAACTTATATGTCTTGAATCCCACCCAGTTCAACTTTCATTTCACTGAAACCCAAGTCCCTCAAGGTCATATGGAACCCAAATTCAGTTTGCAAGCTCAATGAGCACCCTGAAACCATAAGGTATCTGAGTGATTGCCTCCTGGCTACCCCATGAGAGGGTCATGAATTATCCTATGTGCCTCTAATTTGCTGCCATCAGATTTGTAAAGTTCCAGCAAGTTCATTAGGGTTCTTGCCCCAGAAAAATCCAGGCACTGACCTGACAGAGCTATGTCTCAGCATCTAGGAGGGGCATCTCCATAACAACAGCTGAGCATTCCTCCAGCCCACACCCTGTATTCCTAGAAGCTGTATCTGCCCAAAGAGACTTTTAGAGAGCTCTGGATCATTCCTCAGCCACACCCTCTTTCAGGATCTCTGGTGAGTTGTTAGATTTAGGGGTGGAGAGGCAGCAGGGAGGAAGAAAAGTGGCAAAATAAAGAAGTGGGAAGAGAAAACATTCTGCGCAAATAACTAAGTAGGGCCATTAACTGTGCCTGATAGATTGCCTACAATAGCAGTCCTTAAGATACCCCTTCATTAAACAGGCTATCAAACCATTTGCATGTGGTTGAGTTCAGTGGTGGGAGTATCAACATGTTCATAGAAACATGCTCTTTCGGGGCACCAAGACCCAAGGGAGACAGGATACCTTAGAACTCCAAAGTTCTTTTAATACTAAATTGTCCATTAGGGCATTGTGGTTACAATCCTAAATTTTGGAGACAAACAGGTCTCAGTTCAAATCTCAGCATGCTTAGATGGCCTTGGGCCAAACATTGAATCTCTCTGAGTCCTTTTCCTCAGCTATAAAATGGGAAGATAGCAGAGCCTCCCTCGTGGCATTGTTATGAAAATTAAATAAGATTAAATACTTGTAAAGCACTTAACTCAGTACAAGGCAAACACTGCATAAATGTTAGTTTCTCTGATTATTATCATTTTGAATTACCACAGACAGAATTACCAAAAATGTTGACCAGATGGCTCCCTGGAAATGTCAAGAGACCACAGGAATTAAGCTGTATTTACTTTGGTGAACCCAAAATTTGGGTTCAACTCTTCTACTTGTAAGTGAAGATCTCTATTCCAGCCCTCCCACCCCCTGGGTGGTCTCTCCTCCCTCACCTTCTGTCAGGGGAGGAGGTGGGGCAGGGCGCAAGAGGGAGTCAACAGGTTCTGGGTGAGCAAAAGCAAGAGACAAAACAGATTCCTTTCTCAAATCAAACCTTAATTTGGGCCAGTTCTAATCTTGTGCATACAAAAACCAGCATCTCTTCTTGCCAAAGAGGGCCAATAAGGTCACCAAGAAAACTGCCTTTAATGGGGGCCAGAGTCCAAATCCAGCTCCTGGCTGTGCCACCATCCTAGAGGCAGGTCTGAGCATTATGTTCAATTTGGGAAGCACAGAGACCCCCTGGCCCAAGAAGCAGTGAGTTACCTGAATCTCTGCATTCTAATTAACAGAATGAAATTACAAAGGTAGGTGTAGAATGAGGAGGAGGATGGGAAGAGAGAGGGTAAGGATCAGAACTTCACCAGTATCCATTGGCTATATTGTCTGACCAGCATCCTTTTCCCCTTCTTTTTATAGCAAGCCCCAGTTTTCTTCTGGGGAACAATCTTTACTACCCTTAACCCATATGGCTTGGTAGAGATGACCCCCCCATCCCCACCTTAGCTCCAAGGGTAGGCATGTGACTCAGACAAAGTCATGGGAATCTAGAACTGGATTGCCAGGATTTAGGCGGTATGACTTTATGCCAGTTACCTAAGCTCTCTGTGTTTCAGTTTCCTTATCCATAAACTGGGTGTGATAATAGTTCCTACCTTAAGATTGTTGTAAGGCAGCGGTTCTCAACCTGTGGGTCGCGACCCCTTTGGGGGTCGAACGACCCTTTCACAAGCGTTGCCTAAGACCATCGGAAAACACATATATAATTACATATTGTTTTTGTGATTAATCTCTATGCTTTAATTATGTTCAATTTGTAACAATGAAATCGGGGGTCAGCACAACATGAGGAATTGTATTAAAGGGTCGCAGCATTAGGAAGGTTGAGAACCACTGTTGTAAGGGCTTAGAACACTACCTAGCATATGAAAAACCCTCAGTCAATGTTGGCTGGTAATTTGATTACCTTCCTATAGGGGAGAACAAGAGTATTAAAACAACAATAACAACAACCCTCACACAGTAAGGAAGTCTGTCCTAGGATTTAGCTGTGGTTGTTCTGACTCCACACCTTGAGGCCTCCCATTCCCAAGGCAATCATGCCCAGAGTTCCCTCTGTCTGTAGTTGATATTGATATACAACCTGGGGTCTCTGTATGGGGGAACAACATTGGGCCCCAAAACTGGAGAGAGGAAAACTTTAAGTAGATGAGAAAGAGAGAGAGAGAGAGAGAGAGAGAGAGAGAGAGAGAGAGAGAAATAGATGATATAGATAAAGATATACAGGTACAGATACAGATACAGATATATGAATATCAATTTTAAATAAATTAAAAAGTGGGGACAAATTGCAGAGGAAGAGGCAGTTGACAACCACATGTGATTGATCCAGGGGAGGTGGCATCCTCAGCCTTGCCAGCCTCCCCAGCTCCCTCCTGCTGTTTTATTTTCTCACACTGCTGGGCCTGTGGTTTTCCAGAGCGCCACTGCATTTAAATCTATATTCTATTTTCTCTCCTAGAAAATAGGTTAGAACCAAGGCAGAGTTCACCAGGTGGGGTCCCAGAAGGTTTGGCTGGGCCTTGCCTGCAGGAAGCAGCCGCCCCACGCTCCCCAAAGCTCCTCCAGGGGAACAGGGGGCTGTGGAAGCAGCAAGTGGGGAAATCTCAGACTCCTTCCTCTTGAGATGATCTAGTCCAAATGAAGGGTGACATGGGAAGGCTCCCCAGGCTAAGCTATACTCTGCAACTGCAACAGCAGCAGGTGGAGGGTCCTCCCCCAGTCCAATCCCCACTCCCACCCCAAACTTCAGGAAATTGTTTCCTTTGAAGTATAAAATGCTGATCATATGCACTTGTGGCTAAAGTTGTTGTTGAAGATGCATTGAGTGTCTGTGGGGTACTGAGGTAGGAATGCCCTAATTCACTTCTTCACTGGTTGTAAAGGCAAAGAGAGTAAGTGAAGGGTAGCAGCAGCTTTCAAATCCTTCCACTCCTGGGTTGCTCCCTGGTCCCCGGTTTGAGCATGGCATTCCTAACAGAGGTGGCTGCAGACTGGGCCAGATTTGTTCTCATCAGGAATGTTTTTCCCCTAGTATTTTTTTTTTTTTGAGCACCTGCTAACTCCCAAGGTCAGTGTAAATGCCAAAGCTAGGAGGATGGGAGAGGAAAGATGTCCAGTTACGTGAGCCAGTCCTCCGCCCTCCTGTCATGACAGTAGGAGCAACTAACACTAATGGAGCAGGGCCTGCCTCGAGCTGTGCATTTGCTGTTTTCCTGCCAAGCAGTCTTCATCAGGCATATGTAAGACTGTTCTTCACTTTCTTCAGGCATCAGTGCAGATACTACTTCTTCAGAAAGACCTTCTTCAACCTCCTTTTCCGTCCCTGCTTTTCCTTGCGTCTTGGCACTAATCACTATTTGACATTATATGTGGGGTTTATGTTTTTATTGCATATATCCCCCATGAAAACCCAAGCTTCCTGAGAAAAGAAGTTTTGTCTGCTTCATTAAACACTTGTATGCCCAGAGTTTAAGCAGGGTCTCGCCTATAACAGGTGCTCAGCAATATGTATTGAATAGTGACTAGATCATCTCAATTGATAGAATTCACTGGGAAGGATTCTAGTAGTATCTCATGAGACATGAGAAAATTGAGGCTCAGGGAAGTAAGGCATGCACCTGTGGGCAGAGGGGCAGAGCTGGGATTGGATACCCCATCTAGCTTCATCCCCTGACTACACTGAGAAACCCTGTTTTCTTTGCTGTCAGCCTCCTTATCTAAGGGTTTTCTCCATGTGGTAACAAAGATGTATGGGGTATCTCTAGAAAAAAAGAGAGCAACCTATTTCCTGATAATTTTAGCAAAATTTCCTGTAAAGGCTCTCCTTGGTTTGGCTTAGGTCACATGTCTATTGCTGGGCCAATTACTGCGTCCAGCATCACATTTTGAGGGTGACGTGGGGATAAAATAGGATAATGTCTATATATCCCTGACACAAAGCTATACTGGTTGTAACAAACCTCGCATTTATTGGGCATTCACTGTGTGTAAGGCCCTATACCCAGGGCTTTACATACATCTTATTTAATTCTCACCACAACCCTAACAGGTCGGAACGGTTTTCATCCCATTATATAAACAAGGAAACTAGGACCTGGAGGCTCTATCATTGTTAATACCTCTCCTACTCAGATTAGAGTAAAGCTCTATGCTATATAATAAAAGCCTAGGTGGCATCGTGCAATGTCGTCACAAGATGGCCACCCCCACGTCATCACAACATGGTCACCACAATATAGCCACCCCCACATTGTCATAAGATGGCTGCCACAAGATGGCCACCACAAGATGGCCAGCAGGAGAGGGCAATTGTGGGTGATCAGGCCAGCAGAGGAGGGCAGTTGGGAGTGACCGGGCCTGCAGGAAAGGGAAGTCGGGGGCGACCAGGCCAGCAGGGGCAGGAAATTGGGGGCCATCAGGCCGGCAGGGAAGCACAGTTAGGGGCAAGATCAGGCCAGCAGGGGAGGGCAGTTGAGGGCAACCAGGCCAGCAGGGGAGGGCAATTGGGGGTGACCAGGCCTTCAGGGCAGGGCAGTTGGGGCAATTGGGCTGGTAGGGCAGGGCAGTTAGGGGTGATCAGGCTGGCAGGGGAGCAGTTAGGGGGCAATTAGGCAGGCAGGCAGGCAAGCGGTTAGGAGCCAGCAGTGCCATACTGTGAGGGGGATGTCCGACTGCCGGTTTAGGCCTGATCCCTAAACTGACAGTCGGACATCCCCCAAGGGGTCTCAGATTAGAAAGGGTTGCAAGCCGGACACCCCCCACCCCCACCCCGTGCATGAATTTCATACATCAGTCCTTTAGTTTTGGTATGAAATTGTCTCAAACCAGCAGAGGTACCCATCAAGCTGAAAATTAGCAGTTAAAATATTGGCCATCTCCCACAAGTGAGTAAAAGGCACAGCCCAGGACAGAGGGAAGAGGTCAAATGCAATATGACCATTGGCCTGGGTCAGTGGAGCTCCTGCCCTAGGCTCTCTGCTTTACCCAAGCCTGTTCCTGGCCCTTCTGCAGCCACCTCCCATCCCAGGAACTGAGGAGGCTACAGGGCCAAATGGATGTCCCTACCAAGAGCCAGTAATACCTGCCATGATCCCTTATAGAGGACACTCTGGAATTCAGAACTCTTTGCCCAAATTGCCCCAAACCACGTGGACTTGGGCCTCTTCCCTGGTTCCATTATCTCAAAAGCAGCCTAACCCAATGCTGTATGTACTCATTCAAGAAATGGCCAAAGAGAGGCTGTCTGCAGGAGCTGTGGACTTCTGCAGGCTGGGTATCCGCACAAATGTGAGCCTTCATGGTGCTGGAAGTGGAGAGAAGGGAGGCTGCCCCCATGTGTATTCTTGCCCCAGGTCCACAAATATCAGCCCAAAACAGCCACCAAGGATTACACCGACCTACAACATTAGGAGAGAAAAAGAAATAAAAGGCAAAGCCTGTATCTCCCCAGCGGCCTAGCCTTTCTTATCCCTGGGGAGAATGAGCACAGGGTTCTTCCCTTTCCTTCAGGAACAAATACAGACACTATCTTTTTAGTTGGGAGCTAAAGCAAACTTCCAGCAGCGAGGGGGCCAGGTTTCCTGCGTTCGGGGCTCTTTCCAGCTGTGTCTGAGCTCTTCAAACACAGGCAGAGTTGTCTCTCCACAAAAGGCCAGGTGGTGTTAGCTTCATCCCCGACACAGAGCCCATTTATCCGCCTTTGTAGAAGACTGAGCCCCACAAGCCCCAGTGCTGTTTGCTTTTGTTCTTTGATGCTAATAACTCCAGATCTAAGCTGGAAAGGAGGGGTGGCTGCTATCAGGTGCCAGCCAGCCCAGGAAGGCAGCAGCAAGGAGAAAAGCAGGATGAGAGGCAAGAGGGAACAAGATGGCACTGTGGACCTGGTCATTGCTCTGCCGGAACACCTGAGGGGCTCTACAGTACATGCAGTACAAATGCTGGGTCTTGTATCGAGGGCATTATATACATCTTATTTAATTCTCACCACAACCCTAACAGGTAGGAACACACTTCATCCCATTTTACAGACCAGGAAACTAAGCCCTGGAGGCTCTATCATTATTCATACCTCTCCTACTCAGAGGAACACATCAGATAAGGGTCAAGCTATATTTTAGAATAAAATAAACTGTCTCAAACCAGGACATGTACCCATCAATCTGAAAGTTAGGGATTAGAATAATCCCTCAAGGAGCCAGAGCTTGACTGGCAGTTGGAGGAAGAGGCAGTCTCCCTGATACAGATAAAATCATATCTGTGCAGACAACACTTTTTATTTTTTTACATATATATTTTTATTGATTTCAGAGAGGAAGACAGAGAAAGAGAGAGGAAGAAATATCGATGATGAGAGAGGAGAATTATTAAT
>NW_006383013.1:3916996-3933211 GCF_000327345.1 Myotis davidii | reverse complement strand
TTGGAGGTTTTGGGCACAGACATGGGGCTAAGGCAACCTGGGTTTGAATCTGGGCTTTGCCACTTGTCATTGAAAATGTTTTAATCAAATTTCGTAACTTCGCCTTCTTCAGCTGCATGGGAATAATGGTAGTAGAGTCAGTTCCTCTAACAAGGTGCTCAGAATCCCTATGCATTCTGAAAAGTAACTGCATTCTTCAAAATCACACAGTAGAAACCACAGGGCTTATAGGAAACATGAGGTTGGGGCCCAAGACCCCAAAACATCATCAGTAGTGAAAATAACTTGCACTCTTATCATTCTTAATTTTCCCTATATTCATGTCTTTTTGTTGTTGTTGTTAATCCTCACTGAAGTATATTTTTCCCATTGATTTTAGAGAGAGTGGAAGGAAGGAGGTGGGAGGAAAGAGAGAAAGATCAATGTGAGGGAGACATATCAACTGGTTGCCTTCTGCCTGCACCCTAATCAAGGAGGGGAACCTGCAACCAAGGTATGTGCCCTTGACGGGAATCGAGCCTGAAAAGTTGGCAGATACTCTAACCACTGGACATACTGGCCAGGGCCCTATGTTCATGTCTTTAAGAGCAACAACTGTGTGTGCTCTGATATCTTACTGTGTCCCTTAGCAGACTGGTGTAAGTTAGTGGTAGGATAAAAGAATGGCAAGCTACAAGTTAAAAATTTCATAGTTTCATACTTGTAAATTGGAAATGATACCAAAGTAGTTGAGTGCATACTAGTCAATGCTTTATATGTACTAACTCATTCTATCCTTACAACAGCCTTATGAATTGGTATACATTACTGTCCCATAAAAATTAACTAAAAATAAAAGATAGAAACCCATATTATATGTGATACATGGTTAAGAAACACGCAAATACTACAATAAATACAGTGCTTGAAAAAGACCTGAAGACTTGTGAAAGTGGGAAGCTTGTGAATTGTTATGAATTAGTGAGAGGAGGGTCATCTGAAATTGGGTGGGTGTGGCTCAGAGCACACCTGGTGACTGAAGCAGCTGGCACATGTCCAGGTGCGTGCATCCTGTGTATTCCTACACAGCTCGGTTCGGCTGGCCACAGCTCCTGCCTTCACCAAGCGTTTCTCATGGATGAAATCATGCTTAACCAAAAGCAAAATTATTATGCTCAAATAGTTCCCTGATAGATCAATTGCATAGGAACACATTTGCATTTTCAAAACAGGCATCATAGCAGAACTGACTGTACCTAATTTATTTGACTGCTAGGATCAAATGAGATGAGCTATATAAAGTGCCTCACACAACGCCAGGCACAGAATAAACATTCAATAAAAACTCACTGATATGGTTAATACTAGTGTCTCTGCTGGCTTGTTGACACATCCCTTATAAACTGAAAGTGCCAAGTTGAGCTTCTACTGAGCTGTTTAAGCCTTGCAAACAAAAGGCATCTCTAGCTCAATAATACTTCCCAGCCTTAGGTCAGGAGGTTGGCACCTACAATAGGCTCCCACCCAACAGGATGAGGGCTTTAGAAAGGCCCTCACAGCAGTTGGACACGGCCAGGAGTCAGGGTACAAATGCCATCTTCCTAGGTAAAGAAATGGATGCCGACCTCCCTAAATAAGCATGACCCACCAGGAAGAAAGGTGTATTCCTGCAGCTTACAGAATACCAGGAAATCAAGCGAGAAACTAACCTAAATGATAGGCTGCCCAACACCTAGTAGGATAGAGAGGAATACAGCACAGGAAGGGCAGTTTTCATGTTGCAGAAACAGACTAGATGCAGACATCTTCAATCTCCCTGTCCCCTGAAGATAGCACAGGGCTCTGAAGTCAGGAAGACTTGGGTAAAAAGTCCTGGCTCTTCCACACACTATGTATTTGATCTTGGGCATGTTAACTAACCTCTCTGAGCCCTTACTTCCCCATCTGTAACATGGGGACCATCTGTATACCTTGTAGGACTAATGTAAGGGTTATAAGGAACTAAAATAAGCAAAAGTGTGACTCAGAAGACAAGCACGGGGATCATTTTTCATTATAATCTGCTATTTATTGAAGACCTCCATCATATATATATGAATGATCTCATTTAATCTGCATGTAGACTATTCTTATCCTCATTTAACAGACAAAGAAGCCAAGGCTCAATGAAGTTAACATCCCCAAGTTCAAGTCCACTAAACTAACAAGTAGTAACCAGAATTTAAATTTGTCTGAATCCAAAGCCCTTTTCACTCCTACAGTACTATCCCTACTCATTCTTCCCTCACTGTTCTAACCATCCAAATTTCAAATATTTGGTGTGGAAAACTGATGGAAAGAACTGATGGTCATTAGGTATTTTAAAGTGATCACGACATCTGCTACTGGGAGGAATCCCAGGACCTATGTTTCAGAGAAAGAATTATAAGTTGAGGCAACAAATCCACAACTGAATTCCATCAAGATGTGAACAGGAGTTCCTTGCTGTCATCCTCCCTCCAAAAATTCTGTGGTCAAATAAATTTAGAAAACAGTAAGTTAAAAAAAGGCAATCAAGTATCTCTATGGCAAGACTCCAGAAAGCCTCAGTTACACTAAGATCCATTGTAAAATATTCAGTTCTCCCAAAATTTTTGAAACATTGGACACCTCTCCCTCCATAAAACACCTAGTCACCTCTCAAGGAGCATAGTTTGAGAGATGGGCTTTAAGGTTCTCAGGACAGCTGGGGCAGCTTTCTTATCATAAGCCTGTATCCCACCTTTTTTTGTTGTTGTTCCCACAGTGAGCCTTTGTGTCTGGTTCAATTTGAAATAGCTAACATTTATTGACCACTTACTACATGCCAGACACCGACTTAGGCACTGGGGACTCAAAACAACCATGGGGGTTGTTAGTCCACCTAATAAACCAAGAGAGGACATAACTATGATAGGATGGCAGTAGACGGTTGTCTTTCATCACACTTAGCACTAATGGGGGACTCGAGCTTGGCAGAGAATGCTTCTAAATCTGTGCTGAAGAAACGGTAAAGTGCCCCCCAGAGAATGGGTAACAACAATCAAGTGGAGAAAAATCTTATAAGAACATATCACCAAACCAGCCAGTGGTCAGGTTGACACTCCTGAGTGCTGGGCTCCCTAGAAGGCATGTCATGCACCAGAAAGACCATAAATTTTGAGCTCAAATACCAATTTTGCTATTTATATGTGACCTTGGTTGAGTTCCTTAAACAGCACCTGTAAAATGGGGACCATATCTGTTTCAGACCTGTCAAGATCAAAAGAGGCAAATGCATGTAAAATGCCTAATGATCTGACTGGTACCGCACTTAGCACACATTAGTTCCTTTTTCTTTGATGGGTGACATCCTGGAGTAGTGTGTTCAGAATAAATCTGAGCCTGCATTTGGGCTTAGAAAGAAGACAGGGTAGTGATTGATTAGCAGTGTCTGCCATTAGTCACATATTGGCTCAAGGTATCTGGGGACTTCTAACTGAATGCTTCGCCAAGAGTCCCTACCCCGAGAAAAAGAGTTTTCTAGAGACTTGGGAACCATCAGTAGGAAGTAAGTAGCCCTAATAGAAGGTTCTCTCACTACTAAGGCCCTGTCAGCTTTTCTGCATTCCCTTATACCCCTCCCTTTTTTCCATTTTCAGAAAATGGACAAGGTTGATTTCTTCTCTCTATAAACAAGGGTGTGTGGTGGTTTGAAATTAGTATAGTATCTGCCCTGTATCTAAAAGAATCTTCTTTTGAGTCTGAGAACTATGCATGTGGCCTACTGTTACTGCCGGTCCCATTCTGAAGGGGTCAATGGGATTCCACAGGCCCTTCCAGAGGCAACTCAGGGACCCAGACAGAGAGGCATTCCACTGCCGGAAACAACAGATCAAGCAAGCATCCAGGGAGCCCCTGGAAGAAACTACACATTTTATGGATTGAAAACATTCTTTTTTGCGTTATCATTAATCACCATTTTTACCTTATCATTTCTGTGGTCTTATGGTTAAAAAGCAGTAGAGCCCTGGCTCAGTGGCTCAGTTGGTTGGAGCATCATTCCATAGAACCAAAATACTGTGGCTTCAATTCCAAGTCAGGCACATAACCCAAGTTGTAGGTTTGATCCCCTGTTGGAGCATGTATAGGTGGCAACTAATCAATGTTTCTCTCTCACATTAATGCCTCTCTCTCTCTCTCTCTAAAATCAATAATAAATAAATAAAAAACACACAATATATTCTTGGGTGAGGATTGAAAAAACAACAACAGTAGAAACATAAACATGGGAGGTGGGTTATGAGATTGTTTCAGAGTAGAGGAGATGGAGGAAATTTTAGAAGTGGAAAAGTTCTAGGATGTCGAACAGATTCGTCCCTTTCATTTTACATTCCTTTGGCACATATTCGTTACACAGTCCGATGTCGGGGGACTGTGCTGGCTGCCAGGATGATGGCAGATGGACAATTCAGACATGAGTCGGGCACTCTTGGAGCTTCAAGTGTAGCTGGGGAGATGGGCCACAAATAGCCAGACAATTAGTTATCTTTTGAGGCTCAGATGAGAGAAATAGACCCCAGACAGGGTAATTGACATGTCCACCCAGCTGGACAGTGTTGAAGCTGAGACCAGAATTCCAGTCACCTGTGTCCCAGTTCACTGCTATTCCCCCTGGGCCACAGTTGGGGCACCAGGAGCTTGACAGGGGTATGGGAGAAGAATCTGACACTAAGAGTACAATGGTGGCCACATCTCTGCATCTTCCACAGAAGAACAATAGCATGAGCTGGGAGATTTTGCTGTCTTCCTGGCACTCACTCACGCATTTATAGTGGTTTCAGCTGCCTCAGCTAAACATCAGAGCCTTCAACAATCAGGACAACAAGGAAGAAAGAGGAGAGCTTCCCCCAGAACCATGCAAGTTGGAAAGGACAGGGAATGGGGGGTGCAGACCCACCCACAGACCGAGCTCTAATCTATCTGCTGCACTTTGCTTGAGAATTAATCACACAAATCCCTTGATAAATCGAGGCTGTTATTAGACAACACTAATACCCCCCTTAGAGTAATCCAGACAAATACGCTAAGAGGGTGGCGGGGACAGTAGGCGAGTGAGGGTGGGGGCAGGAATCCCGAGTGGCTGGGACACAGATGGCTCTCAAGTTCTCATGCGACCACACATGAGCCCGTGCATGGGCACTGCAGGCCCCCAGCTCCATCCCCAGATGTCTGTTCCCAGCAGCACCCATGGCCTCTGCCCCAGTTGCTTTGGGCAAGGACTCTAAACTGAAGAATGAGCGAACAATCCCTGCTTCCCTCTCCTCCCCTGCTTTGCCACTGACCTAATTCTCCACAAGAGAGGATTTTTCCTTGTTGGTCCTGCTTGTTTGTAAATCATGCCTAGTGCACACAAAGCCTAAGGCGGGCCTGGCTAGGAAGCAGGGAGAAGCCAAGAAGCTTGGAAATGCGGCCCCAGCTGCCATTTCTTAGGGAGCAAGATTACTGGAAATTCTGTTAGGCTCAGAAGAGTAACTGAGGGGGTGGAGGCTAGGAGGAGGCAGGTACACCATCAAGATCATCCCAATTGCATGTCTTTGAAAAGTACAAGAGGAGATCTGGTAACACAAAGTTTCAGTTTGGGGTTTTTATTCTTTCTTAGCAAAATAAAAATCTAGTTATCCTACGTTAATTTCCAAAGTTGCTTTAAGTATGTTCCAGGTAAGTAAACTCTGAGAACCATCAGTGTAGGCAGGAGCTGGTTTCTATGCTGGCCTGTTCCTAGGAGTAAGTATTTGGATAATTTTACTCACTTTCTATTCTGATCGTTGATCAGACAAACATTGGCACTAGACAGGACCTCTGAGATCACATAACTTATTTTTCTTCAGCATTTACCAAGAGGTTTTGATTGCACACTTTGACCCTGAGGCCTTTTAACTCCATGTTGGGTTAATCAGGATTAGGCACACACTGAAACGTTTTTTTATCAAAGGAGTACTTTTCAGATGCAAACAATGTAAGGCTCATAATTCTTCAATTCATTTTCTCTTCAGCATAGTTAAACCACTTCTTATTTTTCCAATTCATTTATATTTTACAGAATTCTTTTGAATGAGATCAATTCCTCTCCATGTGTCCTCTCCAGTGAAGATTTGATTCATTGATCAGTTGTTCTTTTGTGTGCCTCTAAAATTTTGTCCCTATGACTTCTACCATTGTGAACGTTCTTTCGTGGTTATTATTCCTACCACATCTAATGTTCTCACGTCACATTTGCCAGTTTAAATTTTGTTGCGAATGGTTGATTCTTCCTTCAATGTTTTAGTCAATAACAAATTTCACCATGTGCATTTTTAGCTGCTTTCAGTTCCATTTTGTGTTGATTTTTTCCTGACGGTCTAATTTTTTTCTAGGTCAATTTTTGCAGCTCAAAAACCTCTTCCTACTACTAACATTAGTCTCCTTCTGACTTTTTTTTTTAAGCAGGTCCAAAACATACCTGAGGGGTCACAGCATCAGGGTCAAAATATCTTGTGTTTGTATCGAGACCAGTGACCAGGATTAAGAAACTGAGCCGAGGTCATAGATAAAATTAGCAGCAGAGTTCTGGTGGATCATTTTAGAAAACTGGTACACAGCTCCTCCCTTGATAAAAAATGTTTCAGTGTGTGCCTAATCCTGATTATACCAACATGGAGTTAAAAGGCCTCAGGGTCAAAGTGTGCAATCAAAACCTCTTGATAAATGCTGAAGAAAAATAAATTATGTGATCTCAGAGGTCCTGTCCAGTGCCAATGTTTATCTGATCAATGATCAGAATAGAAAGTGAATAAAATTATCCCAATACTTACTCCTAGGAACAGGCTAGCATAGAAACCAGCACCTGCCTACAATGGTGGTTCTCAGTTTATTTACCTGGAACATACTTAAAGCAACTTTGGAAACAAGATAGGATAACTAGATTTTTATTTTGCTAAGAAAGAAAAAAAAACCCAAACTGAAACTTTGTATTACCATATTTTCTTTAAAAAAAATAAAAGGCATTTAAGACCCCAAAATTAAAAGGGCATGATCGCAGAATTTTTTTTTTAAATCTGACTTTGTAATGAATTTCTGACACTATGTTCATCTTTCTTGGTTTCCTGAAGAATGGTAAAACTTTGTTCTAGCCCCTTTATGTTTCTGTCCTATCAGGTTGAGGGTAGATTGGCGAGTCCCTCTGTGCTTCAGTCTCCTTGCCCAAAACAGAAATAAAAGGTCAGTCTATTCACACAGTTCCTGAAACATAGTAAGTGGTGAATAAATATTGGGCCATTTTGGGTCAAGTGGTGCCCAGACTCAGGCTGTTTCCCTACTCCTCCAAGCTGAGAATTTCTTACACAACCTGGAATACAAATGTCCCTCCTAAGAAGAGCTAAAGGACATGGACTGATCAGGACAACCCCTAATCCTCTTCCTGTACCAAGAAACACGTCATGTCAGGTGCAAGACCTGGGAGAGTAGGTCCTATGTGAACACAAGTGCTAGGAAGAAAGGGCAGCTCTTTGGAAGTGCTCAAGCTGATTTCTGGGTTGGATATACTCATGCTGTGTGGCTACTTAAGGAACAAGACTCCGGACTCTGTAGGCTGGAATCAAATGAAAATCCCTGTGACTTTCTTGTTTCATCAGCCTTTCATCTTTACCTTCTCCATAAACAGCTTCCTCTAGATCAGGGGTGGGGAACCATTTTTCTGTCAAGGGCCATTTGGATATTTATAACATCATTTGCAGGCCCTACAAAATTATCAACTTAAAAATTAGTCTCCTCTATTGGTCAAAGATTGAATTAACTCACCCCTAATGCCTTGGCAAGGCCAGACCAAATGATTTTTCAGGCCTTATATGGCCCGAGGGCCACAAGTTCCCCACCCCTGCTCTAGATAGAGATTCTACCGCCAAATCCTCACCTCTAGGGCTCTG
Organism: Myotis davidii; assembly: GCF_000327345.1. Taxonomy (NCBI): domain Eukaryota; kingdom Metazoa; phylum Chordata; class Mammalia; order Chiroptera; family Vespertilionidae; genus Myotis; species Myotis davidii. Next base: position 3,925,271 of record NW_006383013.1, on the reverse strand, counting down.
AACTCTGGATGGAGATGTCCACGTGTATGCTCACTTACCAGACAAGCTCAGCTACCCTCATCCTATCACACTGACAACTTCTCTCTTTCCCCACCACCAGACAGTCCCTTATCCATCAATCCCTCTGCATTACCCATTAACTATATTCCAAACAAATATATAACCGTAAAAGACGTATTTCTTGTCAAGGATATTGACTAGTCAACCTTGTCCCTAGGCCAAGCAAATGACAAAGAGTGTAAACAGCCCCTCTCCATTGCTTCCCTATTCCTTCTCACCTCCAGAGGGGCCTTCCTAGCCACCTTTTTTTTCTCATTAGATCTTCCCTCACTTTTTTCTTTCTATCTATTGTGCTCATCACGATTGTAAATATACATTTATTGGTTTTCCATAGTTATATTTTTTTCTAATTTGTAAGGTCTATGAAGATAGGCACCAAAGCTGTTTTTATACCACAGATTATGTTTGGCAATCAATGTTCTTTTGAATCAATCAATTCTCTTGAGCCACATATCTTTTCTCAGTGTAATATAGGGAAATAGATGCTAGACTGAGATTAGAATATCTGGACTCTTGTCCCAGTCTGGCCAATTTCTACTGAGTGGTCTACTGCATGTTACCTTGCCTCTCTAGGTCAGTTTCATAAAAGGAGGAGATCAGACTGTGATACTCAAGAGGGAGGAGGGGTAATCAAATGTATGTGTTGGAGGCAAATATGTAAATCAAATCAGTCTTCATTTTACAATTTAATACAAGCAAAGGATTTCCACCAATACTTGATAAAAGGCCTTTTAGATACTGTGATTAAGCTGACAAATAAACCAACAACAACAAAATATCACTTAGGGGTTATGGGTTACAAAAGATTGAGAAAATATGGGTTTCTAATTCAAGTAGTCCATGGTTCAATGGAATGGCCCATGGGATGGAATAAGATACCAAGGATAAAAAGTAGGGTTCCAGGACAGTTTGTGTTTCTCTTTGCAAAAAGTGTCTGAATCAGGATCAAAACCAGTCATGTTCAGAAATGGAAAAGATCAGAGGACAGGTCATGAAGAGAAGAAAGGTGGTACCCTGCCTCCTAGAGGCACCCTCACTGGGCCAGCAGAGAACAGGGTTGGGTTGCTGATGGCCTCAGGAGCCACTGCTTAATGCCTGATTGAAGAGAGGGCAGAATGGGATGAGAACACAATCTCCAGATCAACAGCTCAGACCTGTTTCTTGGGCAGAGAGATTGCTCCCTCACTTCAGCTGCAGTCCTCTCATCTGCAAAATCAGGAAAACAATAGTAAAACTTCCTGCTAGAAGTGGTTGGGGGAATTAAAGGAAGTCATTCTTGAAAGCATTTACCCTACTGCTAGTAGAAATCACTTCTTTAGTTCATCACCATCTTTATTATTAAATTTAGTCATTCGAAATAAGCAGGTGATAACTCGTAAAAAATGTCCATGAAATTGGGCTAAACTCAGCCCTACGTCCAACAGCTCCACCTGTGATTCCCCGGTCAGCAAATTCAGACTGGGAGAGCTGGCTTGAGAGCTGGGGCCACAAAAAGCCCTGGAACCCTGTGATTCCCTGGAATGTCTTGATCACACCCCTGAACTTCAGACCCCTGAACTTCACAAAGTCTTTGCTCTGCTAGTTATGAAGAGGCCACTGTTATGCTATGCTTCTCCTTTCAAAGCATCCATCACTTAATATAAGTGTGTGGTTAGTTAAGTGTGTGGGTGTTCATCACTCTACACCCAGTGCTTGTGACACACAGTGGGCACTCCGTAACCGTTTGCTGTTGTTGCAGGAGGCAAAAAGAGGTGCTTTTCTAGAAACATCACCATGTTTCAGTAAGAGATTCCATATGAGCATGCATGGTCACGTAGCCTCCATTTCTTGGTTCCCATTACACGCCAGCTGGGCCCCTAACACCTCAATTTCTTCTGCTTAGAAAAATGTTCAAAGGCGTTCCCCTTCCTCCTGAAGCTCCCCATTCTGACTTACGCTGGATAAGCAACTTCAGATTGCTGAACAGCGATAAACAACACAGCTGGGTGAAAATTCCCGTGTCCCGAAATTCCTGGAAAACTGTCATGCACAGCAAGCACTCGGAACACGCCCCCGCCCTAGTCTCCAGCCCTGCAGAGTCGGCAACAGGAGAAAGGCAGCCAGCAGGCAACCAGAACCTAACCTCCATTTCCTTAAGAAAGTATTTTGTTTTCTTTCCAAGCACCCCAGCCCAGGGCAGGGATAGAGAAACCACAAGTGGATTAATTACTAGCACTTACATCACTGGCTGCTGAGCCAGGGGCTTCTGTGCCTCCACTGTGGGGGATCTGGTTCTTTCGGCTCACAGAGGTCAGAGTCAGAGGACTCCCTTCCCTAACCCAGAGAAGGGGTGTGGCTTTGAGCTGGGCATTAATGCTGGTACCCCTGATAGTTCAGTACCCAACTCCAAGAAAAATGTAGCCACAGCATTTCATGTTTAACATCCATAGCCTCAAAGAAAAGCCAAATCCAAATCAGAATGCCAACGTGATCTTAGACAAGTCACCTCATTTCTCTGGGTTTATTTCTTTCAGATCATTGAGTCCTTGATTCCCATCAGATTCTAATGCTCTAGGAGCTTAAACTTCATCATGAGAAGAATATCCAAAATCCTTCAGGTTTGTCATTGATGCATGAATTCAAGTCTCTATTTGTAGAAATTTTCTCCATTACCTCACTAAATCGAAGGTAGAAGAAAGGCCAATGTGAATGGTCTCTGAAATTAAATTATGTCATTTTTATGCCATTTTATTGTGTTCAAATGCATGCCCCAACTTCAACCATGTTAAGAAGGTGTACTCTTCATTGTTTGACCAGTAAAGAACTTTAAGGAACTTTCTTTTGTTCCCAGTTTCCTTCTACATCTCTGGTCATCTGCTTTAATCTATCTCATGGATTCCTTTTCTTCTACTCTAATAAATATTAAGGTTCCTAAAGGTTTTGAGGTTAGCCTTCACCTTTTAATTATACTCCTTGCCTTGACAACCTTATCTGTGTGCAAGCCTTCCTTAACCCCCTAAAACAAGAATGCTAACATCTGGGCCAGGCCTGTCCTCTTCCCTAGCACAAACATTGCTCCTACTTGTTTCTACCCATCTCCCTGCAGGTGCCCTACAGGTTCTGAAGAGAAGTCAGGATATAGACAAACCAAATTTGATTGTTACCTTTACCCTACCTGTACCCCAAATCTGCTCCTCCCACTGACTTTCCTGTTCTAGTTATACCTATAACCAGAAAAGCATGTTACCAAAGCCCCTCCTTCCCCTTTTTAATAAATCAATAACAATTTGTAATAATGGCTACCATTCACTGAATTTTTACTATGTACCAAGCATTGTTCTAAGCATTCCATGTGCATTAGCTCATTTAAGCCTCATAGCAATCCTAAATGGTGGGCACTATTATTCCCATTTCACAGATAGTAAAATTGAAACACAGAGAAGTTAAGTCCTTGGCCCAAGTTTGCACAGCCTAGTATGTGTCAGAACCAGGCAGGCTGAGCCCAAAAAACTCTAAAAGTCACTGCCTTTCCAATTATTAAGTTTCTCTCTTAACATCTCTGCAGTCAGTACTTCTTCCATCGTAGTACAGTCCTCACACAGTACAGACTCTTCTCTCACCAAAACCACACAGAGTCCCTCCTGGCCTCCCAAATTGCCATCCAACCTATTGTGCAAACTGCCCTCAGAGGTCTTTCTAACATTGAAATCTGACTGTCAATACTCATCTAAAAAACTTCTGATGGTTCCCAACTACAGAAAGAAATAATGTCCAAAATCCTTACATAGTGTTTAAGACCCCACCCCACCCCCACCGCCGCCCCACCTAACTCCTTCTTGTATTATTCTCCTTGGGCCTCAGTCCTTCAAACCAGCCACATTAACTACTACAAACTACTGGAAACAGCATCCCACTGTTTCATAGGGCTGCCCCAAATGCCCCTTCCTCCAAGGTTGCTAAATAAAGCTCCCAAATCTAGCCCAATAGTTTCCACTGTGGGATGTCCTCCAACCCAACCCCCAACCCAACCAGGGTGGAACACTCCTCATGAGCTACTCTCCAAACATGCTACCTGGTATATTAGCAGCTCCAATGTCTTTTGCACCTGTTGGCCTGACAGGCTTCCCAACTAAACCATAAGCTCCTCAGGGGCAGGGACCACACTGGTACATAAGAGGAACTCACTCCATGAATATTAGAAGAATGAACTTATTCCAATAAACAGAAGGCCTATTCCAACAATTAGATGATTATATATCACCAACTGCTTTGCTAATGTTTGAAGGTACTTCAAAGAGTTTGTTCTCTTACACATTCCAAACTTAAACCAGTAAATACCATGACTTTTATACCGAAAGAAGCTCTGAAATAGTAGTCCCAATAAACCCATCCAAAGTTGAAAATATCATAAGTTGAAAATGCATTTACTATACCTAACCTACCAAATATCACGACTTAGCTAAGGCTATCTCAAATGTGCTCAGAATTTACATTAGCCTGGAGTTGGGCAAGATCATCCAACACAATAGCGTACCAGTCATTTACCCTCATGATGGTGGGACTGACTGGGGCTATAGCTCACTGTCGCTGCCCAGCATCACAAGAGAGTATTGTACTGTATATCTCTAAGAAAAGACCAAATTTCAATATTCAAAGTATGGTTTCTATTTAATGCTATTAATTTCACACCATTGCAGAGTCAAAGAAATCATAAATGGAATCACGTTAAGTCAGGGACCATCTGTATTAATAACTCCCAACAGTGAGGCCTCAGAAGGAGGGAGTGTGACCGCAGTGCCTTCCTATGGGACCCTTCAAAATCATCTGGCCAGGTCAACCAAGACCACCACACACAGGGCTAATGACAGAGGAGAGGCGCCCAACACACACCACTGGCATCAGGAACCTGAAAGCTGCAAGCCCCAAGGATGAGAAAGCCAACGGTAACTATAACTGATTAAAGAGAGTGAAATGCAGACTTTAGTGGCCTCCAAACCTTTCTGACCAAACTCCCCATTAAAAAAATAATTTTACTATGTTTTTCTAATATATGTATATTTATTTATAAATAATTTGCATATAAGTTAACCAGACATTTTCATTGTCTCTTTCCTACATCCCCAAAGAATGGCATTGAATGTGTCCCCTTTTCAAGACCACTGATCTAGAGCATAATCTTCCCACCCCCTGAAAGGGGGGGTGGACCTGGCTGTTGAGATCCCAAAACCATGGAGTCCTTGTTTTGGAGGCACATACACACCAGCACCCACTCCTGACAGGTATCACTTCACCTGCAACACCCTTCCAGTGACTGGGCTTGGCAAGGCTATGGATTTTATGGTTCAACAGCTCTAAGCATCAAAATTCTTCTTCTGAAGCTCTGATCCCTTCAAGTGTCTCACCCTGTAACCACTCCCTCCTCCATACTGCAGCTCTTCCAATTCCCGCGGCCAATTATCCTGTCCCCAATGAGCCTTGTGTTCTCCAGGGAATCCACGTGAGCTAATGGGGCCTCTCCATCTCCAGTGACGACAACATGCCTTCCTCAAACAGCCATTCCACATGCATTTACATGGTCCCAGGCTGGCTACTGCCTATAATTATTACAGGAAACCACTGGTTTGTAAACAGCAACAACAACAAAGTCTTTCTAGTCTGTCCTCAAGTATATCAAACCAAGTGGACTGTATATGTACTTGACACAGATTCAGTGAAAACTTTCCCAGAGTAAAAACACCACCTTTCCCATTAAAAGAGAGAAAGCTTTCCCAATAATGGTCCAGGCCACTGTGGTCCAAGTCATATCTGACCTCACTGATTAAATTATCCAACTACCATCACTGAGCTCACATTCCTGGGGCCCTGCATCCATCCATCATCCATGTTAGGGAGCACATAGACACATATATGAATACAGACAGATGTGTATGCATATAGAACTTAAATGCACACTCATATAAACACACAATGTACTTTATTAAGGCAAGTAACATTTATTGAGCACCTGGTTTTTGTTAGATACGTGGCATTTAGCACCCAAGCTTGTATATGCAGTAATTAACAAAGAGAAACAGAGTTCCATCTTGATGTCACATCTTACAGTTCTCAAAGAGAATACCTCCTCACATATGTTCCTACAACAGGACCTGGGAAACCTAGCTGAGCTACTGCAACTGCATTAAGGATGTGAAAGCCAAAGGGAGCCAAGAGACACATTAAAATGTAGCCACTGGTTATATATTCTACTAGAGGGGGAAATAGCCTCAATCTGCATTAACACAAGGCTGAAAATTCAACATCAAAATAAGCAAACAGCAAAGTTTCTACAGCAGCTAAAACCCAACATCTTCTTCCCCGAGGCTATTACCACATGACTATGAGATGGTCAGGCCCACTTCCCAGCACATGTGGGGGGCCCATGGCTGGACAATGGAACCTCGGAGTAGAAGTCAGTGACTCTGGGCACATTTCAATGCTTGGATTCAAAATGATGTCTGTGGGCTTTGTGCTTAAAAGTAAACTATTTTTTACATATATTGATGTCAGAGAGGAAGAGAGTGGGAGAGATAGAAACATCAATGATGAGACAGAATCATTGATCAGCTTCCTCCTGCATGCTCCTCACTGGGGACCGAGCCCACAACTTGGCATGTGCCCTGACCAGGAAATGAACTGTGACCTCCTGGTTCATAGATCGACCCTCAACCACTGAGCCATACCAGCCAGGCAAAAGTAAACTATTTTAAACCACAAAATTATAGGACAGGTCTCCTTTCTTTGCTGCAGTGTCAGTAAAGGCACTGTCAATGGGAAAGTTGCTGAGAGGCAAGACTAGCCTTATCCCCTTTGGGGTGCGGGAGGGAATTCCAGTCTATGACGATATCAGAATAACATCCTCTAGCCCTGCCTAATCCCTCTCCCTAGGAGACTCCGGCCCAGCAGTGCCAAAAACACAGGATATCAGGGACACTTGGCAGAGTAGGAGCATTCCCGGATAGGGCTTATGCTTCCAAGGCCAGTTTCCAGGAGCAACTACCAATACTGCTCCATCCCATACCATCATCTTTTATTTCAAGCATCCTGTTAGGCTTCTTAGCAAAATCTTGGTTTCTGTTGGGGTGTCTGGCCCTGGCTGCCAGGATGGGCTTGTCAAGTAAGTCTGATCCAATTCCATTTTCCTCTGTTCCACAGCTTTCTAGAACTTCACATCTCATTGCTGAGCCATTAGAGATGTCCAAGGGGCTCCTTGGAAATTCAGAGATGCTGAAAGCTGGCTGTGTGTGGAGAATGATGGTACATCTTAGGAGACGAAATGAGGCACAGATTACAAAGCCAGAAATGGGCTAACCATGAATCTTTCAGAGTGCACGCTCCCCAGGAACAGAATGACTACAGCATGAATCACCTGCTTACATCAGACTCTCTTTCCACATCAATGCCTCCCCCATTGTTTAAGATTAATCACAAGCAGTTAATTCTAAATAACTCAGTGGTGTGTGCACCGCTAGCGCCACAATACAGAATCCCTTATGAATTTTACCTTGACATGGGGGTTATTTCCTGCAAAGCATCATCCAAAAATGTTAGGACTCACCCACAAGGTCCACTGCAAAGGTCAGGTTGCTTTCATTAGAATGAGGACCCATGGGGAAGTGGCTGGGAAGCTGACTTTGGCCTAAGGTAGGAAGAGCTCACTCCCTGAGAGCAGTGATCAGAGATACATTAGGCTGCCATGGAAAGCACCGAGCCCCCTTCACTGAAGCTGGGGTGGAGGGAACAAATGTTCAGTGGAAACAGGATGGGAAAGGAGTAGTTAGCTCCAGTGACCTTTAAAATCCTCTTCAAGCTTATTATCTCACTAGAGGCCTGATGCACGAAGATTCGTGCAAGAATGGGCCTTTCTTCCCCTGGCTGCCAGCACCACCTTCGCTCCCACTGGAGCCACCTTTCTGCCTTTCCACGCTGCCCAGAAGCCAGGAGTGGTGTCACCATGGCATCCCGCCCTTGCCCTCCCCACACACTGCTCAGTGCCTGTGTATGCAAATTAACCCACCATCTTTGTTTTGCATAATTTGCATACTCACTCCTGATTGGCTGGTGGGCACCGCAAAGGTACAGTCAATTTGCATCTTTCTCTTTTATTGTATAAACTAGTGGCTTGGTGCACAAAATTTGTGCACAGGAGGGTGTCCCTCAGCCCAGCCTGCACCCTCTCCAATCTGGGACCCCTCCTACT
>NW_006383013.1:3916422-3916761 GCF_000327345.1 Myotis davidii | reverse complement strand
CCCCCTGCCCCAGCCGGCTCGCCCCCAACTGCCCCCCCTGCTGGCCTGCTTGTCCCCACCTTCCCTCCCCACTGGCCTGCTTGCCCCCAACTGCCCCCCTGCTGGCCTTCTCACTCCAAATTGCCCCCCCTACTGTCCTGATGACCTTCAACTGAACCCCCTGATGACCTGCTCACCTCCAACTGGCCTCCTGCTGATCTGCTTACCCCCAAAAACCACTCTGCCTGCTGGCCTGCTTGCCCCTAAATCCCCCCTGCCAGCCTGAGCACCCCCAACTGCCCCCCTGTGCCAGTGTGCTTACCCCCAAATGCCTCCTTTGTCGGCCTGCTTGTCCCCAGC
>NW_006383013.1:3892253-3916371 GCF_000327345.1 Myotis davidii | reverse complement strand
GGAGCCAGGATAGGGGGGGGGGTCCCACTGGGGTGCCGGGCCAGCCTGGGTGAGAGGCTAATGGCCGTTTTCAGGCTGGCCACACCCCCTGGCGACCCAAGCTCCCAGCCTCTCCATTTTTTCTTTTACTTTTTTTTCAGTGCCTCCTTAAGTGGAGGCCAGGGTGGGCTGGAAGCAGGTATCTGGGATTTATTTATCTTCTATAATTGAAACTTTGTAACCTTGAGCAGAGCCCAGGGCCAGCCAGGGAAGGCGGGAAGCTTGGCTTCCTCCATCACTGGTGGCAACCCAAGTACCCAAGCTCCCAGCCTCTCCATTTTTTCTTTTACTTTTTTTTCAGTGCCTCCTTAAGTGGAGGCCAGGGTGGGCTGGAAGCAGGTATCTGGGATTTATTTATCTTCTATAATTGAAACTTTGTAACCTTGAGCAGAGCCCAGGGCCAGCCAGGGAAGGCGGGAAGCTTGGCTTCCTCCATCACTGGTGGCAACCCAAGTCTCCTGCTCACTCCAGCTCTGTGGCCGCTGCCATCTTGGTTGGGTTAATTTGCACATTCACTCCTGATTGGCTGGTGGGTGTAGCAGAGTGATGGTTAATTTGCACGTTTCTCTTTTATTAGTTTAGATGATTCTTCTTGTGTACCTTGTTTCCAGTGCACCACACAGGGCAAAGCCATGAGCAGGAGGGCATTTAAATATCAGACCATCTTCTACACAGGTCATGGGATCTGTGAGTGCTTCATGCCGTACACAAGAAAAAAACTGAGAAGGGGTTCACAGAACACTGCCTCAGCCCAGCCGTGGGTAAACTACAGCCCGCGGGCCGGATTCGGCCCGTTTGAAATGAATAAAACTAAAAAAAAAAAAAATAAGACTGTACCCTTTTATGTAATGATGTTTACTTTGAATTTATATTAGTTCACACAAACACTCCATCCATGCTTTTGTTCCAGCCCTCCAGTCCAGTTTAAGAACCCATTGTGGCCCTCGAGTCAAAAAGTTTGCCCACCCCTGCCTCAGCCTCAACTCCAGCCCTGTCTTTCCTGACCCAGATCAAGCAAATACAATGTGGAGTGACTAGTCTTTTAAGAATTCCATGGGTAAGAGCTTAACACCCTTAGAGCCCACTCCTCCCCATTCCCTGAGCCATCCAAGGCTCACCATGCCAGAGATAGAACCCCTTCTGGACAGGAGAGAAGCCTGAGAAAACAAAGAGGATTATGGGACCATAAGTGTCCAATGACTTTCCAGCTTTGCCAGCCTTTCCCAGTTTGGATCACAGATAAGTGATTTCAGCCATCCCACTTCACACTTCAGGTACTTGTTTCTATTTGAAATCAGCTTATTAAGTAAATAATGGGACAATCACACTACACTGTCTCTATTCTCCAGGGGCTGCAGGCTGCATATTGTCAATCATTGCTGGAGGAGCAGGTATGGAACTGCCTGGAATGCACTGCCCGCTGGAGTGGAGACACCAACCCTCAAGTTGCCTACAGCCACTGGAGTACTGAGACTGTTCTCTGAGGGCTTTACACCTGCAAAGGGGACCACTTCAGGAAAACCGAACTGGCAGGCGGGAGGCAAAACTGTCAGGAGAGGATCGGTCGCATAGAGTTTCGAGGAAAACTTGAAGGCAAAGCTCCCCTGGGTCATTTTCTTAGCTACAAAGATACCATGCTTAAATAAAAGCCTCAGTAAAACCAAAAGGATCCTAAATGCATTGCACAGCTTAAGCTGGGAGCTTTAAGTTGCCTACAGCTCATGTCGCTGCCTCTCTTTCATCTCCATACCTCCAGGCCCTCACATACCCTTGCGGAGTACAACATTTCCCCCAAAAGAGCTGAAAGCATTCACAGTTCCAGGGACCACATGCAAAGTCAGTTTTATCAGGGTGGCACTGGGTGGTTTGGCTGGATGGCTGAGATCAATTTGTTTCTAAAAGCCGCCGGTACTGGTTCTTAGGTTTTAAAAAAAAATTTTTTTTTTTTAGCTTTGGAAAGTGCATTATTTAGGAACATTGTGGACATCAGTGGAGGTTTGAGAGCAGATATAGACAATGACACATTTAAAGGGGGCCCTGTATTGCTTTTAAATAGGTCACCCAAAGACATCAATTTCTGGAGAACAACAGCAGTAATGACAACCCACTGGCACTGTCAGTTCCCAGATAGATCACGAAGACAGGCCTACAGAGCCACGCTGCCTGCCTCTCCTCCATCAGCCACAGCCTGTCACCTGTAACACAGCCCCCCACCGAGCCATGGCAAACCAAACATCCGTACTTCAGCTGGGAAAATCTCCAGAGGGAGCCTAGGTGTTCCCTCTGTTCAAACAATAGCTGGTGCCTTTAAGTCTGCTGCACACATTATACCCACTGGATATCCTAGATACCCCCCCCACAAACTCCACTTTCCCAAACCATATTCCTATGTGCCCTCCATCCTCCTTCACTCCCTCATCCTGCCTTGTTGGTTATGAAGTGCAGGACAATTTGTCTGTGATGAAGGGCCATAGGTCATTGGGGGATCATACATACACCCAGAGCAACATTGCTGTCACCGGACAGCAACATGTCTTCTTAACAGAGGCAGATCCACAGAGCTGGGGCTGGGAGCTTGTGACACTGGGGATTCCTTAAGAAAAAAAAATTATAAATGCAAAATAAGATAGAGGGCCTTGGAAGGGGCCCATGGGAGTGAGGGTATATAACAATTTTAGTTTCATGGTAAATCCGCCTCTGTAATAATCCCCCCTTCCACACACACACACAAAGGAAAAGAGAATAAACACTGAGAAAGGAATTTGGTTTTGTTATCTGTGGAGAGAGTCAGAAGGCAGCAGGAGAGTGAGAAGGAGTCTGACAGAGTAATCCCGGAGCTCCGTCCTTTACCGCCATGGTGCTGGGTACTTCCTGGCACCTGGGAAACCAAAGGTAAGTCTGCAGAGGTCATGCTGCCCGGTGATGCTCCAGTGTGGTACAGTTCGCTCCAGCTGCCTCGGGACCCCCGGGTCCACCCAAACTTGTTTTCAAACCAGGGTCTTGAGGGTGAGAACTGAATGCTCAGAATCATTCATTTCATTCTCTCTCATGCTCTCATATTCTCTCTTTCTCTCTGACTGGGAGGAGCAAGTCTCCTGGGACTGGCCTCACTGATAACCTCCTACACCAGGAGCTTGACATTTTGCTTATCATCAGCATCCAGGGAGGCAATGCTCCATTTCTCCATGGAGACACGGGCCACTTGTGTTAATTGAGAAGGGAACCTAGAAGCAAAAATAAAATGCCATGGTGAGGCCCTGGGCTCTCAGGTCTGAGCCTGCCCTCACACCTTCTACCCACAACAAGTTCAAAGGCACCTTAGGTTTGGTCTTCTCACCTTTTATGTGGGATGGCAAGGCCTGCCTACCTGCCCATCTGCCCCATCGGGTTGCTGTGGGGGCCAGAACACCTCTTTTACAGGCAAAGAGCTCTGAATATAGTCCAACAGGCACAACCCATGTTCAGAGACCCCCATGCACTCAGGCAGGGATGAATGACAATGAAATTGGAGTCTATACCCTCCTGAAATCACCTTCCTTTGATCTCTGCCACCTCTCAAACAGAGATGAAGGAAAATGGCAGAGGTGGGCTGGGTTGAGGGTGTGGGGGAGTGGGGGCTGCTCAAAGAAAGCTTCAAACCTGTGAAACTAAATTGACACAGGGTTTGTTGTTATGCTCATCAGGAGACCAACAACCCGGAGTCAGAACTTGTTCTTTCCCATCGTCTGTGCTTATAACTTTATATGTCTTGTCTCATTTCATGCTCTCAACAACTCCATAATGTACAATTTCTTATTATCCCTGCTTTGCTGCAAGGAAGGATGTACAGTGGTTAAGACTGTGGGGTCTGAAGCTAGACTGCCTAGATAGATACAAACCCCAGTTTGGCTGTGACCTTGTGTGACCTTGGATAAGTCCTTTAACCTCTTGTCTCTCTACTTCCTTATTCTCAAAGTGTGACTAACAATAAAGAGTGTCAAGAGTGGTTGTGAGGATTACAAGAGCTAATACATGCACAGCAGGTAATACAGTGCAGAATGGAGTCAGTGCTCTATGATTGTTAGCTATTATTATTATTATTTCTATTTGATGAGGATAATGAAGCTTCCAAACCTTCTCCAAAGACATACAACTTATAAGTGGACAAGCCCAGATTTAAGTCCAAATGTTTTCACTCCTGAGCAATGCTCTTAACCACTACACTAAACTTTGTTGAAGTCCCAGATTCCTCTGCTCCTCAGTTTTCTCATCTTTAAAATGGGGCTAGTGATGATTAGATGAGACAACGCACATAAGGCACCTAGGATGTCAGGCACATGGTAGTAGTCAATCATAGTAATAGTAATAATATCATTATTACTTTTGTCCAAGAAAGGGTACTGACCTTCAGAGCCCTGTTCAAAGCCTCTCTCACTCTAGACCAGCTGTGGGCAAACTACGGCCCGCGGGCCGGATTCGGCCCGTTTGAAATGAATAAAACTAAAAAAAAAAAAAAAGACTGTATCCTTTTATGTAATGATGTTTACTTTGAATTTATGTTAGTTCACACAAACACTCCATCCATGCTTTTGTTCCAGCCCTCCAGTCCAGTTTAAAAACACATTGTGGCCCTCGAGTCAAAAAGTTTGCCCACCCCTGCTTTAGACCCATCTTTGGGGCTTCACTGCTCTGGACACCACTGTGGGGCCAGTGACTATAGGGCAATAGGAGTCATTAGGGGGTGCACTTTAGTCCCATTCCCCACACCCCACCTCTTCTGCCTGTGAAGGAGGGAGAAGACCCAGCTGATGGGCAGCTGCCCCAGGAACTGGGAGCCATCTTTCCAGGGCAGCCTGCAAAGAGAGCTAGGGGACTTAAGGATAATTAGCCCCCAGCACTGGGCCTGTGGTGTCTCATTACCAAATGCAAATGCAAGTTCATGTGCCACTCAAGGCTCCTGGCAAAATGCCTGCTGACCCTCAACCCTGGACTGAAGCATCACCCAGACCCACCCCCTGCAGCTGGTGTGCAGGCCCTGCAAAGGAGGAAGGCTGTTCTCACCCCATTGAGGGGGAACAAGGAAGAAGGGTCTTATTTCTCTGAAGGAGGCAGAGATGCTATGGGGGGAGGTGTAAAAAATTGCTCTTCCCTCAGCAGTTAAAAGAGGGATTATTGGAGCAAGTGGCAGGCGGCTGCTCTGCCATTTAGCATACAGCATACCAGGAAATTTCATTTGGTAATCAGGAGGAGAGGAGGAAAAAGGAGCAATCAGACCCCTATTCAGGCTCCATTTAGTGACAGCCCCTGCTGGCTGGGCTGGTCCCAACCTAACGCCTGAATGCGTGGGGCACCATGTCTCAAAAGCAGCAGTCCTCCTTTGTGTATGTTTTAAGGCCTTGCTTCTGTGCTGTGGGCTCCATACCAGGGAGAAAGATTCTGAAAGAAGTCAGCCTTTACTCTCTGACTACTCAGCACTCCCCTCAGTCCTCCCACCCCGCAAGCCTTTCAGGAACACAGATTAGGAACAAAGCCAGTTACAATTCTGGCAGGATGTACACTGGGAAAGGGAGGGAAGATGATTGTGTTTTTACACGTGTCCAAAACAGGAGGATCCAGCTGTGGCAATCACTGGTACTCAACTCCAGCATCCGATGTCTTTGGCCCTTGTAAATGCTCAGGTAAGCATCTTCTCTTGAAACACCATTTCATCTTAGTTCTGGCTTTGAGAAATGGGGCTAAAGTCACAAAATTCTCAATATAAAAAGAAATGATTAAAATTAACTTTCAGGAAGGCATATCAAGGCCACACAGTGGTATTGAGCCATCAATCAAACCAACTGGTATAGGCTGTCAGCTTCATACAGTCGGAGGGTTGGGGGAGTAGACTAATGGGCACCATATGACAGTGTGCTTGTAATAAGGGTCTGGCCCCTGTCACCAACACTCACCACTATACTTCACTGTAGGATCCCCAAACCTAAAAACTTTATAGCTGAGACTCAAGGCAAGCAACTTCTGGTTTGTACACCTACCCATGTTGGCAGAAAAAAATAGTTGGCCCACATACCAAAATTTGGGAGTTGAGATCAACCTGTGAGGCCTTCTCCATCTTCCCATGGCCCCACCCCACCTGCAACAGGCTGACATCATGCTAAATGAACTCTTCACGGAGATTAGTACTGAAATTTATACACCTTGGATATGAGTCAGTTCTTCATGACCATAAGATTGCTGTGAAATTCAATACATGCACATTCATATTTTTTAAAAAAACAGTTAACTTTAAACTCATTTCAAGGTAATGACAAGCTCTCAATGACACATGAGGGACTTGCTCCCTAGCAGGAGCTTGGGATACCTCCTCATTGTCTTGTGGGCTTCAGGGCTGCCCATAATAGGACAGGTTGTGCTAAACAAACACCAGGTGACTGTGTTGCTCCTTAGCTTAACTAAATTCCAAAGCAGATATCTTTCATTTTAGAATCAGTTTGAATTGTCTGCACTTCTTCTATCCTCCAAGAACGTGACTAAAAAGGCAAGATTAAATGGCAACATTAACAAAGCTGAAGTTAAGCCCCGAAATATTTTATTCATAAACATAACACCGAGAAGTAAAAATTTAGTTATTCTTCCTTCCATCATGTGCCAGAATGTGCAACATGACCATAAATTACATTGGGAGTCTCAGAATGAAATCTTCCCAGGAAGGCTATGTGGAGTTGGGTCTGCAACTAGAGCCAATAGCCTTTCAGCAACTAACAGAGAACACTGTGTCTGGAACCTCTTACCACTAGGCCCAACTCTCTAGCAACTATTTCTGGTGCCCTCTGGGTTTTAACCAGAAAAGACACCAACAGGGGATGAAAATAGCCCAAAGCCCATAAAAGAGATATGCATTCTTCCTGAAGGGCAACATGGAGACATTTTGGAGCCATTGAGGCATAGAAAACCAGAGAGGCCAAACAAACATCAACCCCGCCGGCATGCTAGGAGCTAATGGACCACAGAGAGGGCCTCCAACAGGCCCTGACCACATCCATCTGACGCTGCAGGAGACCACTCCACTCTTCTTGCTCTTGAACTGCTAAAGCACAAAGTACAAAATGAATCTTCCACACCAAATGCAAGCCCTCATGCAATGAAAGGGTAGGGCTCATCCTACACATTGGGACAATCAGATGCCTGGTACACGGGACTGACTGCTGGGAATAAGTCCGCTGGTTTCAGTTCTGTGACCTGTACAATGTAAAGGGGGAAGAGGGAATAGATGCATCCTCACTACCTGCTTCACCACATTATCTTGAGGAAAATGGGTAGGCAATTTTTTAGGCTATTTATCTTGTTTTATGCAGATATGCTTGACACTCAGCAGCTGCTGTGATTTTTTCCCCCTTAATATGTTACAGGTGAGTTTTCCCCATTTACTCTAAAAATTAACTGTGTGTAGCAAGAACAGATATTCTCCAAAAGCCTGTGATGCATTTTTGTGATTGATTAGACATGATGACAATTACCAGGATCAACAGGCTCCAAGCTATCAACAGTAAATTCTGATACTTCCCCAACAGCTGCCCTCACCTCAACCTTGGCACGGCTGTTCCAGGCCAACCATGTGTTCCTCTTACTAAACAGTTTATTTACTCTATTTACATATCAGGGGAATAAATGATCTAAGCTGTTTGCTTGCCTTCTACCAATAGAAGTATCAGTCCGTCGCCACGAGATGATCTGAACCCTGTAGAAAGAACTATTGTTAAAATATACATATTGCATTTAGCTATTAAAAATTGATCTTCAATCTGCTTCAAAGAAATTCTGCTATTGGTCACACACCAAAACAAAAAGAGAGAAGCCTAATTGTGTACATATACAGTATAGAGATTCTTCCTGCAGAAAAGTGCTGATCCAGACCTGCCCAGAGGAAATGAGTTCTTTTTAAACACACAAAAAACAATGCAATCAAGTATAATCAGCAAGTTAGCAACACACTTGCAAACACCCTGGTCCCTAGAAAGGAAGAATGCCAGCTTTCAGTACAAGTTCTGAGAACTGAACAGATCCTTGGGCGAATGACAAACAAGTGATCATGTCAGCATCTTCAGGCAGGACTTTCTCCAAAGCCAAGACGCTTTGGAACAGCAGTCAGCTCCAGAAGGCACCTGCTTGTGAGAAGTGCTTCAATAACCATCTTCCTGATGTGGCTTTGTGGGTTAGGGTTGGCTTGGCCCCTCCTCCCCATCCCTTTTTCCAATGGGTTCATTGTGGGGTGAGGGTGGGGGGAACAGAAGCCAGAAGAGATGACATGCATGTCTAGCATCTGCCTTGCCTGTAGCCCATCCAAAGGAAGGGAAATACGATGCCCAACCCAGTAGAAGAAAGAAGCAGCAGAGACCCAGAAACACCCCTGTGATAGCCCATACATGACCTACACAGAGGCCTCCAACAAGACCCTGAAAGAGTCCTAGTCTCCAGTATGTATCACCTGTGAAATAAATTTAGCTTTGATTTTAAAAATTGTTTAAATAGCTCCTAGTAACTAAAGTTCTTATCAACTACAACCTGCTTTGGGGGGTTCAGCTCTTCCTGAGAAAGTTTGAGGAACAACTGCAGAACCATTTCTCATTACCAATCTCAAGGTAGTGGGGCCTCACCTCAAAGAGATCCTGGGAGTCAGTGCCAAGACACTTACCTGGCCCTACTGACCTGACCTCACTCAGCCTGCTGGTTCTGCACAATAGAATCGACAGGGAGCCTCAAAAAATATACAGATGTTTTGATCCCACACTCCATAAACTTCTGAATAAATTGTCCATGCTATGAGTTTTTAAACTCCTCCAGGTGATCCTATTATGCAACCAAAGTTGAGGATCTCTATTATGCCCTATACCATCCCACACCTTCATGAAGAGAACAGCATGAGATGATTACACAAACATCTCTAGAAGAATCCAGGGTTTAATTCCAAAAGGATGAGAGTAAATGTAACTTCCTTGCCTCTTCCTCATCCCAACCTCACCACACACACACCCATATGGCCAGTTCTCATACACTTGGTCATTTCAGTGGTCCTTCCTATTGAAATATAGGCCGTTAGTGAGTCCAGGAATCTGGATTTTAAGTCAAGCCTGGGCCACTTCTCATATCTAATCCTAAATAGTCAAAATTTGATGAATAAGATGAGGGCAGCCTTGGGCATGAGTCCCTTCCTCCCTCTCCCTGGGAAATTGTAGTTGAACTTGGGATGTTCTCCACGACTATGCTAAGTGTTGCCAGCTCTCTCAGAGGCTTGGCTGGACAAGGGTCCTTTTATTTTCTGTGCTTTCCTGTACCGTTCTCACACATGGAGAGGAGAGAACAGGAAAGAACTTCATATGAAAAATTCTAGTGCTAGAAGGAGGAGGCAAGGCAGCCCATCCCCAGATGCCTCATCCATCCTCTAGACACCTCCCAGAATAGTGTGAGAGGAGGGGCACAGTTGAAGGACTGGATTTACAGTGGGGCCAAGCATGGACATGAAATCTATCCACCCTAGTTCTTTTTTGCACAGGCATTCCCTATGCTGTGGATTATAAGGAGGAAGTGATGGGGAGTTTTCCATCCATCCCTAGGGGTCCGTTCTCAAGGAATCAGGAGGGACAGAGATAACCACTTTGTCAATTTCTATTGATTTCTTGCCCCGTGTTGATCCTGCTAAGCTGTGCTTGGGTGGAAGGAGTTGAGCTGGGTACAGATTCTGCAGTCACTTCATCCAGCCCTTTGAGTATAGCCAAATATTGAGTAAGAAGCCCAGGATTGAGTAGCCAGGTTTCTCTTTCTGCTGATAGCTGATGGATTTTCCATTGAGAGCAAGCAAAGGATTTTCACTAGCTCCTTGGGGAAAGGACCGGATTATCTAACATGCAGCTAAAGATGCACTTCAATGGAATGGCTGGTTTCTACCAGGGCTCTTGGCCTTCACCCAACTCACTGAATAGGAATAAGGAAGAGGGCCTTACCTTCGGAGCAGAGCTTGCCACCATAGCCAGTGGTAGAACAGTCACAGGTGGGATGGCCATCCAGGAGAAAGCAGATCCCACCATTTTCACAGGGACGGTCGCCACAGGGTCCCTCGGCATCCAACTGGACACCCTGGCTCCCCAGAAGCCGAGGCTCTGAGTTGCCGTACTTGAGATCCAGGATTAATCCCTTGAAGCCGGGCATGGCCTGTACTCCCTCCAGGGTCAGGGCAGAAGGTCGTATGTCTGCAGGGACTCCGCCCAGGAACAAGTCACTAACCACCTCCATGTAGGGCCGCTGGGGCTGCAGCTCCCCAGACCGGCCCTCACCATCCAGCACCAGCAGCGTGCTCAGGCGGTCACGGCTCACCATGAGGAAATGCCAGCTGCTGTCATTCACCTGCTTGTCGGACAGCACAGCAGTCTCAGTGCAGTCCATGCTGAGGCGGAGCTGCACGCGGCCATCCACCAGCGAGAGGCAGAGGAAGTCGCAGACGCCGCCGTCGTCCAGGTAGAGAAGCAGCCCCGTGGAGACATTGGTCTTGAACTGGAAGCTCAGGTCGCTGCGTGTGCTGGCATCCCAGCGGAGGTAGCGGGCCCACTGGTTGGGGAGGCCCATGAATTCTAGGCCCAGGCAGAGCCCCAGCAGGGACCCCAGCAGGACGCTGGCCTTCAGGGTGAAGAACACGGAGTGTGTGGTGAAACTCATCATGGCTGTGGGGACCAGACCGAGCCCAGAGGAGCAGACAGCCAGGGAACAGCCCTCAGGGGATGATCCCCCTTCCAAGAGAAGGGAGAGAGGGAGAAAAGATGGGTTGGGGGACAGAGAGCACACAAAAGGAAGAATCACACAAATATTGAGAGGGTGAGGAAGGAGGAAAGTGAGATGGGCACAGGAGCAAGAAAGGGCAGCCAAAGAGGAGGAAAATCAGGTCGGGGCACTGAGGGCCTGGAATGAGGAGCAAAGTGTCTTTCTCCAAGAAAAGATCTCAGCTATCCATGTGGATCCGGAGGCCTTGATTCAAGGAGGAGAAGGTAAGTGGTGGGTGAGAGCCTTCAGCAATGCACTCCTCCCAGCGGACCCCCAAATGCCCCAGCCAGAGAGGCCAAGGAGAGGGCTGGGGTCCGGGGTGCCGTGATGGAGGAGGAGTGGGTGGTGAGGTGAGCCAGGTGACAGGTAGAAAGAGGCCAAGGATTAGTCCTGAAGATCTTCCTCTTAGCAGCAGGGGGCTACAGGGAGAGGGGCAGCTGGAAGCTGAGTGCGCACACAGAGCCTGGCCCTCAGCAGAGCAGATGCAGACTCAGGCTTCATGGTGTGGGCCAGAGGCAGTCCTGCCCATAACCTGCTTCCCAGGACTCCTGCAGGAAGAAGTGGGTGGGGAGAAAGAAGAGAGAAGGAGAGGAAGATTAGGGCATGTGTCAGGAAAATATTGCATCCTAGCTCACAAATATGGTTGGATTGTGAGCCAGGTTATTCTAGTGATTCCCACAATGTTTGGTGCTTCAAACTGGACAGAAGACCAGGGTTCTTCCAAAGCCTTTGCAGGACCCCCAGCTCAGCTCCTAATAATGCACTCAGTTTTTCCACATGCAAAAATAGCATAAAACCCCCAAAGCCATATCAGCACATTTGTACAATATTCATATCACAGGGTCACATAGCCAAAGTTTATTTTTAAAATAAGTGTTAACGTATACATTCAAACACACACACATAATTTTAACATGAAAATGACAGAGGGTTTGGGTTTTTTTTAGATTTTTTCTTTTCCAACTTGATAATACTTGGGTGTAGGCGGCCTAAGACAGATTCCCACCTTTAATTTTTGAAAGAAATATTTATAAAAATCAGCGAAAATACATTAGAAGATGAATAATAAGCAAAAGAATCCTTATCTCTTACTAAATGGTAGGGAGAAAGGTCAAAATATGTGCTTTAGGGTCGAGTTTGAATACTAGTTCTTGTATGTGGAACTTTAAGCACATTTCTTAACCTATTTGAGCCTCTATTTCCTCATCTGCAAAGTAGAAAAAATAATAGCCTCTTTACCAGGATTGAGAGAGGATTAAATGAGATTATGTATGGGAAGATCCTAGCTTGAGGCTATAACATAATAGATGCTCAATGAACACTAGATTCCTTCCTTTCTTATGTCCAGATAGGAAGGGATGAGAAGAGCAGCCATTGATGTATGATGTATGTATGAGTGCATATGTCTGTGGAGTGGGACAGTATATTAAAACACAGATTTTTTTTAAATTATGAAAACTGCAGAATGGACAACAAATGAATAGTTAAGGAATGTTACAGACTTATAGCATGTCATGTGTGTTATATAGTGGTTGGAAATGCACCAGCATCCAGTCAGGAAGGTGATCTGGTTCCTGAAGGCAGACTCTGGCCGATCTAGCTGAGTGGAGACGCCTCTGTTCACATGAGAGCAATGAGTGTAATTTCCAAGAGCTGTGCAAGTTGCTGCTTAATTGACATATTTGATAATTCACCATGGTCTCTGTCAGACCAGTACTGTTCACTATTTTAATGACGACCACATTAGCAAAGCTAGTCATTACCCTGCTATGAAGAGGAAAATGCTGTTCTTTAACCAGGAACACACACTTATTTCCACTGAACAAACAAACCCAATCAACAAGAGGCTGACTGAGCCCATTAAGAAAAACATTTGTTCTATAAAAGGTCTTGTCCACACATTGTGTTCCCAAGTGTGAAATGGGTACCTCCAATGGTGCAACAGATGCTTAACTTGAACATGGACACAGTGATATAGAGTGCCACTCATGCAGGCTGGTGAGAACCAACTGTTAAAATAGCAGAAATTTTTGAGCTAGTCAATGTCCCTTTGATAGCATGAATTCAACTGTGCTAGGAGCATTCACACATGAAAATAGGCAAACACCACAAATCAGAGTCTTTGGGAAGGTTTAATTTAAGAAAAGCCTTGAAAGAGGGTGAAGGAACTAGTCATGTAAATATCATAGAAGAATGTTCCAGAAGTAGTAGTCATGCAAAGGTCTTAAAACAAGAACATGCTAGTATGTTGGAGGCTGGTGCTGTTGGAATGGAGTGAGTGAAAGACATGAAGCCAGAGGTGACTACCAGGAGATGACACATGGCCCAATCTCTTAGAATGTGCTCATTGATGGGAGGGATGGCAACCAAGGCAAAAGGCAACATCCTAGGGGAGAGAAGAAACTCTTGTCCTGAAAAGAGGGCACCTTCTGGGCGCAATAACTGCCACATCTATGTATTTCCTCAAATAAAATTATTGACAAGGGTTCACTCTTGGAAAATGTGCTCAGAGGACAGCTGCTCCCCTTCCTCCTCTTTCCAGTCATACATTTGATTTAGAGGTGGGGAAAGCAAGGCAGGTTTGATCATAAAATACATGCCTCTCACAAGGGGTACCCCAAGCCTGAAATTATTGATAAGCTGAGCATGTAAAAATCATGTCATACATCATGAAGCCCATTGTGTGTGACACCAAGAAGCTTGGTAAGTGCTTTCATAGTGACACTATCCTAGTGTCCCTTGCCCATTTAGACCAAGGAGTCCACTGGCTGACAGGCATCCTTAGGGGGAGGCAAGGACATTCAGATGGAGGGCCCAGTATTAGAGATGAGCAGGGACATGGGAGACCCTCTAAATAAACAGTCCCCAGAAACTTCTTGAGACTGGTTTATACTATCAACTCACCCCTGGGCCTCTGAGTCATTATTTGTCTATAAATTAAATGACTTGCTCAATTCAGTCTGTTTATTGAGCTCTGATTCCTTCCAGCCACTGCTATATCAAAGCAGAATAAGAAATCACTCCCACCCTCAAGGTCATCAAAAAGTAATGGGGGCAAATGTAGACTAGAGACATGAAGCACAGCAATGAAGAGCCCAGGCTCAGGAAGCTTGATGGGGAGCTCCCTGAGGCAGGTCTACTTCACCATCGTGCCTGCCACAGGACCTGGGCATGGAGTGGAAGCTCAGGGAACATGTGTACAAAGAATAAAGCATGAAAAGAAAAGCTGAAGAGAATTCCTGAGGATCAATTGACTTCTCCATGACAGCAACCCTGAGCCCCCACACTTCTCTGGATGCCAACTTCAGATGTCCCCAAAGGGCAATGCAGCACAAGCCTAGTGATCTGGGGAAACCCAAGAATTAACTAAGCTGCCCAGGAACACTCTCCTGTGCAGAGGATCATGGGAATTTACCCAGCCTGCTCTGGGGTGGCCACATTGTCCTGCCTGCTGACCCTCTCTCATCTGATTCTCTGTCCTTCCCTCAAGCCCAGCATTGGAGGTACCAACATTCCCCTGCCTGCATTGTGGGGGATCAGAAAGTCTGACTAAGGAAAACCAAGCTTTCTTTCCTACAGGGGCCAGGAAGAATATAATTTAAATACTGGTGACATCAGAACTGGGTTTATCTGGTCTTCACAGCCTTGGGGCTGCCCACATTCTCTCCTCCAGCTCTTCCATTTATTTCTTGGATTGGGAGCATTCCAGTGGCCACTGGGAAATTGCCAAAGTGGCCAAAAGCTAAAGATCCCCCTACATTAAGTATCACAGGTCTCAAGCCAATGGCTCCTCTATCCTTTGGCCTTCCTTAGCCCTTTAATGGGCTATACCAAAGCTCAAGAAATGGGAAAATGGGAGGCAGAAGCTCTCCCCACCTAGTCATCCAGCTGCCGCCTTCTCTTGAGCCATAGGATGGCCCATGTAGCCACGGGTGTAGCTGATTTGCCCCAGAGCCTGCATGGACTATCCAAGCTGGTGCAGAAGCTCAAAAGCAGTTATTTGTTGTGTGGAAATCTAGCAGGAGTGGAAACATGAGTGACATTATCTAATTGCCAGCTAATTTACATAATTATTGAACGGCATGCTTTTTATGTGGGGTTAACATCTTTGCTAATGTCTCACTATCCGGCTGCTTAGGAGGCAGGGCGACCCTCACAGGACTGACACGTGGGCTATTTACCAAGGCATGGTCCCCTCTCTCCAGTTCCTCTGCTCCATTGAGACAGACCCAGGAGAAAGTCAGGCCTGTGCCTAGAACCAGGATAGATGTTGAAGGCAGATGACCACTCTCCTCATGCCTAGCCCTTGCTGGTATGCCACAGGACCCAGACTGGACTTGACAGCTTTTCCTCTAGCACTTTTTAGTAGTGTCCCAGGGCCAGAAAATCTGCATAATGGCTTTTCGTTGGTTTTACTTGACCTCCTTTCACTACATCCATGCTTCACTTTGAAAGTAAAATGATTTGCACCAGAAATCTCAATCTAGGTCATTCAGTTGGGGTTCATCTTAACCCCAGACCCTACAATCCAGTTTAGCCAATTAGCACATTCCGATCTGCTGCCATAGTGACTAGGTTAGGGATGAGCCTGTCACCCAAACTGAGTCAAATTAGAGTTAACTCTGGGACTACTGCTGGAATTATTGGGAAAAGGCCCCTCTGCTTACCATGTTGTCAAACTATTAGAATGAAGTCCAGAGTTGCTGACGGATACCATTATTATTATTCAGGATGATCTTGTCTAAGAATGAAGTCAAAGAAGAAAGCAGAGCCAAGAGATAGATACAGAGTTCTAGTGACGTTTTAGCACCTAGATGCAGGCACACCTGAAGCCCAATGGATCCTGGGACTTTCATTACATGAACAAAAAATATTTTTTTTGCTTAAGTAAGTTTGAGTTGAGTTGTGACCAAGAGTCCTGACTGATACACTCCTAATACTATAACTTCAAAAACATTGTCACTGACACAACAATGAAAGTTTTCATCTCATATGACCACCCATTGCTAGCAGAACTTCTTGCAACCTGAAACACCTGTCAGATGTCTCACCTGCACCACCAATTCTCTATACACCCACTTGTTTGTGTCTTTTGGCAAAAGCATAGGATGTGGGCATTCTCTATCCCTAAGTGCTTTGGAGGGGGATGCAAGGTTGTTCTTGCATAGCAGCCTCAAAGATTATTACACCAACTAAACTATGATTCTCCTGATACTACACCAAATAGGGCAGCCTCACACATTCAGTCTTTTCTACCTTAATGCAACAGCAAAGGTTCTACTGCAGACAGTGAGGGAAGTGAAGGCATGAATTCTCTCCAAGATATAAAAGCAGGTCAGAGTAGTGATGAAAAGCATGAGCTTTGATATCAGGTGGTTCTGGATTTGAATCCAGACTCATTCCTACACCTATTTAGCCTAGGCAACTCTCTGGGCCTTTGTTTGTTCATCCAAATTATAATACTCACAGGGTAGTTTTGATCTTTATTAAATTTTAAAATGTATAGAGGTACCACTTTGGGGGAAATGCATGGCAGTAGCTACTAAAGCTGAACATTTTTACCCCTTGACTCCACAAGTCCTTTCCTAGGTGCATACCAACAGCAATGCTTATATATGTCGAACCAAAGACATGCACAAGAATGTTTATAACAATGCTATTCATAATAGCCAAATCCTAGAAAGTAATCCAGTGTCCATCTGCAATAGAATAGATAAATAAATTGTCGTCTATTTATGCAAAATGCTGCATAGCATTGAGAATGATTGGTCTTCATCTCTAGACTGGGGATGAATCTCACACAAGAATACATACCGTATGTGTTCCATTTATATAAAGTACAGAAAGGGACTAAATTGTTCTATGCTTTTAAATGTCAGAACAGTGGTTACCCTTGGGGGAGCTAAGGACTAGAGGAAACAAAGTGGGTAAAGGAGTTCTGTTTCTAGATCTGGGTGATGCTGCACACTGTGCTCAGTTTGTGAAGATGCATTGGTTGAGCTGCACACTTGTGAAACCATGGAGCACTCATAGTGTAGATACTTTTCTATGTGTATGTTATACTTCAAGTCAAACCAATATCCTACCTAGGAAACACTGGTTTTGCAACAGGGAGCTCGCTGTCCTCTCGTCCCAGTTTATTCCACACCCCCACCCCTAGTTCTTTCACAATTTTTTCCTACCTAAGAAGACCACCCCTCCTTCTACCAATTTGGTCATCAGATTTTTATTCTTTGAGAGAATCATAAGTAAGCTGGAGGATAGCAAATTGAAACGAACTCTTTTTGTTGACTTTTTTTTTTTTTTGAAACCATGGAGCACTCATGGTGTAGATACTAAATTAAAAAGAAATAGCTCAAACCTTGCAAGGCACTTACATGCTAGTAGAGAAGAAAGACATGAATCTAAATAATATAAGGAGGTAGACCAAAGGGGAAAGGCAGAGTCTGCCAAGTATGGGTCAGTTTTTAGGGTTCAAATAGAACACTGGTATTAAGATAAGTGCCTATTTTGTAGAGGTTAAAGGCATGGGCTCTGGAGCCAGACTTCCTGGGTTCAAAGTCCAGACCCCAGCACATGCTGACTGTGTGACCTTGAGGCCGGATGCATGGAATTTGTGCACGGGGGCGGGGGGAGGGTCCCTCAGCCCTGCCTGCACCCTCTCCAATCCAGAACCCCTCAGGGGATGTCCAACTGCCTCTCACAATCCGGGACCACTGCCTCCTAACCGCTCACCTGCCTGCCTGCCTGATCACCCCTAACCACCTCTGCTTGGCTGCCTGATCGCCCCTAACTGCTCCCCTGCTGGCCTGATTGCCCATAACTACCTCTGCCTTGCCACGCACCTGGGACCCAGGGTTTTCTCCTTTGGCCAGTTGCAGGCACCCAGGACCTGGGCTTCCCTCCCTCTGGCTGGCCCTAGGCACCCAGGACCTGGGATAGCTTTGCCCGGGCCAGCCACAGCAGCAGGGGACTGTGGGCAGGCAGCTTCACCTGGGCTGCAGCTGTAGGCACCCAGGACCGCTGGGCAGGTGGCTTGTCTCTCTCCCAGGCCACAGGCGCAGGCACAACTGTTGGTGCCTTGGACCACAGGGACTGTAGGGTGTGTGGATTGTCCCTCTCTGGGCCGCACCCATTCCTCTCTCGTGAGCTTATTTGTGCCTGGCTGGTCCAATTCCTTTCTCATGAGCTCATTTGTGCCTGGCTGGTCCCATTCCTCTCTCCCCAGTGTTGAGTGTCTGAGCTGTTAAGGTGTGAGGGCATGACAACCATTTGCATACTAGCTCTTTATTATATAGGATTATATAGGATGCCTCAGTTGCCTCAGCTGGAGATAATATTGAGTTACCATAGTAAGGCACTTTGTACAAGGTGAAGCCCTTAAAACAGTGCTCACCAAATAAATGTGAGCTCCCGCTGTTGCTGCTATTGTTACTGTTGTCCTTGATGTCCTAGCAGCCTGGCTGATGTTGGTGTCTCACCTGGCCTGCTCAGGGAGAGTTGGCTAGCTAGATGAGCATCTTTTAAACTTCATCCCAATTACACAGACAATGTTAAGAGTCATGCCTGTGTCTCTTTAAATGAGAAACTTTTGGAGGTACCAGCATGTTTAGGTTTATCAAGGCAACTCAGGAGTAGCACAAGTAGTTTCTTCAAGGGTCTAGAAGAGAGATCCCACAGGTTCTCTATGGCCTGAGAATCTGTCTAGTAAATGGGAGCTCTATGAAGAGAATTTATGTCTGTATCTTGTACACAAACCACCTCCAGATTAAGTGGGCTTGCCCATCACTAGAGACACCCTTTGGAGTTGTAAGTTCAACACTAAATAAG
Source organism: Myotis davidii (assembly GCF_000327345.1). Classification (NCBI taxonomy): domain Eukaryota; kingdom Metazoa; phylum Chordata; class Mammalia; order Chiroptera; family Vespertilionidae; genus Myotis; species Myotis davidii. The sequence continues at coordinate 3,897,717 of NW_006383013.1, read as the reverse complement.
CCTGTGCATGAATTTCAATAAAGTCCAAAATAACAAGAGATGACTCTGCCCTTATGTGGTCAGGGAAGACTTTTCAGAGGAAGGGAACCTGCATGGAAACTTGAAGGGTAAGTAGGGCATAGGTAGCTAAAAAGAAGAAGTCTGGTGTGGGGGATAGACCACTGGATGGACTGGGAGTCAGAACGGGGCTCTGCCCTTCCAGTAACTATTTGCCAAGTGACCTTATGGAAAACTATGATCTATCCAATTTTTAGTTCTTCTCTTGAAAATTGGGGAGAACAATGAATACATCTTCCAGTTTGTTGTGAGCATCCAAGGGAGTAAAAGACTATACAGCATAAGATAATAATCATGCCTTTTTACCACAAATGACAATCCTTTAAGGCAGATATCAAAAGTAACTCTCACAGCATTGGTCTCTTCCCTGACTACCACCTCTGTTCCATCCCCAAGGGAGCCCTGAGTTGTCAGTGGGCAAAATGCAACAACAAAAAACTCTTCCCTGCAGAACATAGGCTCAAGCCTTGCAAGCTACTGAAAAGCTCCCCAGCAACCCAGGTGCAGCCGAACCCATTCAGCTTCTTCCCCTCATTCATCCCCTCCTCTCCCAGCCAGTGGTCACCCCGGCCCAGAGTTCCAAGCCATGGGTAGGGAAGCCATCTGGCTGCTGGGAGAGTTAATAATTTATAATGAAGATAATCACCCTTCAAGATCCTTGCCTCTTGGGACCATTAAAAAGGTTTCAATTGAGAGTCAGTGAGTTCTTTACATGAGGGGACCACAGGGAGAAGGGGAGACGGGAGGGCTTGGGGGGAGAAAAAACAAGGAAGAGAAAGGGAGGGTAAAACCAACTAACTGCTCAGCAGATCCCCCTCCCACAAAGGAGGCAAGGGGAGAGGGAAATTATCCAGTCCACGAAGACAATCTTATCCAGCTTTCGCAGCACCAGCCCAGCAAGAGTGCAATTTAAGGGTCTTTTCTCCTAGCCAACTCTCTCTACACAAAGAAGAAAAATCAAACACATGCAAGAGATGGGGAGAGATGCAGACAAGAGAAAATAAGCCTGCCCAGCAATCATGTCTGGGGCTGTGTGATGGCTCTCTCTGTTCTCTTTCCAGGGCACAGTAAGGCCCCCACTGTGCTAATTATTCCCATTACTTGAAAAATTCTCCATTAAACGAAGCAAGTGGTGCCAGAGCTGGCAGGGGGAGAGCAAAATGAGATGGCAGAGGCTCTGGACAGACTTGAGATTGTGGACCCAGACCAGACAGCCCCAGCTTCACCACGGGGTAAATGCAGGGCGTGGCATAGCCCCATCAGTGGGGTGCACCTGGAGGTGTGAGATGCAGAACATGGTTCCTGTGGTGTAATGTGATGGCTGTTGGCGTGGTATGTGAGGGCAGAAAGCAGGGACAGGGAAGACCATCTCCAGGAAGGATTGCATTGGGGGTGAGGGCTGAGCCTGTGGGTCCAGGGCAGGCTAAGTAAGGGCAGCCTTTGAGAAGGAGGCAGAGCTGAAGAGTGTGCTCAGGACCAAGGCCAGTGGCAATTTTGTCCTCCCATGATTTTGGAACATCACTGGTAAGGCTGCTATACAGCTGTTCCAGCACAGACTCTTATAATAGCAGCAGCAGCCACAGCAAGTGCTCAGTCACACTTACTCCATGCAAGGCACTACTCTAAGTATCTTACACTTGAATTCACTAAATCTTTACAAAAACTCTAAGAGGAAGCAACTTTTACAGATAAGTAAACTGAGGTCCCTGAGAAATAAATAATTTTCACAAAGTCACACAGTTAATAAGAGGCAAAACCAGGCCTGGCTGCAGAGTCCATGCCACTCCTTCACCCCCACAATCTGCCATCTCCCCTTCTCCGCTCCCAGGCTCCCCAACATTCTCTGACTCTTTGACAAGATATTCAGGCTTGACCCAGTGATCCAAGACCTCAAAAGAGTTAACTTTGGCTACATGTTGATCAATTTAACTACATACCCTGGACTACATACTAGCATTTTAACAGGTCTTCTTGTTTCCACCCTGGTCCCTTATGGAATATTTTCTACACAAGGAAGTTATCACTCCCTTATTCATAATTCTCCCATGATTTCTCTACACATGAAGTCCAAAATCCACCCTGTGGTCTATAGATCTGTGGTCTACATAGTATGGCCCCCAACCACCTCTCCAATCTCACCTACTACTTCTCACCTCCTTGCTCACTGGGCCCCAGACTTGCCACTCCCTCTGTGTTTTCAGAACTCCCTATGTGCAGTCAACCTCAGAGCCTTTGCACTTGCTGTTTCCACTGCCTGGAATGCCTTTCCCCAAACCTTCTCACGTTTCACACCCTCTCCCTCCAGTTCTTCACTCCAGGGCCTCCCCTATCTAACTAGCTTTGGGATACCAGTTAGCATTCTCCAGTCTTCTCTCCTATACTTTGTGGGGAAACTATGTCCCTCTGCATCTCCCCAACTTATCTGTTGTCTAAGAACTGAGAACAAGAGATGCAGGTACTGCCACCAAACAACCAAACCTTAGCTCTGGCCTTGATTCAGAAAGTCACCACCTGGGAGAGCAAGTGGCCAGAGGAAGGGAGCTAAATCAGAAAAGTCCTTTGATCAGATAACCATCCCCTTCAGTGGCTGCAGAGGGCTGGTCACAGCACAATGACCCAGTCACCACACCTGTTGCAACACCTCCAGATCCCCACTGACCCCTGGCCCCCCTGCCAATTCTACAGAGTAAAAACTACTATCAACCCTCATATTCAATCCTGCAAATAGACATAAACATGTGAGGCAGAAAAAGAAGACAGGAAAATAGTGGCAAAAAGAAGACACAGCTAAGGGGAGCTCTTGGGCAAATATTAGCAGCTTATGAGTTTTGAAGGAAGGTGGGTATGGTGCCTGGCACCAAGTTAGTCATAAATAAATAAATGTCTGCTGACTGAACTAAGGTGAGGAAGCAGATGGAAGTTCAAAAGAGAGACTTCTGGGTCAAACCATTGACAGACCAGTTCTAGAATTCTATTCTTGACAGTGTAAAGGTAAGCTGTCCTCCTGAAGATAAAGAAATCAGACCCAGAGAAGACAGGGATGATCATGCATTCAAACCCCTCATTCTATAGATGCAGGAGAAAGGACGGACCCTGGGGACGGTCAACCAAGTGTCCAAGATCACATGATTGGGCAGTGGCAAAAGTAGCCCCATGTATTAGACCCCTTGACTAGGGATCTTTTCATAAGAACAATGGCTTTCCTTTCTTAGGCCACTGAGACCCTTATTTCTTCCAAAAGAAGAAACCATACAATAAACCCCAAAATATGACAGTTAAAAGCAGAAGTGTTCTGAAGAAGTGGGAGGTAACACCCCCTTGTCTACACCTTGACTCTACAGCAGTTCTCTAGATTTTATCATTAAAAACCCTAGAGCCCCAAATAACACAATTTCAAAACCAACCTCATCGTGTAAGGGACTATCCTTAAAAATCTCCTAGTTTCCCCCTAAAAGAGCCACAAAAAACCTGTCATTTATGAAAACTTTTCTTGTACAGATTTGCCTTTTCATTAGTATTAGCTCAAGAGTTTTATAACATCTGCATCTTTCACAGGTCCTAGTGTCAGTAAATACTCACGCTAGGGACACACTCCTTGAGTTTAGCAGCCTCTGCATGAAATGGAGTTGTCCACTATTTGTCCTAAGCTTCTCTCCAGCAAATTTCAAAGAGTCTCCCTGCCCCCAGGTTCTGGGATTTGGTGAAGAGCTAGACAGGCCTGGATTCTTCTCCACTTACAAGCTATGTCAACTTTGGCAATTACTTAATCCCTCTGAAGATCAGTGTTCCCATTTGTAAAATAGGAGAGGTAATACTAGTACTTACAGCAAAGGCTTGCTGTGAGGCTTCAATGAGGGGGAAATGCTTATAAAGCTCCCAGCACACAATAAGCACTCAGTAAATGTTAGCCATTACCATCATCACCATTGCTGTTTCTCTGTTCACCTATTCACAGCATGATTTTAGAGATCTCTCCCATAATGTTGTATAGTAGCAATTCACATCCCACCCCCCATCTCTGTACTCTTTGTCTTCTAACATTCCTGTGCCCAGCCTCCTTGACACCAAGCTCAGATGTGTGACTTGCTTTGGCCAAGTGGGATATTAGCAAAAATGACACCAGTAGAGGCTTGGAAACTAGGTTTACATTTTCTCCTTGCTCACTGTGATTCCTCTCCATGAGAACATTCCTATGCTCACCTCTTACAGGGAGAGACATATAGAATAGAACTGAGTCACCCTAGTTATCCTGGTCAAGGCTTAACTCTAGGAGGTTCTTGAGCCACAATCCTAGGGCAGCTAAGGAAAAAGAGTCCAAGTCCTTAGCTCCAAATTTACTCTAAGCACTGAACATGGTACCCCCAAGCTTATGAACCCCATGATGTGGTCCAACCTCATCAGCTTCAGTATAACTGCCTGTTCTGAAGGATGTCGCTGCAGAGAACTAGAAAGGTGGGACCCTGGTGATAGCCCTGGGGTATGTGGCGAACCAAGTCAGTGAGCTGGCACAGCTTCTGTGCAAGGTGAGCTGAGAATGTGAAACTGGCAATAAACCATCATAAACAACATGCACAGCGCACTGAGGACAGGCAGCAGTGATCTCACAAGCCTCATCAAAAACAGTCGGCACTAATGTGCGCAGAGTACTTCCGAGTTTACAAAACACTCTCTCACCTAACCATCAGAGCAGCAAGTCAGGCACCAATTTTTTTCAACTTTTACAAATAAAAACTGAAGCTCAGAGAGAGAATGTGGCTTGTCCAGGGTCACAGGACCATTAAGTGATATAAGTGAATCTTAAGTTCAGGCATTTGAACAATAACTCCCATGTTTTGATTATTATCTTACACTGTTTCTGGGGTCTACTAGATAAGGACGATAAATACATGAATCTTCACACCACCCATTAATTACAACAGGCATATGAAATGAAACCTATGGGTTCATCTCACAGTAATTAAACACATTGGGATGGCACACAGTGGATCCAACTATGCCAGACTCTGCCCTATAACAAATAGTGAGTTATTATGGAACAATGAACCCCTTTGTCTAGGACTGCTAATCCAGAATTTGCAATCATCCAATTACAGTTTGCATTAGAAAGTTCCGATACATCTTTCTCTACAAAGTTTTAGGTTTTACTTACCACTGAAAATATTTTGAAGTTGTTAAAATAAAAAATCAGTATCTTTTTCAAACTCAAGTCTCAAAAAATTCTATCAACATGGCTTCACAGTCATCAAAAAGCTTCCAACAAACAAAAGCCCAGGACCAGACGGCTTCACAGGGGAGTTTTACCAAGCATTCAAGGAAGAACTAAAGCCTATCCTCCTCAGACTACTACAAAAAATTCAAGAGGAAGGAACACTTCCAAGCTCATTCTATGAAGCCAGCATCACCCTAA
>NW_006383013.1:3845023-3890078 GCF_000327345.1 Myotis davidii | reverse complement strand
TAGGGGGGTAAGAGATCAACCAAAGGACTTGTATGCATGCATATGGGCATAACCAATGGACATAAGATACTGGGGAATAGGGGAGGCTAGGGGACTGTCTAGGGCAGGGGAAAAAAATGGACACATATGTAATACCCTTTGTAATAAAAAATAAAATTAAAAAAATAAAAATAAAAAAATAATAAATCAATGCTAACTTGTTGTATACCACCAAGATTTTTGTGATTGTTATACAGTAATAACTGACCAATATATCACCCCAAGATTACTCTGCCACATTCACTGAGATATTTACCTCTTAGCTAACAGTTCCCTCCTGTACCCTGAATCTTACCATGGTGTATAATGCCCATATGCACAGTGCCCTAGATTCACAGCTCCTTGTTCTCTGTTCCAGTAACCTCTACCTTCACCCTCACTTCTTTCATATCCACCTGAACTTTGACCTCTCCCAGAACTACTTCTCCATCAAATGCCTTTCAGAAAAATCTATTTTCTAGGTGCCATCTCTTCCTAATCCTCTCTGTTGACCCTATAGAGCCACAACACTCCAATCTCTTAATTTTCACAGTATATTATCTCTTCCTCACCTCCTTCATGATTAATCATTCCTTCACCCCCTACACTCCCAACACATCTGCCCTAATAGTCCTCCATTGTGGAGGAAATCTAAAGGCCCACTTCCCTTGCCCCTGATCGATACCAGAAATCAACAGCCCATCTGTGCCAGTAAATGCAACTATAATTCTGTCCCTCTCATACCTGGTGACTCAGCAAACCTTCAACTTCTTCCTAATCTTCTCTGTTCTTCAGCTCTTCCAAACCCTTCCCATCTCCTTCACTCAGCAGATGCTATAGGGGCTCCTGTGTTACTGAGAAAATTCAGTAAAATTTACAAAAACCAAATTCATTATTTCCTTTTCCACATACTTTTTTTAAAAAAATTTTAATTGATTTCAGAGAGGGAGAGAGAGATGGAAACATCAATGGTGAGAGAGAATCATTGATTGGCTGCCTCCCGCATGTCCCACACTGGGGATCAAGCCCACAAACCAGACATGTGCCCTTGACCAGAATCTCACCCAGAACCCTTCAGTCCCCAGTCCAACGCTATATCCACTGAGCCAAACTGGCTAGGGCTCCACATCCTTTTTTGATAGTTCTTTCTGATTTGTTACCTTCCTTAGTATCATCATCCATTCAGTAGACCCAGCCAACAACCTGGGCATTATCTCAGTATCTTCACCTCATTTCTTTCACAACCCACATCTAATCAATCTTCAGATATTTTGATGTCATCTCCTAAATAGCCCTCATTTCCTTCTCTCTTCTCTTTACACTCCTCTCCTTTACTTCCTTCTACTCCACTCACCCCACTCACTCAGTTTAGGGAGGAATCTCTCATTTGCATTATTTCAAAAGCTTCATAACTTATCTTTGCGCTTGCAGCTTCTTCCTACTTCTATCTCTCCTTACATACTGCTTCCAAGCCAGAATTAGCTTTCAAAAACTCACATTTAAACATATCACTCCCATGCTTCTAAAGAAACTCCAAAGGCTTCCTTGCTGCCAATAGGAACAAGGCCAATCTCTTTAGATTCAGACTCCAGGATCAACTAATACTTTTTAAAAACTTACCAGATACCAAATATCCTTTTATCCCTGCAGAAATCCAATGATGTCTTATTACCTCTATTATAGGGATGGAGAAAACTGAGACTTTTAAGGCTAACTTGTGCAAGGTCACTCAGTTAGGAAATAGCTAAGGTCAAATCCAAGCTTTCTTACTTGGATGAAGGTGTTTTCCATTGAGTCCTTCAGTGATTAGCCTTTGAGATTAATAACTTGAACTTTGGCTACATGATAGTCTATGTAAACCTGATGAAGTTCCTCTCAGTGGCCTCTCTTTTCCAAATGTGTTGCCCTATCTTCTGAAAACCATAATCTGAGTGGACCTCACTTTAATCCTGGGGGGGTTGGTCCTACCAACATTAATTTAGAGCTATGACACAATTTCATTTTCCCAACCAGCTGATTGAAGCTGCTCGGGGCCTTTGATATTGCTATATTTTCAGAGGATTAAGTTATTAAAGAGAATTAACATCCCAGAATATGGGCCTACTTGACAACAGGACTGGGGGCATCTACTCTTGGATTTCCAGACTTATAAATGACATGAGGAAATAAAACTTGACCATCAAAAAAAAAAAAAAGCCTAATGTGGGACATAGGAATAGGATTATCAAATGTTTTTACTAAATCAAGGCATTTTTTAAAACAGCCATCTCTAGCATGGTAACTATAGTTACTAATACTGTATTGTATATTTAAAAGTTGCTAGGAGAGTAAATCTTAACAGCTCCCATCACAAGGAAAATTTTATAACTGTATAGGATAATGGTTGTTAACTAGACTTATTGTGGTGACCATCTCACAATATACACAAATGTGAAATCATTAAGTTGTACATCTGAAACTAATATAATATTAAATGTCAGTTATATCTCAATAAAAGCAGCAAACTATAGATCAGTTAAATAAAATTATATGTACCTATAAGTGCATATTATAAATATGTATATATCAAGGTAGATATATCTAGAAAATGTTAGAGATAAAGAAATCAAGATGCAGAGTATTTTATGATACTATTAATATAAATTACTCATGCATACCAACGCAATATGACATATTACTTATTCAGACTTGTAAATGTATGCAAAATTTAATAAAAAAAAAACATTTCCAGAAGGATATATGTCAATATCATGGTAGTGCTTCTCTCTAAAACAGAACTACTAGGCACTTTTAATATTGGGGACCAGATAATCCTTTGTTGGGCAGGTGACACTGTCTTGTGCATTGTAGGATGTTTAACAACATCCATAGCCTCGATCAACTAGATGACAGTAGCACCAAAACTTCCCTAATTGAGAACCACTGCTCTACCACCGCCTTGGCTCACTTCTTTCCCATAGCGTTTCTAGAGAACCAAAACAATCCCTCCTAGTCTCCTGTTGCTTCTATCCTAAGCCTTTCCGTGTTTCACTGTCCCCAGCTTTAATAAATGTACTCTCAAAATCACCTGGACTCGTATTGTGAAATCTTTCCAGCACAAAATCAAGAAGCCACATACTACCAGCCAACCCAAGGCAGACGCTCTCTAAGCCTAGTCCCCTGTCCAGTATCAGGACCACTTTTCACTGGTGGCACTTAGAGTTTCTTTCTTATCAATGCCTTCCATTAAGTGAGAGAAAATAATGTTTTCCCTTCTCAAAAGGCCAACTCCCTGACCACTGCCACTGACCATGACTTCCCCACAAGGACAATGCAAGCCTTTTGCCTAGAATGCTCCAAAGCAGCCAGTGAGACAAGAAGGCCCTCCAGAGCACTGAAACTGGTTAAAATGAAGAGAGAGGAAAGAGCCACTGCTCTAAGAGAAAGGAGAGGATAGTGTAGCTGAGGAGATGGCTAACGGTAATTTTTAGATCTCTATTTATAATATTTTTGCTCTCAAAAAATACTGGAATTAAATACGTGTCAATCATTGTACATTTGAGTGCTAGGAAAATGAGGGGTTGTGTTTTTCTGAATCTTATAAATTTATAAAATAAAAATGACTTTCCATGATAAAAACCGAATCTTATAAAAATGAATGGCATTTTTAAAATCAAACAAGCAGAAAGGGTAGACTAAAATATGGTGTTGTGAGTCAAACTGTGTCCCTCAGAGACATATGTTGAAGTCCTATCCCCTGGTACCTATGAATGTGACCGTATTTGGAAATGGGGTCTACAGATGTAAAAAGTCATAATGGGGTCACACTGGAGTGAAGTGAGCCCTAAATCCAATGGCTGGTATCCTTAGAAAGAGAGAAATGTGGACACAAAGATACATAGGGAAGATAGCCATATGTTGATGGCAGAGACTGGAGTGATGCAGCAATCAGCCAAAGAACACCAAGGACTGCCGGCAGCCACCGGTAGCTAGGAAGGGGCAAGGAAGGACACTTCCCTAGAGTGTGTAGAGGGAGTGTGGCCCTACCAACATCTTGATTTTGGATGTGTAGTCTCAAGGGCTATAACAGAAAAATTTCTTGTCTGAAACTACCCAGTTTGTGCTACTTTTTTAGAGCAGTCCCAGGAAACTAAAACAAAATGTAAAGGCTATTCACTGTTTCAAGCTCACTATGTCCCTGAGAAAGTCTTCATCCTCCCACAAGCAGTGAAAACTTCCTGCCCTTGCCAGCCACCAGGAAGTTCGCAGGGTCTAGTGAGCTAAGTGCTCAAGGGGCCCTGGTGGTGTGCCACCTCTTGTCAGGGATGTGGGAGGTGGTGGAAGAAGGTAGGAACAGGCAGTGCTGACACCACAGCGGTGAGTTTTGCCTACATGGCCTTCAGTTTGCTCATCTGGGAAATAGGGGAATAAACAACTACTGGCAAACAGGGACATCTGGAGAACAAATGAGATCTGGTATATCTGAAAAACACAAAGGCAAACTAGTACTAGCTCCAAGCAGTCTTTTCACACCTGGACAAAGAAAAGACAATTAGCCCCAGAAAAGACAATTAACTTGATACCTTCAGGGGGGAAAAAATCTGTTTTTCAATATAATTACTTTTACTCTTGCTTAGGAAATCTTTACCCAGTCTCAAGAGGATTAAAAATGAGAAAGAAAGACAGATACATGCAGAAAGCGGTAGCAAAACTAAAACCAATTAAAGTTTTTACATCTTGCTCCCCAAATGTTTCTAAATCCAACTTGCTTCTCTGTTTTCTCTTTAGTTGGTCATCTTGGCAGAAAACCCCCCATTATCATTAAACATGCTGAGTTTTTATGACCCAGCGTAGCTGCTGGCACCAAGACCAGTTGTTTTTTGTTGTTGTTTTTTTTGTTTGGGGGGTGGGATGCTCTTGGGGAGGAGGAGGTAGACAGGGAGGAGGGGTCAAAGTTCAGGACCCAGAACAGAAGTGGGAGGCTCCAGAGAGCTGCACAAACCCATGTACACACACAGTGCACACAACAGGAATGAGTGTGTGAAGGGAGTGTCAAAACTGAAACCTCCAGCATGTCATGGGCCGTCAGTAACCTGCAGAGTAAAATCACCACAAATGCTTCCCAGTCCATTTCCCCAGTTCCAATTAGGGCTACAATTAAGTTTTTCTTCTCCTTATAAAGATAAGAAAGCAATTTTCACAAACTTTGTTGCCTTCTCCATTCCCAGCATTTAACTACCCTCAGTGCCAGAAAGTTTTCTAGACCCAATGGATCGCTCAAGCCTGAGCCATGGCAGTCTCTTTGGCTCTGTGCCCTGTGATTGGGAGTCTGCAGTAACAGCCTCCTCCCTTCCCTGTTCGAACCCTTCCCATTCGTGAGGGTTTATGGGGCTTCCCATTGAAAGGAGCCTTGGACATCTGTTCCCACAGCCCTGCTTCTCCCTGATGAAGGGACCTGTGCCCAGAAAGGCTAAGCAACTGACCAGAAACATCTCCCATGCTTCCTCTTTTCTTCATAGTGCTGATGCTCCAAAAATTTAACTTTTTCAGCTCCCTTGAAGAAATATGCTATCCACAGAAGACAGGCCAAAGTGGCTCAGGAGCATGACCAATGTCAGGGCCTGGATGGTATCACCAGTGATTTTAGGCTTCTTTTACCAAATAGGAATAAAGTGTGAGTTAGTAATAACATTTGTAAAACACTTTTAGAAGAGCATTCTTTCATATATTATCTCATTTAATCTTCAAAGTGTCCATTTACAATACACATCTTCATCCCCACTTTACAGATGCAGAAACAGAACCAGCTGGTGACATACTCAAGATCAGATCAACAGTGAGAGAAGAGCCTGTACCAAAGCCAGACATCTGCCTTCAAATCGCACACTATGTAACCCCACATGGCCTCCCTTGCCAAAGAGAGCACTGAACTGGGAGTTGAGAGACTAAGGTGTGAGTCCCTGCCTGGTACCCACAGCCATGTGAACATGGGAAGTCATCCCACCTCCCCAGGCTCAGTCTGTTCTAACGCGAGACAAGGAGGTTGGGTGAACAAGGACTTGAAAGTCACTCCTAGCTCTAAAGGAGTCTGTCTCATCTGGCCTTTTATTTTGTTTCTATGCATATTATATTTTTACTTATTGGATAGCCAAGTATGTTTTTCACCTTCTCCTTCATAGATTATCACCAGAATAAAACGTTTGAGTTTTTCCAGGGTGCCAGGCAAAGGTACAAGGATCAGCAAAGACAGATGCAGCCCTGCCCTTGTTGAGCTTCTAGTCTAGTGGGAGAGCCAGGGACTGGATCAACAGTCAGTCTCTGCCATGCCACTAAGGAAAGGAACCTGTGAGAGCCACCACAAGGAGACTTGGGCCCTCCCTGAGGAAGTGAGCCTTGAGCCAAGGTCTGAAGGAGAAAGAAGAAGGATGGAAAAGCATCCAGGAAGAGGAAGCATCCTGGACAAGGGTGTGCAGAGGAAATGAACAAAGCAAAGACAAGGGAAAGATCATGGGAACTGGAACAGGGACAGGGAGTGGAGCATGGTGTACAGTAAGGATGCAAGTATAGGCAGAGCCAGGGGCCAGGCCAAGAAGGCGAGGTTAAAGGGAATGGTCCTTCTCCTAAGTACAGTTGAAGCCCATTGGAAGGGCTTAGGAAGCTAGGGTGCCAGAACAATGTGCCCAGGGTACCTTCAGACAATGAAGAGGGACTTTCACTGTAAGCCTGCCCCTAACGAGCTCTGATAACATGCTCAACCAAGCTGAGTAGAATCCCACTCAATTGGACACTGAGTTTTAGGGGATCAGGGGGAGGAAGCGGGACAGGCAACAGTTCACTATGGTTGTCCCCTGGTCTGGAAAAGCATGCCTAATCCTCCATCCTTCCCTTCTTATAGCAAATGCCTCACTGCTCTCTGGATGGCTTTCCCTAAAGGGGTAGCCATGGAGGTGCACCACTCAGATCTTCTTCAAAAGGACTTGCTGCAGACAGCAGAGCTGACAGACAGCCCCAGCTACCACCCCTGTAGATCCACCACTGGACTCACACAGAGGCCACACTCACCCAGGGCTGCTCCCAGCCAATTATCAAGCTCAGAGGAGTGCTAGTGCAGGCCATTCCTGTGCAATGCAAGACTCCTCTAACAGGCAACTTTTACTTGAGGACTTTCCATCAGCCTGACAGGGATTTTCTCAGAGCTGTGCTACAGTGAGGCTCTTTCTCTCCAATTCGTCCTTCCTCACTCCTTTCACAGATGTCAGACTTTCATGAAGGTCTGAACCTTCTCTCTGCCTACTCCTGTCTCCTCCCCCTTTATCCTTCTCAAACATTTCCCCCAAACGTTTCCCCCTAACCTACCATTCTTGCCCTGCTTCCATTCTCCTCCCTACCTCAGATGAGTCCTCCTAAGAGGACTGAGAAGATCCCCACTCTCCTAGCCTTTCACAGGGGCTCTCAGGCAGCATTCCCTGTCATTTCTTATAGCATCTTCCCCAACATCTAGGCTTCCAGCCACACTAAAATGTCAAGAACCATTTGTTTCTAGGGAGAGCAATAGATGAGCTTTGCCAAAGCTGTGGTTCCTCAAAGTCAATCAAACCAAGGGGTTCCTTATAGCAGAGTTTTCAAATCATAGCCATGAAACCCATGTACTAAAAGATGTTCTATGTGGGCATAACAGGGAGGCCTAGTTGGCAGGGCTTGGAAGACTCTAGCTCCACTTTAATCAGAACTTTTCTACTTTTATCTTTTTTGTTTTATTTAGTTTTGCGTTTGATATTGAGATCCTATGTAGGATTTCATTGACAAAAAAAAAAAATCTGCTGCCATAAGTAAAAACATACGTTATTTTAAAACTACTCTCTGGAGGTTTCTGGTAATCTTAGGCACTACCATTGAAAACAACATAAAAATCTAGATGAAATACACAATACAGCTTTTAAAAACCATCAAAATGCTGATCATATAATAAGAAAAGGCTAGTTCAACAGTGAAGGGAATCAGGAACCCAGAAGAGGCATTTTCTGAATCTGGCAAATTTGAACTTTGACAGTCTGGCAGGATTAGAGAAACAGAAATCAATGCTCAGAAACTGCATAAGATGGGGAGATCAAAAGCAAATCTTTCTCACAATAATATGGGCTCTCAGGGTGAGGATGAACAGAATTTGACCAGTCCTACAGAGGACCTGTAGATTGGGTTTTAATTGCCTATTGTTGAGGGAACCTCAATCCTTTAAATTGGTTTGGAAGGTAGGGGTCCTAAATTTACAGTGCCTTCAAATACCTCCCAGAAAAAAAAAAATAACATTTCTCTCTAAATGAAGGCATATTATTCATCTCAGTCCTATATACTTATAAATGATTTTCCTGTACACTGACCAACACACAATCAAAGATAACCAGGCAAACTATAAATCCATGAGTAAGAACCCATAGAACTAATAGATATGAATGAGTTCTCTCTCCCTCAGCTCTTAGACCCTGTTAAGATTAGAAGTAACCTAGTTAGTTCTTCTGGGACCACCACCCTTGGATTTGACCAGCCCTATCTATAATCTTGTTCCCACCAAAGTGGGAGCCTCCATTCTCTAACTAAGAAGCCCGGCTCCCATTACTCCCTAAAGGACACGTCCAGACCCTGAGTATATGGTCCCAGAGGTAGCCTTGTGCTTTCATCACAGGGAAACAGTTTCACAAGTTTCTTCCTGTGGGAAGGTAGGATCACTTCCACCATAAAGACAACAGTGCTTCCCTTTCAGACCACAACCCTCACATCACGGCCCCTCTTTTCCACTTTCTTCCTCCTCCTCAATCGGTCTGACCCTGCCTGCCCTCCCTCTTGATCAAGACTGCTCTCCTAATTAAAATAAACAAATGTCAGGAAGCAATTATTGCAGAGAAGGAGGCAGATGGTAGAATAGTGGCATTCTGGTTTTGCATTAAGCAGTAACTTGCTATCTCTTCAAAGTTTATGCACTTTAATTAAGCATCGTTATAGATAGGTTCGATGAGTTTTGGAGTGGGGTTTATCAAATTAGCTTCTTGCCGGGTTGACGCTGTGTGATTACAAGAGGTGTTCCTGATGCAAACCTTGTCTGCCTAAGAGGGCCTGGGAGGGGAACAAAGGACAAGAAGCCCCAACCTCACCCCCTGTATAGGCTAAAGGAGGGAGTGAAACTCTACTCACAGGAGCAGAAATAGTGAAATAAATAGGGACAGCTTAAGTGAACACTGAGGTAAGGAAGTAGATGTCCCACAAGCTGAAAGTCAGCTCTTCTCCTTCCTGTATGTGCTATACACAGGATTCTGGCCCAAGGGGAAGGACCAGAATCTTGGAGGTATGGAATACAGAGGTCAAATCAGACAGACTTGGGTTCTAACCTTCCTGAGTTCCAACTAACACTAGATTGGGCAAATTATCTTACTCTTCTATATCTCAGGGTTTTGGGGTTGTTGTTTTTTTTTTTTTTTTTTTTTTTGCTTTGTTTTTCCATTTGCAAAATGGAAGCAATAACAGCTAACAATTATTGACTACTCACTATGTGCCAGGCACTATTCTAAGCACTTTATGTGTTTACCTCATTTAATCCTTCTCCCAGCAATCCTAAAGGTAGATATGATCATTACCCCATTTAACAGATGAAAGGCCTGAGGCACAGGGAAGATAAACTTGCCCAAAGCCACACAGATGCTAAGTGGAAGAACCAGAATTCCAACTAGGTGGCCTGGATCCAGAGGCCATGTTCACAAGTGGTCACAAAAACCACAAAGCAAAAAAGAAGTTATTTCCTACTACTCAGAAGAAAATCAAATGAATCGCTGCCATATGCAACATGGATAAATCTTAAAAACAGTACACTGAGCAAAACAAGAGATGAGTATGCTTCCATTTGTATGAACTTCTAAAAAAATCAGAGCCAATAAATAATGAGGAAAACTACATCAGTGGTTGCCTGGGGCCAAGGGTGGGAACAGGGATTGACCACAAAGAGGTACAAGGAAACCATCTGGGGGATATGGGAATGTTCTATATCTTGATTGTGGTCTTGGTTACACAAGTGTATATATTTGCCAATACTCATTGAACTGTGCACTTAAAATGGATGCATTTACGGGATGCAACTTATATCTCAAACACATCTTTAAAAACCTATGTATGTAATAACTGAATACAAAAATATGAATGGCATTTATATTTGGGTGGTGGCATTCATTCAACAAATATTTATTAAGCACTTATTGTGTGTCAGGAAATGTGCCAGGTGCTAGTGACATATCAGTATAAACAGATAAAGTTCCTTTATAAATCATACATTCTGTTGCGGAGAGAGAGCTAATAAGCAAATACCTAAGTACAACAAATAACATGCCCAATGGTAAAAATAAAGCAGGGGAAGAGAAATTGGGAGTGCTGGAGGGTGCAATTGAAAACAAGGGACTCAGGGAAGGACCCCTGCTGGGCAGCAAGGCATGTGTGCAGAGATAGCGAAGTGGGCAAGGTCATGATGCCTACCATGAGAGCAGGCCCTCCCAGCCTCTGTGTTCCTCAGTCCTTTCCCTTGGTTCCACACCCAAAGGCTGCCTCCCTAGCACACATGTATCCCAGCTGCTGCCTCATATCCCGTAGGCTCTCCACACTCTACCTGCATCTTCTCCCACAGCCAGCACAGTCCTGCCCACCAAGCTCACCAGGCCCTCCTCTCCTCCCTCTGCTCATTCCCCTCACCCACATACACACACCTCCCAGGCAAAGCTTCACACCTTGCTTCACTTCACCTGCTTGGTTTAGAACATCTTGCCACCCCCAAGGTGCAGACTCACCTCCTTCAGACAGCCTCCATCAAGAAAAGAAAACCAGCCTTCTGGGGGCAAGGCTTGGGTGTTCTTGAGCTATGAGTGGCCCAAACAGATTGAGTGGAAACTGTCTGAGTGGCTGTAGTCCACATCCTAGGAACACACAAACACCATATCTTGGGGTGCTGAATCTTAGCACTGTCCATTAAGAGAAACTCCCTTGCTTCACTTCATAGGAATGGTGTGAGGATCTGTGGGGAGCAGACATGAAAGTGTTTTGGAAGAAAAGTCTCATTATAGAGAAAGAAACTCCTCCTTGGTATCAGGACACAAAAATGAACTTCCCCTGGGTAGTTTACAAAATAAGAAGAAAGGATATCTCCACTTCTGTGATCCACAGGCACTGTAAACACAACATGTTCCAAACTGGTCTCATCAGCCACCAACTCCAAAATCTACAGTCTCAATAAGTGGCACCCCCAACCTCCTGATTGCTCAATATGAACTCTTCCCTCCCACCTGTCCACCCATCTGTCTCCTCACTCAATATGTTCTCTTCCCTCCCACCTGTCCAACCCTCTGTCTCCTCACTGTCACTACAGTAGGTTAATCCCACCATTGTCTCTTACCTGAATGACTGAAATAGACTCTTAACTGGTCTCCCAGTAGTCAGTCTAATCCACTAGAACTGATGTGGTCTTTCTAAAAGTTGAGGCAGACCACACAAGTCCTTCCCTTAAACCTCTTCTATGACTACCTTTTGTTTTCAACATAAATTACAAACTCTGATCTGGCAGACAAGGCCCTTCATTAGCTGCCTGCCTACCAACACGGTAACACAGCATGGGGCTCTAAGTTTTAAGGTGAATGAATTCTCTAGTTCTCAGAGTTCTCCTCACTCACCCAGGATGAGAGACATAATATGAGAAAAAAATCCATGCCATTGAGTACCTACAACTAGGAAATAGGGCATCACCATATGGAAACTCAAGTCTAGAGAAAATAAATTCATTCTACCATTGACTCATGTCTCTGCCAGTTGTCCTGGTTCACGTCCCTTTATTATAAAGTTCAAAATTGTCCTCTGACTCTGCATATCATTTAACAATTAACATAATATAATTAGAAAAAGACTGACACTGACCTCCCCTACCAATTCATCCTACTACTCAGAGAGTTAAATTGTCTGCTTTTATCCAAACTCTAACCAAACAACTTTAAGTACTTCAAAACCATCCAAGAATACTGTCAAATATCTTGGCCAATCAAATATACCTAAACCATGACATACTGCACCATCCCAGTGAGACACTCAGATCAGGGGGAGTGGGAAGGGGAGAGACACTGGTTTGGGCAAGTGACAACTTGTCTAGACCTCCATTTCTCATTAGTAAGTGAGGGAACTAATATAGAATTCTGTCCCCAGTGTACTTGTCATTATGAGAGATACACAAACACAGCCCAATCAGTCCCTCCAGATGACAGCAATCCTCTGGCATTCCCTGTTTTCAGTTTCTAAACACCAACCCCAATGGTCCCGAGACCCACTGGTGCTTTGGATGGCATACCCTACATACCTTGTGGTCCAAGGCAGTGGGCACCATAAGTAGGTTTCTTTCTATACCACCTTGTGCCCCCAAGTCTATCAAGGGCAAAAGAGCAGATGAAAGCTATTCCTGATCTCCTCTGTGACTTTAGCCCTTGTTATAAAATGGTCCTGTGAACTTCTGAGCCCCAGAAGCCTCAAGAATGTGAGAAGACTCAATAACCTATCAAGTCCTTGGGAGAATCAAAGTGGCCCAGAACCTTTACTCAGCACTCATTATTCCCATGTATAATATTTTAGATTTTACTTGCTAACATCTATTTTGTGTTACTTGCTAACATCTGTTTTGTGACTACAGTAATAATACAGGTACCTGTTAAAAACATTCAGAAATGATTAACATTAATCTTTATAGCCCTTTTCTTATGCACATATTATTTAATTGAGATCATAATGTACATACTATTTTATAGCCTGATTTTTTCCCTCTGCCATTAAATTACTTTAATGATTGCATAGCATTCCATTATCATCATTAATTTGACTCATTTCCCCTTGTAAGCACTTAGGCTATTTCAACTTTTAAATTCTTTAAAAAAAATGATGACAAATATCTTTTAAAAGATATATACCGAAGGACTTGTATGCATACATATACGCATAACCAATGGACATTAGACACTGGGGGAGAGGGGAGGCTAGGGGACTGTCAAGGGCGGGGGGCGGGGGAAATGACATATGTACACTCTTTCTTAGAGCTGCTCAAAGATGAACCAATGAAATACCTTTCTTCTTTGTCTTATCACATTGGCAAAGATTAGCAAAAGTTCCTCATAAGAGTATTGGAAAATGTGTATTCTTATATATTGCAGGTGAAATGATAAAATGGCCTAACCATTAGAGGGAGAAACAGTAATATTTCTAATAATAGAAAATTTAAGGTCTAAATATCCAACAATAAGGGATAAGTCAAATTGTATATATATCATGGAATATTTAAATAAAAAGTTAAAGAACATTTACTGACACTGATACATTCACATTATAATACTAAAAGCAGAAAAATAGCTATGTACAGCATATTTCATATCTGCAAAAAAATAAGTGTACACAATTACACACACACACACACATCTGGGGGAAATCAACATCAAAATGTTAATAATGGTACGAGGTGGGAAAACAGTAATTTTTGCTTTGACCTCTGTGCTTATCTAAGTTTTTTTTTTTTTTTGAGTTTTCAGTATTAATTCTGTATTATTTGCATTACAAACATACTGTGTGGTAATAAAAATGATCAAATTAGTGAACAAAATAAAATTAACTTGAGTTTCTAGACTGAAGGTCCAGCCCACCATGTCTCCTTTCTCAACTTCTCCATTTTTGACTGTACCCAAGAGGGAAAACAAGAAAAACAACACTAGCTAGAACAGAGCCTGTGACATTTCCCACCCAGTTCTGAAACTGAGCCAAGTCCCTGAGAAAGACTGGGATCAAAGAAACACATCAAACTTGGGAACCTGAGCCAAACACCAGGCTCACGTCTAACCCGAAACAGTAACATCGGGAGAACACTTTCTCCAGCTCCAAAGTAATGAATATTCCCCCAGGCCCTAGGATGCCTCATTTCACACAGGGGGAGGCTGAAGCAGAGAGGAGGGGCCTCCCTCACACACCAGTCTCCCTCAGCACACCTGGTGCCTTGCACCTGCCCAGTAGCTCACAGCCCCAGGCCCCCAGGGCGTGCTCCACTCCTCTCAGACCTACTCAGAACCCTCTCTCTGGACACAGTATCAGAAGAAACATCTCTCATGTGAAGAGAAAGGCACAGGGACCCAAATATGAACCTTTGCATATTTGCATCTTCTTCAGAAATGTCTTCAAAGAGACCACAAGTCCCCACCTCAGCCAGGGACGTGGAGTAGGGGTCCTGGCCCACCTGGGGCTGTGTACTGGATGTCCCCACCTGCTGGCTGTGCAACTGTATGCAAGTGTTTGACGTCTCTGCACCTCCATGTTCTCTTCTGGGACATGGAGAAGAGTGATCCTATCTATCCCATCGGATTACTCTGCTGATTAAGTTGAATAATTCACATGGAGAATCTCACCCTATGCATGCTCCATGGTAGTTGAAAACTGGTTCCATTTCCCTCTCTTGCGCTGTCCCTGGGACTCTTAGCTGACAGGGACATGCCTCTCACCCCCAGCAACCAACTCCTCCCTCTCTGGATGTTAGTAGGAAGCCAGGCTTGATGTAAGGGATCTGTTTAACCTACTTGACCAACACAGATAGAACAAGAAGTCCACCGCTGTCACTTATTTTTCCCACCCAGCTGATTTTTCACAAGAATCTGAGATAAGAGTTGGGAGGAATGTTAAGGTTCCCTAGTTGAACCTCCCACCTTAGAGCCCTGACAGGTGACCTTCCAGGGAGCCGCCAAGTAGTACCTTCTGATTATGGTCAGCCCAAGCTCTTGACAAACGTCCCACCATTTTACTCTAGACATCCCCAGAAACAGTAAAATAATGTGGCAACATTTTTAACTGACAGGGGATCTACAAAGTCCTTCTGCAGAGGCTAATTTCAATTTCTTCATTTCACATTTCCTTTTAATTTTAAAAATGTTGTCAAATCCTCTCTGGCTGAAGACAGGCACAGGTGTTCCTTACATTTTCAGGCAGAGAAATGGAGTCACACTGGTTTCAAATCACCCAGTCTATTTTTTATTTATTTCTGCGTGGAAGTGAGAGGGAAATAGAGAGAGAGAGACATCACTGATGAGAGAGAATCATTGATCCGTTGCCTCCTGCACACCCCCTACTGGGGATCTGCAACCTGGGCATGTGCTCTGTTCAGGAATCAAACCGTGACCTCCTGGTTCATAAGTTGAGGCTAAACCTCTGAGCCACCCCACCAGCAGGACCTCACCCAGACTTTTGTTTCCCTTCTACACCACCCAGGATGGCACTCTACTCTTCCATCCTGGAAGCCAGGATGAGGCTCATCCGAGGCAGCATCACGCCTCCCGAGATAATGGTGGAAAAGGAGGTTCAGGGGCGATAAAAGGGGAGCTGCTATAGGAGTTTCCTCTATTCTAAGCTGCATCTGAATTTGCCACCCATTCTTCCCCCTGGCCAGGGCCCTCTCCTGACCTAGACCTTAGAGGTCTTTGTTGCTGTAACCTGCTTCCCCCCCACCCCTGGTGACCTCGTTCAGAGGTTTTAATGCTGCACCCCAGTCACACTTTCTTCCTGGGCCACCTCAGGGCCATGGAGTTGCACCTCTGAGATGGAGGGAGAGCAGCCTGTGAGTGTCTGACAATGTCACAGCCTCTCTGGCTCTGCCTAGGGCCATCTTTCATCAGTCCCAAGCTCCCTTCCCAACATGCTATTTCTCCTGCACCTTCTGCCTCCAGCCCGAGACTTGTCAGCAGCCCCTGCATGTGGCAAACACTCAAGTTGGTTTGGCTTAAAAGGTCAATTGCAGCAGATTTGTACGTGTTTTCTGCCTCTGATGCCAAAGTCCCAAGAAAGCACAAGGAGTACAAACCGTCCTGGATGCAGGAACCCCTGCTCTCACCCCCGCTTCTCACTCCCCCACAGCACCCCCTTGCCTGCACAGTGTCCTCAGACAAGGAGGAACGCTGCACACTGGGTGTTTCTCCACCATCTTCCCTGCCACGACTCCAACGCTTGGCACACGTATCCATTCAGTGGGAGCCATCAGTGCATGAGCCCCAGAAGGCGCAGGCTCAGGGAGACCTGGGGCTGTGAATGACCTTTGGTAGATTAACCTCTGTCCTCCACAGGCCTGGTGGTGTAGAGAAGTTAGCCTGGTCCAAAGTCAGGATGCCTACCTGGCTATATTCTTGGGAAGTCATTCCTCTTAATGAGGCACCTGTCCTAAAATGCTGTTTTCCTATCAGGGTCCAGGGCTGTCAGTGCCCTGGGAGATTCTTCCAGATGGTCAGCAGGCTGTCGCTTTCAATATTAATGCTTAAAATGTGACAGCATCAACACTTCTGTTTTCAGCATGATGCAACCATGGCCTTGTCTTGGGACATCTTTGAGAAGCATGGTGTGTCACCATAAGAAGGAACCTCAGCAGGATCCAAACCCATCCTCATTGCACAGACGAAGAACCTGAGCCTGGGAGCCAGGAAGAGGTGTGCCACAGCCCAAGAGACTAGTGGGTGGTGGGGCCAGGACCCCATTGCAGGATCTCATTCAACTACATCCGACCCCCTTAAGGAAACACCTGCCAAAACCCATTATCAAGTCATAGATCACCTCCCACACAACTTTTTTGTGTGACATGGGTGGGTGGAGTTGCTTGACCTGGGGAACTTTGCTTGAAATCACTGGAGAATGGCTGTTGTTAATTGGATTACATCCAAAGAGGATTTATTGAGTATAGTTCTCATTCCACAATAGGAAGCCAGCATGTTCAGGAGTTTCTCTCACCCTGAGAGCCATAGGCTGTCTAGGCCATCACACCACCACTTACCCTGGCTCACACTACAGCTGTGATTCTCAACCATTAGTGGGACTCAGGATCACCAGGAAGGTGATTTAAAACACAGCTTGCTGGGCCCCGTCCCCAGAGTTTCAGAGTCAGAAGTCTGGGGTGGGACCCAACAATGTGCATTGCACACACGTCCTCAGGGGACCCTGGGATCCATGCTGAGACATGCACTTGAGTTTCCCTAGGATTGCCACTCCATTTCCATGGGCCTCCCATCCCCAAGCCGCGCGTTCACAACTAACACACCCTTCCACGGCTGCAGCCTTATCTGATGGTTCTGCCCAATTAAGATGACTGGCTCCTGCTACAACATAATTGATTGCCCCATTAACAGATGGCTGGAGATTCAGGCTGGCCCCCTTCCCAAGACTGCCTGCCATTGTGCACGAAGTTCCCCCAAACCAGACAGAACAGATGAACCAGCGAGGAGCTTCCAACCACCATCCTCACAGCAAACGTTCCTGAAATGTCTCCCCTTTCACCTGCTTTGCCAGGGATTACTGGACTCCAGGAGTTATCACAAACTGGTGGAGGAACCCCAAGGCAGCCCACACCCTCGGTCTCCTCCATCCGTCCCCAACTTGCAGGGCTTTGCTTCATTTCCAGAAGCAGCTGGCACTCTCCTGTTGCAGGTACAAAAGTCTATGACATCCCTCCCAGGGGGACAGACACTCCTACATAATGTATTTTGTCCCCGGCTCAGAGCAGGCGGGGTTGCCTCCGTCTCAGAAAGGGCATGGCAGCTGCTCATGTCAACAGGTGTCCTCCAGCAAGGCAGCCCTCTGGGCTCAGCAGACCTCCTGGTACACTGGGATGCTCACTGGGACGCAGCCAGAGTGAGGAAATGAGAACCCAGCTGAGGTCCCAGGCCCAGGTGTCTATTAACCAATAAAGTAGCAGAGGGGTTTAAGAGCATGGCCATGTGGTCAGAGAGGCCAGGATCATGGTCCACTCACCTTGGGCTAGCCATTTGGCCTAGGGATAGTCACTTACGTCATTATCTATACTCCAGCCTCCTCATATATAATATGGAGAAATAATGATACCTGCCTCAAGCTCTGTTCATAACAATAAAGAGATGCCTGTAAAATGCTTAGCAGAGGACCTGGCACAATAGCTGTTTGCTACTCTTACTATTGTTATGATCAAGGAAACCCAGAAGGCCCTACGCCTGCTCAAACTGCCACATTTCAAAGGCCTCAGGGAGTGGGCCTCTTGTTCAACAAGGACCCTGGTGGACAAACTGGCCAGATGCCTCTGTGAGCATCCCAGGTGCCTATTCACTCTGCACCCAATCACCAGTAGCTCTGGCCAGGATCTAGCATCTTGGCCTCTCACTAAAGTTCATTTTTTTAAGTACATGTTTTTTATTTATTTCAGATAGAGCAGTGGTCAGCAAACTGTGGCTCACGGGCCACATGCAGCAATTTGGCCCCTAGAGTGTGGCTCTTCCACAAAATACCAAGTACAGGCGCACACGTACAGTGTGATTGAAACTTCGTGGCCCATGCACAGAAGTCGGTATTTTGTGGAAGAGCCACACTCAAGGGGCCAAAGAGCCGCATGTGGCTTGTGAGCAGCTGTTTTCCAACCACTGAGATAGAGGAAGACAGAGGGAGAGACCACTGAACCACACCGGCCAGGCTCCCTAAAGTTCATTTTAAGCTACAATGCAGGCTCTGACAACATGCTCCTACGGACCTCAATGCTTTGCCCATTTCTGGCACCACTAGAACTTTTCTTAGAGCCAGGAGTCCTTTCCCAAAGCCCGGGATCAGCCAGAGGTTTTTTCCCTCCATCAGCATGACCCAGACACACCCACCCCCTGGCCCCAACAGGAGTCTGCCAGCGGGAAATCAAGCTAAGGAATAGTCCAGGAATTTTCTCCAACTACAGGAAATGAGCCAACATCCGAAGTTTGACTGGGATGACTTGAAATGAAACACAGCTCTAAAACCTGCTCCCTGCTATCCATCTGAGAGCATTCTATTCTGCAGCCCTCACTTCAAGGCTGTGGGGCAGAGGATGTGGACCATTTAATATATTTTAGATTTGCAGGAAACAAAGACCCCCCTCCAACTGTAGTTAAGATAAGGGCTTGTCGGGAGAAGAGGCTAGGACCACAAAGCCATCAGCAAAGGAAATCTTTATACCCTCTTTTCTCTTTTTTTCCCCCCCTTCATGTCATGGCTGCCTTGCTTTTGGTTCATGCTCCATTCTCCCCTGTCTGTTGGTCATCATCTCCTAACCTCAGTTAAATCATGATCTTTGAGCTCAGGTCCAACTCAGTTTCCCAATTCGAGCTCCTGAGGGAGCGGGACCATCAGCTGACTCATCTTTCTTAAGCACTCAACTGCAGGACAGAACGTGGCTGGGCAGGCATGGGCCCTCCTCACGCCTGATACAAGCCAGATCACAAGATACAAAGCAGGGCTACTGTCCCATCAAATCAGCAAGGTGACCAGAAGGGCAGCTGGGAAGAGGGTGTGGCTGAGCCAGGAGGGGAACAAAAGAAAACCACACTCACGTGCCAGGCAGAACGCAGGCCAGCAGAGCACTTCCCTGCCCAGAGCTGTGCCAAGACCTTAGCTTTGTGACTAGTATCACAGCAGCCCAAGGACAAATGTGATGAGCAGAGCCTTGTTTGGGAGCTTCCAAAAGTGGGCACAGATTCCATCGGGGTCCTATTCTTTTATCAACTGAAAACATTTCCAAATGTCCCTTCTTCTGGGTTAGAGGAGGTATGAGGTGGTTCATGGTTGTTGTTTTTAATACATGGGCAGTGCTCAAGTGATGTTTCAGAATGGACAATAAGAAAGGATGGAGGGGGGAAGGGATCAAATGAGGCAACCACATCTGCTACAGATTGGAGGTGATTTATAAGCCGTCCCCTGTCCTCCCTGACCTGAGCAGGAAAGGAGGATGGAATGGGAAGAAAATAACCCCAGTGATGTCTCAAAGAGAGAATGCTGGATCATGGGTACCCAGGCAAGGGGGGGCATGTCAGGGCCAACCAGGCTCTCTCACCCAATGAGAGGAAGGCAAGACTGTAAATACCACCCAGTAAAGCCCCAACCAGGAAGGAAACAAGGGTCCTCATACCCTCTCTTTCCAGCCTGTCTCCCAAGCCTTGGGCTCTGTAGAAATGGCCAGAAGCCCCCAGCAGTGCCCAAAACAGCAAGAAAAAAAAGTGAGGGAAAGGCCCAGCCTGCCCATGTCCCAGGAGTTCTCCAGGTTGAGCTAAGGCACAATCTAGCACCTCCCCGGCTATTGGACATGAGGGTTTGGGCAGTCACAGGAACTGTGGCCAACCTGCGAAATCCTGCTATGCAGCCTTACAGAGTTGGGTGGAAGCTAGAAGAAGTGAGAAGGAGGGGAACAGGGAGAAGAAAAGCCAGCATAGGACTGAGCTCCATGAAAGCAAAAGGTCTTCCCCAGCACCCAGCTAAAGGAAGAGGCAGCCTCCTATACCGAATTATGCATGTGTGCACTGGGCAAACAGGCCGACTAGTGAGGGCCGGGGTCTGCTGGGTCATTTACATGCTGGCGATGGCATTCATGGAGCCTTTGGCAGAGTTCAAAGGAAAGAGCTGGAGAACAGACATTCAAGACATAAGCAAACTGCTACACTTCTGCAGTTTCTGGTAGGTGGGGCAGAAAGGTCTCCTCAGGAGATTACGCAGACTGGTGCCAAAATATGTGTGCGTGACACGCGGCTCCCACTTCCTATTACACACCCTTTATCCCTGAATCTCAGCCTCCCACTCGTCTGGCAGGCTCCTTTAAAACCAAGGCTGGCCCTAGCTGGTTTGGCTCAGTGGATAGAGTGTCGGCCTGCAGACTGAAAGGTCCCAGATTCGAATCCGGTCAAGGGCATGTACCTTGGTTGCGGGCACATCCCCTGTAGGAGGTGTGCAGGAGGCAGCTGGTCAATGTTTCTCTCTCATCGATGTTTCTGATTCTCTATCCCTCTCCCTTCCTCTCTGTAAAAAATCAATAAAATATATGTATATATTATAAAAATAAAAAACCAAGGCTATGTCACCACCTGGAGAAGGCCTGACCTATACCCCCAAGTTGGGTAGGTGACCTAATTGGTGCTCCTTCAGTAACCTATGGCTGCCTTCCTTAGAGTCCTCCAATTCATCCATCCATTCACAGCATTTCTTCCAAAGGGAAGCCTCCTCCAACACACTCAAATAAGACAGACCTCCCTACACATCTACCTCATAGTTTTATCCAAGTCAGTTCTCAGATTTTCAGTACTTATGTACCTCTGCTAGCCCCCGAATGTAAGCTTCATAAAGAAGAGGATTTGTTGGGCCTTTACCACTCACTGTTCCCCCTGCACCTACCACAGTACCTGGCCTGCACTGAAACTCAACAGATAGTGACTTAATAAAGGAATAAATCAGTCCTATGACAACATATTATGGTTATATCTATTGTCTCTCTTCTCACCTGGGTTGTGAGATCTTTAAGGGCAAGGATGGTATCTAATTGGTCTTTTCTCCTCAGCACAAGAAGCAAGGTAGGGTCAAGCATTTCTGGCTCCTGTGGGTGAATATTTCCCATCACCATGGTGAGCCAAACAGCTCACCTCATTTTGTTCTTTCATGGTACTTAGCATCATTCCTAACCCATAGCAGGTGCTCAGCATCTGTTTTCAGATGATTTACCTTTTAAGGAACCTCCACCTAAGGCTGGGAATGTATCCTCTATGCAAAACAGTGACAAGTATGCCCCTGAGTGGCCATGACACTGACAAGAAATCCTTCATGGTCACCAGGCATGGACAAGAGCAGTGTTTTGAACAAAAGGAGCCTGCCTGTGAGGTAGAAGACCTGAGTGTCAGTCCTCACCCTACACTTTCTGGCTGGGTGGCACGGGAAAAGCATCAAATTCCTTGGCACGTATTTGTATCATCTCTAAAAGTGGGGGAAGTTCCCCCTGGCCCCCAGGCATAAAGTCCACCTTCCCATGGTGTGGTAACTGAATATGACAGCCAGTCACACGGACCCAAGTTTGAATCCCACCTTCTCTGATTTTCAGCTGTGTAACTTGAATAAGTGACTTGATGAGATTTGAGTTCAGTTTCCTCATCTGTAAAATAGGGCTAATAATAGTTTTCATGGATGGAATAAGATGATGCATGCAAAGGACTTTGTTACAAATGAGCACAGCTAGCAGTTTATTGATGGTAGAAGGTTATAATGGAAAGACCATAGGTTTGGACTGAGAAGATCTACTCTAGTTAGTGGAGTAATAATGGGCAAGCTGGGTTGTAAGGTTCAGTTGACTCATGTCGAAAGTGGAGGAAACAAAACCAACTCTGGCCTAAGTCGCTCCCACCCAGGATACCTGCATTTACTGTTCCCAACAGTGCATCCCCCTCCCCAGCTTTTCTGTGGCTTTCCCATCATTCAGATCTTATCTGAGCTCAGATGTCATCTACTCGATGGCTTTCCCTGCACCTCTCCAATGTCACCCACCTGCCCTATATTTATTTTATTTCCTTCCTGGAAGTCACTTCTGTCTGAAATTGTCTAATTTTTGTGTTTATTGTCTAGCACCTTTCTTATTAGAATCTCAGCTGTATGAAGCAGAAAACCTGGTCTGCCCTATACTCAGCTGTATCCCCAGAGCCTAGAATGCTGCCTTGCACACGTTAGGGCTCAACAAACACTGAATGAATGAAGTCAGGAAGGAAGGGGGGAGGGAGGGAGGAAGGAAGGAAGGAAGGAACATCCTCTAGGATCACTGTGAAGAAACAAATGAGTAATGCAAGTAAAAGTGCCTAGCACAGTGCCCGGTACATACTAGCCCCGTTATGTTAATTTCCCTTGTTTTTCCAGGGAACTAATTTTTAAGCACTATAGTCTTTAATCATTATCTCAGCTTGGAATTTTAAAACTTGCTTAAATTGAGCCAAGGTTACCAGACGGAAGACAAAAAGAGTGGGGAGGGGGAGTCATAATTAACCTCCACATGCAGATCTCTACCAAGCGCTTAACACCTCCAAAATGTCTGAGCAACTGAGCCTCCCAGGATCCCCTGAGTGCTCCGGAAGACAGGTCATCAATTGAGCTACTTCTGCATCTGCACACGTTGCAGATCAGACACAAAGACAAATGATGCTCAGTCCAGTGCCAAGGGGTCAGCGCCAGCCGGGGTATAGATTGCAGGCTGGACCCCTGAGAGGACTCAAGTCTAAAATGTAGGCCCAGTTTGGTACTGACCAGGATGGGGACCAATATAATTACCCTAAGATGCTGGAGGATCCTGCTGTATTCTGCAAGTGCTGCCCCCTCCACTTGGCCATTTATTGCCGGAGCCCTTCTGTTCATTCTGGGTCATCTCTCCTATCCTCCCTTTAGTCCACCCAAGTTGGGTAGCTCTCTTACTCTACCCAAGGTCCCAGGCCAACATGATAGATGAGTCTGTCTTCCCATCTTCTTTCAGATGCTGCCAGACTATTGCAGGTCAAGCAGCCTGACCGCCAGCAAGCAAAGGTAGCAATGACCTCACTTTGCCCATACATTCAAGGCATATATATTCTACGCCACTGAGCTTCAGCTGCTCCAAAGCTGAAAGGTAGCACATCAGAGGTCAAGAGGTCAAAGTTGCTGTCAGGGCTCCATCTCCCCAAAGGGCTCTTTCCCAGTGGACTGGGCTTAAATTCTAGATGGCAGCCAGAACTCACAGCCCTGACCCTCTCTCAACTCTGCGGGACAAGACACGAGAAATGTCAGATGTGACCCCTGCCAGATGTGAACCTCCACTTAAAATGTCAAAAAAAAATTTGCAATTCTCTATGTGCAGATACCACATTGCCTATAAAATGCCAAAGCAAGGCCACAATGGAATTAATCTGTGGTTCTCACCACTGCACTCAGCCCATTACTCCCAGAAAACCATTATCGTGTGCAAGGAACAGACTGATATGGGTTGAATGCCAGGCCCATGACCCAAACCCAGCTTGCATCATCTCCACTGGACTGGAGCACAGGCAGAGTCTCCTCTTTATTTCTATAGGTCAAACTCCAGACACAGAGGGGGAGACTTTGCTTGATGACCAGCTGCAGAAAACAGGTACTAGGATACCAAGTCTAGCAGAAGAGATTGGGTGAGGCAGGGGAGACACAAAGAGGATGGCCCTCAAGCCACCACACATCAATGCCCCCAGTGCCTGGGGAGAGGGTCTTCTAAGGGCATGGGTTGACAGATAACCTTGAACTCCATCTTCTAGTCAGTTTGGCTGCAACCTTGACCCCTTCAGTCCCACTTACACTTGATACGCAAGTTTCTTAGTGAAAGAGAGAGCCAGTGCTGTTAACAACAGATTCCTGGGCAGGCCTGCTCTTCCTAAATAGCTGCCCTGATTCTTTGGGATCCTTCACTTGGTGCTTTTCTAGCCTCCCCTCCTCAATTTTAAAGTTACTTAAACTATATTGAGTCCTAATGTCCAGCCAGACCAACCTGCTGTGTGACCTTATGAAATCCTTCACTCCTCGAGCCTCAGTTTATGTATCCCTAGAATAGGTGGTTAAATTAAACAAGCTCTAACATTTCATTTTAGCACCAATATTTTGTAATTCCATAATTGTTTGAAAGATAATCAGCTGGAGTCATCTGTAACAATGATATCCACATTATCAGAATTCAACCTGGATCTGAAACTTTCTGAAGTTTTCCTCAGCTTGGTAAATGTTTTGTAAGTCAATTTCTCCTCCCCACATTCTTATTCCACATAGAGGTGGTGGGTCAAGAAGGGAAGAGGCATTGGGCAGATTGAGAAGAAATTAGGAAATACTGCTGACTAGCATCTCCTTGGAAGGAAGAGAAAAATGTATATGTTCAGGCTCATTGGTTGACAGCTCCTGAGGCCTCTCCTACCCCTCCTTTTGCTGAAATATGTGAAATCTGCCCCAGTGGTCTGGAGCCATGCCACCCTCCCTGGGAGAGGAGATCTGGTGCCAAGCTCCTGATGGCTACTCACATCAACACCCTGGGAGTCGTCCTCCATACCACTCTCTCTCTCATCCTATATCCAATTCATCATCAATTCCAGCCAATGGTACCACCAAAATATGTCACAACTCTGCCAGCTGTCACCCATACCACTGCCCACACTCCATCTCTGGCACCTAGCACAGTGTCTGGACTCAGCAGGTACTCAATAAAGATTTGTTGAGTGAATGGAGTCCAAGAGGACTTCTTTCTTCCTGAGGAACAGAACTAAGAGATAGGCTGTTTTTGCAAGGCAATAATGAGTTCAATATTTCCTGCCCAGCCAAAGAATAAATAAGCACATTCAAACCCTGCACCACCACACCACTGAGTTAAAAATTCCTCTCACCCGCCGAAACCGGTTTGGCTCAGTGGATAGAGCGTTGGCCTGCGGACTGAAAGGTCCCGGGTTCGATTCTGGTCAAGGGCATGTACCTGGGTTGTGGGCATATCCCCAGTGGGGGATGTGCAGGAGGCGGCTGATCGATGTTTCTCTCTCATCGATGTTTCTGACTCTCTATCTCTCTCTCTTCCTCTCTGTAAAAAATCAATAAAATGTATTTAAAAAAAAAAAATTCCTCTCACCCTCCTTCCCATTCAGGTCTCAAGACTCAAGAGTGACAATGAAACCACAGGCATCTCCTCACTGTGCAGATAAGATCTGAGTGTAAGTATCAGTTTAACATCTGAACAGTATTAATTCCCAGGAGCCATCTCCTGCCCTTAGGCACTGTAACAATATCCAAAGAACACATACCCTCCACATGCGCACGCCCGCACACACACACACACACACACACACACACATCATGCTTGGGGCAGAAGAAAGCAGGGCTATAACTCAGATCCCTCTCTGAGATAACATGGCTCCGCCCACAGGAACATTAAGAGTCTGTACCTCAGTCCACTGGCCTGGC
The DNA here is from genome assembly GCF_000327345.1 of Myotis davidii. Classification (NCBI taxonomy): domain Eukaryota; kingdom Metazoa; phylum Chordata; class Mammalia; order Chiroptera; family Vespertilionidae; genus Myotis; species Myotis davidii. The sequence goes on along the minus strand of NW_006383013.1, from coordinate 3,864,290 downwards.
TGGAATGGTCTTCTCTTCATGAGTGCAAAGGACAACCCTCCCACCCCACCTGCCCCTATCACCAGGGCCAAATTCTCAGAGTTTGCACACAGCTTGAAGAGAAGAAAGGATGATCTGATACCCCTGCTCACCCCACTTTCTAGAACTCTGCATCCATCTACAGGGAGTCACTTGCTATAAGTGAGCTAGAGGTTGTCTGTGTGGCTCTCTGGTTCCCCTGACATCACATCTGAAGATTTTCTTCATTATTTCACACTGGTGGCTCTACCTCCAAACTTCCAATCCCATTACACCCTCACTGGACATGTCTAGAAGTCAACCTCTCAGCCCAAGACACAGAACCAGGCTCTCACAGCCGATCTGGCCACAACTGTGGGGGCTGGGGGATCCCCACATGGGTCCTCTCCTGGAAAGTCCCAGCCTCCCCACTCAGCTTTCTCGAATGCACTTCCATGTTGGCCCACCTGCCCCTCCGTTCTGACTGCTCTAGGGGCACATTGCATCATGGTTAGGTGGTTAAGCTCTGGAGTCAGACAGACTTGGTTCAGGTTTGTACCCTTGAAGGGAGTAGACCCAAGGGATTCACATGACCTCGCCAAGGCTCCAGGCTCTGGTCTGTACAAGGTAAGTCACAAGGCCTGCCTCACAAGACTACATGGGAAGCCAATGAGTGAACTACCGCATGGAAAGCTCCTTACAGACATCCCTCCTTACTCGCACTCACTTTCTGCAGTTTTAGTTACCCACAGAACCATGTGTCTGGAAATATTAAATGGAAAATTCCAGAAATAAACAAATCATACATTTTAAATTGCTCACCATTCTGAGTAGCACAAGGAAATCTCATGTCCTGGCTGTGAATCATCTCTTTGTCTAGTGTATCCACGCTCTATACACAACCTGCCCATTAATCACTTAGGAGCCTTCTTGGTGATGAGAGAGAAAGAGCAAGACTACATTCACATAACTCTTATTACAGTATCAATGTACATAAAAGCCTAAGCGACCATTATGACTGAACAACCGAAACAACCGGTCAACCAGTCACTATGATGCGCACTGACCACCGGGGGCAGACACTCAATGCAGGAGCTGCCCCCTGGTGGTCAGTGCACTCCCACAGGAGGAGCGCCGCTCAGCCAGAAGCTGGGCCCATGGCTGGCGAGCACAGCTGTGGTGGCGGGAGCCACTCCGGACTCCGCGGCAGCACTACCGAGTGGTGGCAGCAGGCACAGCAGGCTGGGATGAGTGCAAGGGGCACGTCACCAGCTCGGGCTCCTCCCTGGACACCTGACACTTGGCGCACTGCTACATCCCTTGGAGGATGTCCGACTGCTGGTTTAGGCTGGATCCTGGTCTACAGGAATCAGGCCTAAATCAACAGTTGGACATCCCCCGAGAGGGTCTCAGATTGTGAGAGGGTGCAGCCCAGGCTGAGGGACTCCCACCCCCCACCCCCACCCCATTCATAAATCTTTGCACTGGGCCTCTAGTATTGTTATAATTGTTCTATTTGAAGGGTTATAAATTAGTTGTTAATCTCTTACTGTACCTAATTTATGAATTAAACTTTATCATACATATGTATGTATAGGAAAAAGCATAGTATAAAAAGGGTTTGGTAGTATCTGCAGTTTCAGGCATCCACTGGGGGTCTTAGAACATATCCTCCAAGGATAAGGGGAGACTACTAGATATAAAAGTGAGTCACTGATGGAGGCCAAACCCTTCCAATTCCTAGTCACACCCTTTCTACCAGACAACACTGCTGGTTGTCATTGTCCCTTTGACACCGGTTTTCTTACCAATACCCTTCTCTTGTAGAATGCCCCTCCCAATTCACTCCTCTCCCCAAGGAAAGCCTGAAGAGTAGGCATCTAGGTGGTAACAGTGGTTCTTTCTGGGAGGTGAGATTCCAAGTGAGCTTCATTTTCTCCTTCATGCATTTCTCTGTTTTCTAGACTGTTTTTCCTGTGTCTGTTTTATTTTGCAGTATACATGGCACATGTATTCTTTGCTAAAATGAAAGAAAATATAAAGCTATTCCAAAAATTCCCAGGCCTTATTTCTAGAAGATAGTTCATGGAAGAGAACTAAGGGTGATGAAACATTCTCATTGGACCCTCAAGGTCTAGGCCACAAGTGGCTCCATGTAATATGCCTGATTATGGAAGGAGAAGCACCATCCACAAAGCAGGTGTTCACCGAGTGCTCACCCCTTGCGAGGAGCCATGTGTGCACAAAACAAAGTCCTAGCCAGCCCTCAGGGTGACAGGTTCTATTCAGGTAGACAAACAATAAGCAACACAAACACCTATGTACTATGTCAGGTGATGTTAGGTGCTATGAAAATTAAGTAAGGAGGGGGATGAGAGTGCTGGGAGGGAAATGCTATTCTGGGAAGGTGCTTGGGTTATGTTTTCCCAATGGGATTCATTTGTGCAGAGACCTGGGGAGGGAAATAGCCAGGACAAACGCTTGGAGGCTGGATTGGGCTTAGCAACTGGAATAGCCTGAGCCAGGAGAGTGGGAAGAGAGGGGGATGGAAGGTGCTTGGCCTCCCAGGTCATGCTGAGGATTCAGGGCCTCTCAGGTCATGCTGAGAATTCAGGGGCTCCCCAGTCATACTGAGGGCACAGGGGCTCACTTTGAGTGGCATTGGAAGCCACTGGAGAATTCTGAGAGAGTTACATATCTTGACTTTCATCTTAAAGATCATTCCATTCTGCTGGGTGAAGAACAAAAAATGTAAGGTGTCAAGAGTGGAAGCAAGAGTCCAGTAAGGAAGTCAGTATAGTAATTCAGGCGAGAAGTGGTGGCAGTGGTTTGGATGACCAGAATAAAGAGTGTGGTAATGTTCTTGGTCCATTTGTCAAGGGACAGCCTACAGGCTTTGCTGACAGATTAAACATGGGGCATGAGAGACAAAATGTGTCCATGCAATTCTAAGTGTGCTAGGTGTAACTAGGAGGATGGAGTGGCTGATTCTAAAACAAGACTAGGCAGAGAAGGGCAGGGCAGGAAGTAAAAGATGTTAAAGCATGTAAGAGTTGATAAAATTAGTATATGACAAGCAGGTAGAGATGAGAATCAAGCAGGTAGTTCTATAAATTTAAGCTCAAGTGAGAGGTCCAGTCTGGACCTATAGTTCTGAGAGAACTAAACTGGGCATTTTATCTACAATTCCTCATTTAATATTCTGAATTATTCTGTGGAATGGCTATGACTTTGTTCCTGTTTTTAAAATGACAAATCTGAGATTCTGAGACAGAAAGTGACTTGCGCCAAGTTTGAGCACACAGAACAGACTCACTCGCATTCACAGCTGGATCTGTCTGATTCCACAGCATATGTCTCAGGCCTTTAAAAACTCCAGATTATAGTAACCCCATGCCCAATAACTCAAGGAACATGACAGCCTGCACCTTCCATGTTCAGGAAGCTGAGCCCTTCTACCTATGAGGTCTGCAATTCTTCTTGTTGCCTGAACATCTGTGGCATCCAGATCCCAGACTGATGTCTAGCTCTTATGCATGGGCTTCTGCTTTGGTTTCCTGATCCCTCCTCACCCCCCAATCCTCTAAGAGACCTGGAATCAGGCTCTAAACACTAGCCTACAGTACTGTAGCTCTATTTCCCCATCAGTTATTACTAGTCCCCTGCCTGGGCAGGCATTCAAGGTGTCTGCTCTTGGGAGGTAACCATGAGCTTGGAGATGCCATGACATTGACCTCAGATGGCTCTCCCCACTGTGGGACCTTGGTCAAATCATTTGACTTTTATGGCTCAGTTTTCTCAACTGTCAGAGCATGGAAGTTAGATAGGATCTTTGAGACTATGAACTATGTGGAAAGGGTGAGTGTTCCTGAATACAGGTATTTTACAGTGGGCTTTTGATCCTGCAGTTCCATTTTGAATCCTGGTTCTGATGCTCAGTAACTGGAGAGCCATGAGCAATTTAATCCCTCCATCCTATTCTTACATTTCTAAAATGAGGGTGACCATATCAACCCCACAGGGATGCCAGTAGCACAGTCATATGGCACATGGGTGTTCTCTAAGGGATAGTTTTCTAAATATTCACTTTAGAAAAGTCCAAGAGCACACAGTGAGATACATGGAAGTTCCCCAATTCCATAGGCTTCCCTTCTTCCTTGGCACATGTAAAAGATTATAGCATGCTCCACTCAGCCTTCTGATGACATTTTACCTCCTGACTTGACCTACCCCAAAACTTGACATCCTAACTTAACAGCTCACCCTTCCATTCATCCTGGTCTTATTTCTTCAAATCCTACTCCCAAGAAGACCCTGGTAGAGGTATTAGAAGAAAAGGAGAAAGGTGAAAATATATCTCCTTGCCTGTCCCATCCACCACCAGAAGCAGCAGCTTTCTATTAGCAGAATCAGATCAATACAAAATATGAATGATCACCAGAATTACTACCATGCCCATGGCTCCCATATACCAGGCAGAACCACAAAGTGTTGTGAAGATTGGAATAGAGTGTGGATCTGGTGTCAGACCACTTGGTTTCCAATCCTGGACCAACTACTAATCAGATGGCCTTGGACAAGTCACTTGATTTTGAGCCTTCCTCAACTACAAAAATTATGTCATCCCCTCTGACTTATAGATAGAAACACTTAGCCTCTGGATATAAAGTATTTACTCAGGAATAAATAACAAGGAGGGAATTACCTGAAGTCTGCGTAAGTCTACGTACATGACCCCAAAGCTCATGCTTTTCTCACGACATCTGGATACCCAGAGCACTGCAGGCTTACATCTCACTTACTTGCTGAGAGGCCTTAGGCAAATTACTTAACCTGTCTGAGATTCCATGTATCTCATATATAAAGTGAAGACCTCTGCCTGCCTCAGGGGCCGTCGTGGGGACCTGGATAGCCTGTGAACAACTTGGGCACGGTGTGTGCATGAAGCAGTCCCTCTGTGACTTAGAGATCCATTCTCACTGCTACCTCAGGGATAATTCAAATTAGAAACATTCATATGTCCAAGGCAGTCCTGGAACAAGTAGGTCCTCCATAGCTGTTCTCTGCAACTTAAAAGCCATATCCAAGATGATATGGCTATGAATGACAAAGCTAATATTCACACACAACTCTTTGCTCCAGTCTATGGCTCGGCCAAGCCATCCAGGGACCTAAGAGAATCATGCTCCCACCATTAGCCTGCTCCCTTATTCCTCCTACCCCAGCTCAATTTTCAACTACCTAAACAGATTCTCACACAGCAGAAAAAATCACCAAGTCAGAAAAGCCCCTTTTTGCCAGCTCAGTGCAGGATCCCCTAGCAAAAATGCTTCTGCCTCCATTCCATAGAACAGGAAGAATAGCATCCTATTGACATCCTAAGGCATGAAACAAATTAATTCTCCAAACACAGTCCAGAGCACATATTGGCCCAGTGAGGGTCAGCTAAATACACACAGAAACCAACACAGCAATTCTGAAGCCATTAGATCCCTGAGGAAATGGTGGTGCTGAGAAGGCACCTATCAATCAAAGCTGATCCTGGAGGAGCCGTGCATGTACACACTGCCAAAAGAATTAAAAACTCAAATCCATACAGCCTGAATTCAGGTTCCTGTACCTCAGGCTCTGCCTGGGACACAGCACCCTTCAGAGGTATTTTGCAAGAAGCACCAACCCTCAGACTTCCCCTAAAAGATACTTAGCCCTTTTTCTCTGACCACAGAACAATGTTGACAGATGAAAACTGGTATGGTCCTTCATAGTTACCCTCTTGCTCTGCCTTTTCCCCTTCCTGTCCAAGTGCCAGGATGAGTCAGATGTACCCACATGGACTATATTCTGGACCTGGCTCAGCAGAGCCAGTCAGCCAGGAGTGTCCTCCTTGTCCCTAGTTCTGCCAAATTCAATTATTTCTCGATACCACCTGCAGAGTTTTGCTCCTACAACAAAAGTGAACAAGCCACTCTAATTCATCCCATGCTTCCCATGACACACAGACTAAAGTCCAAAAGCTTTTGCCCACTATCCTACAGTTCCCAGCATCCACTGCAACTACCACCCATGGAGAAGCAGCCACATGCTTGGGGTGGGATGGCTCCACCCTCAGCTCCAGGGGCATTCCATTCTCATTGGTTCAGAGAAGGGCATGTGACCCAAGTTGTTCCAACCAAAATGAACTCCAAGACTTGTTCAGTAACTTGGGGAAGAGAAGTACTCTCTGGCTCTTAATGGTGAGGTGTGTTGGCCTGAGTTCTAGAGTGGCCGAGAGATTTTTCTACTATGGACAGAGCCAGCCTGAGCCCCTGATAATATCGGATACCCCCAGACTGAAACAAAGCTGAGGTCCATTCTCTAAAATGCTAGTTATATAAACCCAACCCTTCCCCGAAAAATATTATCTCTATAGTTAAGCCAGATTAAGTTGGGTATCCCGTGATAAGGATCATCCTAACTGAAACACCTACTATTCCAGGTTCTTCAAAAAGGTGCCTGAACATACTTCTCCAGTCCCTTCCCTCACTCAGTCCTCCACCCACATGCTATAAAGGTTAGTTTCCTGTGTACTGAGAAGTCCTCAGTTTCTTTCCTTATCTCATGCCATTCCCTTGGCCTGTCAACCTTAGTCTTTCGCCCCAACTGCTGATGTTGGTCTTTATGAATTCCAACTTTGCAATGAAACCTTCCTCACATCCCCGCCCCCGGTAGGGCATAGGTGTCCCCTCCAAGGAAACCATCATATTCTCCATGGAAACCCCCATCCTCTCCCTGGAAATACACATGGTCCCTTCTATTCCAGACCCAGGCCTCCTGCTAAGATTACATACATACATGAGGCCCTTCACTAGAGAATGCCTACCATTACTTTCCTCTGCACTAAACACAATGCCCTAGGTAAAGGAAGTACCCAGTAGATGTTTGCAAAATGTAATTTGTGGAAGTCTTCACCTGGCCATCTTGGTCTGTGAGTAGTGTTGGCTTTCCAGAGGCATTTTCCTCTCTCATCTCCCAGACCTCTATGGACCACAGATGCACATTTTGAGAGATGACGGCCTGGGGAACACTATGGACAAGGAAGGGGTGGGAGATCAGTAGGGGATCAGCAAAGCAAAACTGCATTGCAAACCTCCTTTAAACATAATATTCAAACTTCAGCAAGCCACTGGAGTCCCTTCATGTGCCCACAAGGGCTCTCTCTGAACCACTTCTATCAGATCCACCCCCAACCATTGTGAAACTCTCCCTAGCTCAGCTCCCCAGGTTTCAGTCCCAGCTATACCATTAACCACTTGTATGTCCTTGGGCAAGTCATTTAACTGCTCCTGGCCCTCATCTCTAAAATTGAAGAAGGTAAAATAGCCATGCTCTAACATTCCACCCACTCTCTAAGATGCTAGGATTCTATGTAAGAAAATTGATTTTCTACTTTCCCAACCCCTCATTTGGAGAAATCCAAGACTCTAACACTAAAAAAGAGTTAGAGTTTTTCCCACCCTATAAGCTTTCTATCTCTTCCCTATTTCATAGGTAAAGGGACATATTTTCTCCCAAGGAGGCTAACATGGTGCCTGCCTTAGGTGCCAAGGAGAGAGAGGTTTGGCAATCCTCCCTTCCTTCTTAAAACATAAAACCTAAGATGGCAAAATTTGCCAGCTGCCTCATTACACCCAAAATCTAAATCTGGAAGCTCAACACCATGAGTAGCTGTTGTGGAAAAGGGCTCATGATGCATCTTTACTAGTAGGTGAAAAATCAAGCTAGTGTGAGAGCTTCCAAAACATGATTCCCATGCCTGGCACAGAGCGGGCACTCAATTAGTATTTGCTAAATTAGTGAATGGACTTCTTTTCAAACAAAATAGCACACCCTGGATTGTGGATGCTTATAAAATTAAGCTGGAAAGACAGCAACCAAATTTTCCCATTAGTAATTTCTGGAGGGGGGACTTACAGGTGCCTTTTTGTTTTGGGTATTTTCTACATGTTCTGTAACAAACATATTATTTTGTAATAAAATCATTAAGTTACCTTTATAAGGAATTAACTGGTGTAAAAAAAATAACTACACAGATACAAAAAAAGAAAGAGTGACTGTCATCCAAAATCCACAACCTACACAGAAACCGAACTTCTTACCACCCACACATCCACCCCTTCTCAGAGAATGCCTCCCTGCCTTCCCTTTTCAGGGGAGTCGAGTGATCGCCTTCAAGTGTTCACCTCACCAGCGTCACAAGTATGGAGGCAGCCCCCATTCCTCTAAGACTTGGAGAAAAGCAGACAGGAAGCTAGCCTGTCCACTTCTGGCATCCACCTTGCCAGGACCAACCCATCAGTCCTGGAAGAGAATCCAGGGAGGGCATGGACAAGCTTCCATCTCATGGAGCCCCTGTCTACATGTGTGTATTCCCTCACCTCCAGGGTGGGGGCAGGGGGGTGAAAAAAATTAATTCCCATATCTTGGCAAGCTTTTCAGGAATTTAATATTTGATCAGTGCCCCATTAACACATCTCCTTTATCTTCCCACATCTTCCTGCCTCTCCTTATTGCTCTAGACCAGTGGTTCTCAACCTTGGCTGCACATTAGAATCACCTGGGAATCTTTTTAAAATCCTGATTTCTGGGCCTCATCCTCCAGAAATTCTGTTTCTTTGTTATGGCGTGAGGCCACAACATTAATAACAAAGAAACAGAATTTCCGGAGGACAAGGCCCAGAAATCAGGATTTTAAAAAGATTCCCAGGTGATTCTAATGTGCAGCCAAGGTTGAGAACCACTGCTCTAGGCCAAGTCCATGGCCTGAGTTCTTGTCCTTCTTCCCAGCTCGCCTCCCATCTATTCAGAGCAGAGCAGCTCAAGGTGGGCCAGGGGCCCACACAACTCAGGAGCAGAGGTGACCTCGGGTGAACCCACAGGGAGGGTGGTCAGGAAGACTCCAGACAGAGGAGGAGGGACAGAACTTTAGGTGACAAGCCTCTCACTAATTAGCAACAGGTGAGGAAGAGAAGAGGGGGACAGAGGGCAAACATTTGCTATGGGCTCCTGGGCCAACAGACCTAGAAGGAGGCTGGCCTGGTAGCTCTTACAGAGGGAAGAAACATGGAGAACCCTCACAGCACAGAGGGGCAGCCATGCTCCAAAGAGGTCCCTGTTTCCTCCTTCCTCTGGGCTCTCTCTGATCCAGAACAAGCAGGCCTGTGGACTCTGGGGGGAACTCCCAGCACTGCCAAACAGGTGAGGTCCAAGCGGCCCAGACAAGGCAGAATTCAGAAAGGCCCACCATCTGTGAACTTAACCTCTCAAGCCTCACTTTCCTCACCTGCAAAAGGGGATACGAATTCTCACTTTCCTCACCTGCAAAAGGGGATACGAATTCCCACTTTCCCTAGTTGTGGGGATTCAGAGAGATAATTTTGGAAAATCATTTTGCTCATCACTTGGCATCTGAGAGAGTTCCATATGTGGCCAGGATAATCAGCATTTTCTTAACTTCTCTGATTTTCCTCACCTTCAGCTCCTCCTTCAGCTCTCGGAACAAATACTCATTCTTCTGAGCCACTTTCCCACTCGGAGATGGGATGTTAGAGGGTGAGGTCAGACAGACCTCAGTTTTAGTCCCAGCCTGGGCACCTCTCTGTGCCTCAGTTTCCTCATCTGTAACAAGGCAACGATAACAACAGCACCTCCCTCCAAGACTCATTGTGAGGATTCAGCAAGGTGACACACATGAGTCCCTCGCCCTAAGGCCCGCACAGAGTGAGCACTTGTTCAGTGTTAGCTGTTCTTTTGCCCCTGACTTTATCCTTTCAAATTGGGTCCCCATAATTCCCAGAGTCCCCAGTACCTTTCCTTCAGAGCACTCATCATAATTTGTAATTAGAAATTTCTTTGTTTTGTTTAATATTTGCCTTTCCATTCAAGCTCAAAGTCCATGAGGGATAAACCACATGTCTCCCCTGATTGTGGCTGCATTCCTGGTACTGTGCCTGGATAGAGTAGGTATTTAATAGATATCTGTTGGGTGAATAAGTGCATGAATAAATGAATAGAATATTAGCGTTGGCATGGATGATCACCAAGGTCCCTTCCAGCTCTGAGAGCCTCTGACTACTCTCAATTTTTTGACAGTTTTGGAAGAAAAGCTTAAAATGAGCCCCTGAGAAGCTGTTTCACAGATCCCCGGGGAAGCCTCAGGATGCATGCTGCCGACAGACTTCCGAACACTCAAGTTGTGCAGAGACTTACTCTGATTTTTTTTAACCTGCAAAGAGAGCTGAATTTCCAGGTTAGGCTTATCATCTCCTCCCTCAGGGCTGCCTGCACACAGGGCATTCAACACGGTTCTGCAGTGGGCAGCAGGGACCGGGGCCAGGCAGACAGGCTATCCCATGTCCACAGTGGACAGTCAGTCCTTGGCAAAGGAGGTCACACCTCACAGAGCAGTGGGTGACCACAGCAGTCTCTATCCTCACCTTTTCCTCCTCCAAAGAGAGAAGACTTCACATGTGTGTGCATGGAACACAGGGGGCTCTGGGACTGGCCCTGGATGTCACCACCTCACCCAGCCACAGAAAGTGCTTGCTTTCAATGCATATTCCCAGGCCCTGCTCCAGTACTCCTAAATCCCATCTGTAGAGGGGCCTGAGGATATGCATTTTATAAAAACTCCCCAGACATTTTAGTGCATGCCAAATCCTGAAAAGTATCATTCTAATGACAAGAAAATGCATCAATGTAAGCATTGTCCCCTGGAGGCTGGGTGTGTATAACCAATTACCTCCACACGTCTAACCTAACCCTGAAAGCGAAAGCTGGTCCAGCCTGCAGACACCTGCTTTGCGGCGAGGCTGTTCTGAAACACTGGTTGGCAAGCCTTATGGAATCATGTGGGAATGTTTAATTAAACTATAATGATGCCGGGTCTTACCCCTAAAGATTCTGACTCAGTTGATATGAGATGCAGCATAGGTTTAGGATTTTGGTACGGTGATTCTACTGTACAGCAAAGTTTGAGAACGACTGCTCTAACTTACCCTCCCTGCCCAGCTCCCACCTCACCAGTGCAGATGCAAACACCACCAGCTCTTGGAACAACCTCCACCCCATCAGAGGTTCAGCCTGAGAAAGAAAAAACACTGGGGTTGACTTCACAAGACCCTGGATTTCTGGAGCATAGGATCTTGTCAGAGGATCCATCCTAAAAGCCCCACATCTTTATCCCCTAGAAGTTATAAGTGACATGTGAGCAGGGACATCGGTGTCCTTGGTGTGCATGACACAACAGAACACAACTGTAATGTCCCAAAGTCCCCTTTACTGAAGTTGCATCTCAGCTCCTCCATTTACCAACTCTGCAACCTCAGGCAAGTTAGTTAACCTGCCCACCCCCACTTTCCTCATCTGTAAAATGGGAATAACATTACCTAATACTAGTTCACTGTGTCCTCACAACTTACATACAAAGCACTTAATACAGTTGCTGGAACAATCAAAGCTCAATCGATCTCAGCCAAAGACAATTTGTGAAATGGTTGCTCACTAGATGCTTCATTATTTTCTTCCTTGAGCGGGGCTTGGATCCTTAGCACCTGTTTGCCAACCTCGGATACTTACTACTCCTCTAGGGGCCCTTTTCTAACTTGCTACCTAGCTTCTCTGAGCCTCAGGTTCCTCATCTTCAAAGTGGAGGTATGAAAGTACTAACTCACATTCATTCAAAGAACCAGTGAGCTAACCTATGTAGATTGCCAACACAAGGCCTAGACCAGAGTTACTCAAAAACCAAAGGTCCTGGGAAAGGTGAGTAACAAGTGTTTCTCCCCCTTGAATTGAGGTTCAGCAAAGAACCATCCCCACCCCCTCTGGTAGCCAAGGGGTATAAGGGATGACTCCTGCAGGCCCATGAGGAGTTGACAATTCCAAATTTGGAGCCAGGGGAAAAGGCAGCCCCGCTTCCCCAACGCCCCTCTTGGGCTATGCTGAAGAATGCTGACTCCAGCTTGGGGCCCCTCTCACCAGCTCCCCATCCTCCTCACTCCATTTAGCTCTGGCAATCTAATTCCCTTTCCTCCACCCGGAAATCGATGTTTAATTAACACATTATTGGAAAAATAAACACAGTCTTCAATGAAGCTGCAATGAAGCTAATGCAGCTCAGCTTGGGGGCTACAGACCATCCCTTTAGCCACTAAAAGGCTCTGCTCTTCCCTGAGTCTCAACCAAGAAGAAATTCCCACTTCCTCCCTGAAGTCCTAATCTTGGGGGATCCTGGCTTCCTCCCTCTGTTCCCCCCCTCCTTGTCTCTAGGCAGAGAGACCACCCATCCCTTCTTACCCTTGACCCTCTGACATAGACACATGGGGAAGGAGGAGGAATTTGGTGTCCTCTGTTCCATGGGAGAAGAGGCATCTTCTGATCATCCCCCACCCCGGCCCAACTTCTATCTGTGAGGCTGTGGATGGTCCTGTCTCCCCTTTTCCTCCAAACCAGACCATCCCTCATCCAGCCGGGGGGTCAGCAGCTCTCTTGCCCTGGCTGGAGGAGAGGAAGAGGCCCAGGGGTGGTTGACCATGATGCGGACCTCCAGAGGACCCTCTCAGACCTCAGACTTTAGGAGCTGACCTGAAGATATCCCCCTGGAGAATTTGCTCCTCTCATACCCATTTTAGGTGCTCCAACTCCCACCCCCTCTTTTCCAGGGTTCAGGTTAGAGAGCGGTGCAAGGTCTCAGAGAAAGCATGAATTCTGGAGTCAGACCCAGGCTTGAACCCAGGGTCTGCTACTTGTCACTGTGATATCCTAGATATGGAACCCCACTCTGATCAGTGGGTTTTTCATCAGGCAAATGAGGGAGGACAGTACCCACCTAAAGGAACTAGAGCAGAACACAATGCTCTGCTAACAGCAGGTGTTAGATGACTGTCCATTCACCAGCATCTCCCACTGAGGGCCAGGCCCTTACAAGGGCCATGGGGAGGGTAAGTCCATCAGGGAACAGGGCCACAGAGCCAAGCAGAGATAGACAGGTTGCAGATTGTGTGCCTTCTGCCAACCCACCACCATCCCAAACAACCAAACTGCTCCTCTGACAAGGGGCCTGAGCAGGGAAGAAGGTACCTAAGACACCATGGGAAAGTTTCCAAAGTGCCATCAAAAAGGTAACCAGCAATGCCACTGCTGGGCAGCAGCTTCCTGCCCCTAAGCCTAGAGTGGCTCTGACTGGCAGAAACATCTTCAGCAGGTCTGGGTAGTGAGCCAGGTGCTCAGCAAGTTCCCAGGCTTAGGGGATCTTTGGGTTCAAATCATAACCTTGCCATTTTCTACCTGTGTGACCTTGACATGGTATTTAACCTCTTTAGACCTTAGTTTCTTTTTTGTAATATAGAGATGATAACAGTACCTACCTCATAGGGTTGTGGGAAGATTAAGTGAGATAATGGATGCCAAGTGCTTAGCATAGTATTCGGCACACAGTCAGAACTCAAATGTTGGCTAGTAGAGGTAGTTGTAGTAAGAGTGGTTAGGAGAGTAGTAGTAGTGATGTTGGTAATAGGACTAGTCAGAAGATTCAGATCTTAATCCTTTAAAGGGTGGACAAGTGAAAGTATCTCTGGAAAAAGCCTCTACTCTCAGATACATTCTTGCCCTAAAATTGGATTTCCTCTCTGGCATGCCCCTTTCCCCATCTCTATCCCATTAACAGGAAATGGGTGATGTCATCTCAAAGAAGGATGACCATATATTTTATCATCCAAACCAGGACACTTCTGAGAGTTAATAATTACACCAGGACAAAGGCCTAAATGAGACTATCTCTACAAACCAGGGCATCAGGTCACTCCATCTCAAGGTCACAGAGAAATGGCTGCATGCTCTGTCTCAAGGTCCTGGCAAAGGTAAGACTTCCCTGGTTCTCAGGATCCATTTTACTGCAGACCCCCCTTCCCCCCATATCACTATCCCATGCAAAACACACACACACACACACACACACTTGGGTAGGACCTCTAACCCCTTCCTGATTCAAGGCCAAGGCAGAATGGCTGATTAAGAGCCCTTCATCCACATTTCATGACATTATGTTTTCTAGCCAGCCTTTGGAAACAGAGCAAAACACACTGAAGCTAATGTCTGGGCTCAAGTATCCCTTTTCTGAGAAACAGGGCTAAGCAAGAAGCACACAAACTCCCAGGTTATCCAGACCCAGACACCAGCTGTATGGACCTCTGGATGGGCCCCTGCTGCATCTGAGAGTGACCTTGATGGGCAGGGCTACAAAGGATTGAGAACCTGGATCACACCAGTCAGGTCTCCTCCTCCAACACATTCAGAACACAACCTTGACCAACTCTGACAGCAGTGACCTTGGAGTCCACCAGTCTTCTTTAAGTCTCCCTCCAGCTCTGCAGGAGTAGTCTTCCCTCTCTAGAGGCAACTACTCTCACCAGCCTCACCAATACTCCGCTCCCCTCTGACTGAGGAAGAAGGGGAACTGAAGGGAACCCCAAGCAGCCACCAGCACAATACCCAATAAGAAAGAGTACACATCTCATAGGCAATATGATGGTGTGGAAAGAGCAGCACCTGGGCAGCCAGAAAACCTGGATTCCAGCTTTGTCTCTAGAACAAAATTGGCATACAACTTTGGACAAAGCATTTAATCTTTCTAGGCCTCAGTTTTCTCATCTATTTTTTAGGGCACTGAATGAAGTAATGGTGAGTTCATCTCCCTTTACCCCTAATAGTACAATGTAAGGATCATGAACTTGGGCTCTGGAATAATATAGATCTGAGTTCAAATCCTTGATCTGCCATTTTACTAGCTTACTTTATGTACATCTTGGTCTCCTCCCCTGTCAAGGAGAAGTATTAATAGTATATTACATTGAGTTGTTCACTAAGTGAAAAAAAAAAACTTCGTAGAGAACTTGGTATAAATTAAGTACCTCAGAAATAGTAGCTTTAAAACTACTATGACTACTACTGTGATGATGATGGGGATGATTACTAATATTAGAGGGACCAGGAAGGAGGCAGAGTCACTGGGACCAGGCATGGAGAAGACCTTTCTATATGACTCAGAAAATTTAACACTTTGCAGTTCTTCCAGCATATCTTGGACTTGTAGGCAGGGGTAAGACAGCCCAAGGTAAAGTTCAGCTTTCCCAAAAGACAAGCGTCAAGGTGCTAGAGAAGAAAACAGATCCCTAACACCATATGGTTCTTTCCTCCGAGCAACAAATATTTGCTGAGCATGTGCCAAGGCACTGGTAACACTTAAATGAACACGACAGACAAAGGCCCTCCTGCAGCTTGCGTTCTAGAGGGCAAGACAGACAGGATCACTTTAACACTTCCATATAGAAATGGTATTAGGTAGTGATCAGCCCATTAGAATTAAAGACAGGGTAATGGGCTGGAAAGTGGCCTGGAGTTGGGGTGAGGGGGCTATTTAGAAAGCCAGCCAGGAGAGGCCTCTCTGAGGAGGCATCACTAGAGCAGAAACCTGAAGGAAGGGGTGAGGAGCAGGCCCCAGTACAGCCCCTGCCAAGCCCAGTACTGTCACCTGTTGCAGGCCCGGCAACAACGCTGCACTTGGTCATCTGCAGAGCAGCCAGGGCCGGCTTCAAGGGTCAGAGCTGTGGCTCAGCTGCCCCCTCCACACAGGAGCACACCTGGGGGACATGGGCCTGACCACAGCAGACCAATGCACCAGGCCAGCGCTGCATTTCTTATGCACTCTTTGGAAGGGGCGCTTCTACTTCTGCAAGTCTCCCATGCACACATAAGGGTCGCTAAGGAGAATGCGCCCGAGCATCCCAACAACATTCTCCATGTTTGGCACAATCATTGCCCCTGAGGCATCCTGCTCCACACTTCTCCCCTTTCTCTGGCAATGACATAACCCCTTCTCCCTAAGTCCTCAAGGTCAGCCTCGGGAAGGGAGACGGACGTCAGAAACGAAGGACAATCAGCGTCTTACTCTGAGGATTTTTTTTCTCTTTGAGACAACATCTTTTCCAATCTCCTGTATAATTGCTAATACAGACGCACACCTTCAGCCAAAGGAAAGGGAAGATGGCGTCTGGTAGTTAAGGCAGCCGAGCCAGGAGCGCACTGGGTTAGGCTGCTGTCCTGTCGGGCAAAGGACGATTGCAGCTCTGCAGCCTCCAACGAGGCCGAACCGCAAGGTGGCTGATAACGCTGAAAGCGTGCTGAGCCGGGCCATCCTCCTGTGCTCTGCCCAGGCTCCCAAAGGCAGGGAAAGCCCTCAATTTCGCCCACCTTCAGTCTGCATCCACCCGAAGTCATCCGTGCACACCATCCGCCCACGGGCTGGCCTGGGGGCCACGGGGATCTCATAAGGCTCTCCGCACAGGCTTCCCACTGGGGACCAGAGCGGTTTCTCCCCCTCCACCCTCTTCTCAACTACCTGCAACTCCACTGTAGCCTCTCTCCCCCACTTAAAACCTCCGCTTTTTGCCTTCCTCCCCCTCCGAGTGAGGGAAAGTAAGCTGCCCTCCCCTCGCGCCCCCACACCTCTCCCGAGCTATCCGCACGTACATGCCCAAAAAACCCACTCACGCAGCACACACAGGCAGGCAGCCTCTGGCTCCAACCACAGGCTCGGTGTGGACGATCCCATGTTGTCCAATTGGAGGCACACCGGCGCCAGACCAACACAAACACCCCTCCTGCCCTCACCGAAAACAACACAAAGGCCACCAAGAATTTCAAGACCCGATGACATCAGTAGAGCCAGAGCCGGGTGGGACAAAGACATCACTCCATCCTCCCAACAAACCACCACACTCTGGGATATTCTGCAGTGCCCTCTGGCTCTACACAGCCCACTGAGCAGAGCTGTGTGTGCCGGGGTGTGTGAGAAAGCACACATGTGTGGGTGTGGGGGGCAGGGGGGCTGTGTCCTAGCGTCCAGGCATCAAACCTCCACAGAGGTGACCCAGTACAGACTGCCTTCCCTGGGTAACCTTCCTCTGATGTGCCGCAAACATATATTACACGGATGGTTAAATTGGATCATTATCACCGGGTGCTTATTTGGCACACACAAAAAAAAATCATTAATGTCATCTACTCCCATTCCAATCCCCTTTTCATGAGGGCCCCTCCCCCAAAGATTCTCCAACATGCTAATCCTATGAACTGCAACACACCACAGCTTTCGGGAAAGAATAATGGTGAAAAGAAAGAAGAGAGCCGTGTGGGGAGAAGACGTGGATAATGGTACTGCATTTCCCGTATGAAGATGGGCGGAAAGGAGCCATGGTGGAGGTAGGGGTGGGGAGAGCCACAAAGGGGGATGGAACCAAACGAAACCAAGCCTTTGGTCGCCTGTGTCCGTGTGAGAGTGTGTGTGTAAGAGCGTGTGCAAGTGCGTGTGTAGATGTGCCGACTTAGCCCTCCTATCAGAAGGCTGCATCCGTGTGGCATGTAGGAAAGGCCATCGCACCACTGTTGTGTTGCAAAAAAGAAAAAAGAGCCGCAGAGCCATCAGAATCAGAATTTTCTCATCGAGATGGAAAGGGCTAGAGAAAAGGGGGAGGGGTGGAGGTAGGGGAGAGGGAGGTGTGGAAACAGAAGGCAAGAGCATGGCAGAATTGGGGGAGGATGAAGGGGGAAATTGGCGGTGGGGTGGGGAAAAATTGCATGCACACAGAGACATAAACACACACAATACCCAAACACCAACCCCACCGCTCCACTGTTCATCCAAGACTGACAACCCGTCCCCCATCTCTCCGCTGCCTCTCTGTGCCCCAAAGCTGGTGCCGATGGGTTTCTGTATCTCAGTTTTGCAGCAGTGGGCTAATTACAACCAAGCCCCCTCACCAAATTAACCCCTCCCCTCCCTCTCTTTTTTTCTCTAACAGGCCAATTGAAGAATAATGTGTTTTTAGAGATAATGGATTTTTTTCTTCCCAAGGAGCGAGAGAAAGGGGGATGCAGGAGAGAAATTCTGCAAACCAGTGACTTGCAACCTCACCTTCGTCTCCCCTCCTGTCCCCATTCCCTGTGGCATCTCATCTACCGTTTCCAACCATCCCTGTGTCCCCCAGCACCCAAAAGAAAAGACCTTCCTACCATGCACATCGACAAACACACCAACCGCCACCCAATCTCAGTAGCCGATCTAAAAACCCCAAGCATCAACCCACCTCGACACATCCTTTCCCTTATATAAGCAGCAAATCATCAACATATTCAGTAGAAACAGCATTAAAAAGAAATCAACAAAAGGAGGCCAGACCCCCTCCCGTCAAACCCCCAATAATTAATAACAGGGAGCTACCAGAGAAGCGAAGACGTGGTTGTCTCTCGAAATCTAGAATCCCTTTGATTTCTGACCCCTTCATCTTAAGAAACAATTTTTAAAAATTATTATTTCACTAGAAAGGGCCAGAAAGCTCCAGAAAAGGGCATTCGCACAGTCCGGTTGTTTTTTTAAAAAAAAAATTAACCCAGCCCTGTTGCTCACTTTAATAGCGAACTTCCAGCATCCAACCTTTTTTCCCCTCTTCCAGAAGGAAGACTGGCTCGCAGGATGAACCCCAGGCTGCAGAAAATGGGCCAAGAGCCCTTACTCTCCACTCCCAACCAAAAAATAAATCAGACAATAGGAATATCTTTGCACAACCAGCACCCGTCTGAAATGTCGTTTGCCCCAATATGACTTAGGCAGATTAAGCTAGAAGATTTAAAAAAAAAAAATACCAGCCTGGCTATGTCTCTCTCTCCTTCATCCCTCTGCCACGTACCCAGTAGCCCTTAGGTAAACTTGCCCATCATAACCAGCGGGACCATTTTAACTTGCAAGGCGATGCAGAAGCCCTTGAATGACGGAGGGAGGCTCTACCCAGAATGGCAGATTCATAAAGGGCGAGTTCTTCAGGCTCCCCAGACCTAACCTCCAGGTGCCCCCAGATAGACTATCCTGGGTATGGAGTCACCTAGCGCACTGGGAGTTCAAATTTCCATTGGAACCTTTATCACAAAGGCAAACGGTCATCTGACCCCCGAAACGACACCGTCTTCCAGGTGTGACAAGGAGAGCCCCTCTCCCTACCAGGGCAGAGAAAGAATGAAAATGTTGGAGCGGATAGTGGTGGTAAAAGAAAACTATCTCCCCAAGCGGGAATCGCCAGAGGAAGCAGGGAGGTGACAGCTCCCGCTCACCCAGTTCTCCTGTTTGGCTGGACTGTCTTGCTCCATCCTAGACTAGCTCAGGATGATCCCTGACCTTTGCATT